>NC_041728.1:6363636-6666666 GCF_004115215.2 Ornithorhynchus anatinus | reverse complement strand
TTCGAACCAGATGCCTCGTTTCAGTACACAAAATCATGTCACCCATCATCAGAGTGATTATTTTTTAAGTGTCCAGTCAACTTTTAGCCAACCCATTTTTAGGAGCAGTTATTTTGATTTTACAGGAGAAAGCAATGTACTGCCATTTCCTAGACTTTCCCTCCATTTACCTTTAATCTTAAATTTATTTTCTAAAAGTTTGCATAATTTAAAAATGCTTTGAAAATATCTGACTAGACAGAGAAATAGTTGTGAAAAATTGACAATCTGTCAGCACTCTACTAAATCAATCGATGAATGGTATTTACTGAGCGCAGAACACCACGCTAAGCGCTCGCTTGGGAAACTACAATACGATAAGGTAAGACAAGATCCCTGCCCTCAAGGAGCGTAGAATAGTGGGGAAGGTAGACATTAAAATAAGTTACAGGTAGGGGAAGTGGTAGAGTATATATATTCATTCAATCATATTTATTGAGCGCTTACTGTATGCAGAGCACTGTACTAAATGCTTGGAAAGTGTAGTTAGGCAACAAATAGAGAAAATCCCTACCCAACAAGGGGATCACATCAAACACATACACTGTGGAATTGGAGTGAATGCCAATGTGCTTTAGGGGGATAGATCCAAGTGCATAGGTAATGCGTATGAGAAGGAGAATAGGGTGGTGAAATGAGAGGCTAATAAAGGAAGGCTTCCTGGAGGAGATGTAATTTTAGTACAGCTTTGAAAAGAGTGGTCTGACAGAAGTGAAAAGGGAGGGAGTTCCAGGCCAGAGGAAGAATGGGGTCAAGGGGGTGATGGGGAGATACAGAGGGTAGGTTGGTGTCAGAGGAGCTGGGTGTGGGGATTGTGTTGTAGGAGATTAATAATAATAATAATGTTGGTATTTGTTAAGCGCTTACTATGTGCAGAGCACTGTTCTGTCCCCTGAACACAGGGGAATCAGGTTGTCCCACGTGGGGCTCACAGTCTTAATCCCCGTTTTACAGATGAGGTAACTGAGGCACAGAGAAGTGAAGTGACTTGTCCACAGTCACACAGCTGACAAGTGGCAGAGCTGGGATTCGAACTCATGACCCCTGACTCCAAAGCCCGTGCTCTTTCCACTGAGATTAGCCAAGTTAGGTAGGGGGGAGAGTTGGTTGAGTGCCTTAAAGTTGACAGAGACTTTGTTTCATGCAGATATGGATGGGCAACCACTAGAGCGTTTTGGAGGAATGGGAAGACAAGCTCAGTATAAATGACCGAAGGTCACCAGTGAAGATGTAAAACCCTTGTCTCTCTCCTAATCCTCTACCGTAGTCTGTCTGAATTCAGACTTGGATGTTGTCTTCACAGCTGGAATCCTATTTTTCTTTCTTAAAGATTTCTTCTGGAGTTGCAGCATTTTAATTTCCCCATGTTCTTTCCTATTTCACCTTGATTATTGAGACCATTATTTGTTTTAATGGCAATTTAGAGAAGGTAATTTCACCTTGGTACCTATTTTCTTAAATTACAAGAAGAAGAAACATGACTCGGCTTGCAGCAGACAAAATCTCTTGTGGAGAAAAATATTCATTACTTCGAATTGGACAAATTTCTTATGTACCATCAGCAAGTTTATGAATAAATTATGTTTTAAGAAATAAACTAGGTTCCAATATTGCAACTAAAATACCATTTTAGTCTCTGAAGGCCTTAATTCTCTTTTAGAAATTTCAGTCACATTTCCCGGTGTAGGTGTTCTTAGTTAGGCTTACAAATTGTCTTCAAAATTCTAGGATGGCAGATCCTATTTGTCCCACTCATTGGTCTCACCCATATGGCCAGTTTCACCCATTTGCTCTTTATTAATTATAATAATGACAAAAGTAATAATTATGGCATTTGTTAAGTGCTTACTATATGCCAGGCACTGTACTAAGAGCCAGGATGGAGGCAAGCAAATTGGGTTAGACACAGTCTTGGTCCTAGGTGGGATTTACACTCTCAATCCTCATTTTACAGATGTAGTAACTGAGTCACAGAGAAGTGAAGTGACTTGCCCAAGGTCACACAGCAGACAAGTGGCAGAACTGGGATTAGAACCTATGACCTTCTGACTCCTAAGGCCGTGTTCTAGCCACTACACCATGCTGCTTAGCAATCCTGTTTCCACACCAATTTAGCATAGTAAGCGCTTAACAAATACCATTATTATTATAAGCATTCCTGGGAAGTGGCTGTCTATTTTAAGAGATCTTCAAAAATGGATCACTGCATATTTAATCCCCATGTATCGAATCGATAAATGGTATTTACTGAGTGTCTACTGTGTGCAGAGCCCCGTACAAAGTGTTTGGGAGGACACAATATAATAGAGTTGGTACACACGAACTGTGCCCTCAGAGAGTTTATAATCTAGTGGGGGAGGCAGACATTAAAATAGATTACCCGTAGGAGAAGCTGAAGAATATAAAATCATGGTTCTAATCCGACTTTGCTGCTTGTCTGCTGTATGATCTTGGGAAAGTCACTTCACTTCTTGGTGACTCAGTTTCCTCACTGTAAAATGGGGATTAAGACCGTGAGCCCAGTGTGGGACAGAGACTGTGTCCGACTTGATAAATTTTTTATCTACCCCAGTGCTTAGTACAGTTTCTAGTCCATAGTATAAAAGCCATAAATAAAATGTAATAAATGATATGGGGAGGGGGTTGAGGTGACTGAAAAGTGACTAAGGGATACAGACAGACCCAAACATCTTGCCTTTGCGGAAAGGAAGGAAAATAGGGTCAGGGTTAGTCTCTCCCTCTGGGCTAAGAGTTCGTTGTGAGCAGGAATATGTCTGTTTGTTGTTGTAGTGTACTCTCCCAAGTGCTTAGTACAGTGCTTCGCCCACAGCAAGCACTCAATAAATACGACTGAATGAAAGGAAGGTCGCTTGGAAATGTGATTTTAGTAGGGATTTGAAGGTAGAGAAAAGGGTGGTCTATCAGACGTGCAGAGGGAGAGAGTGGCGAGGCGTTGGCAGCGAGGGAGATGAGATCTAAGTTCAGTAGGTAAGTTGGCATTGCAGAAGCAAAGTATGTGGGCGGGTTGTGGTGGGAGACAGAGTATCAATGTGAGGGGGAGAGCTGATTTAGTGTATATCTGCAAGGAAAATAAAGTTGGAAGCAGGACGTCAGCTAAGTGGTTGGTACAGTCAAAAGTTCTTCCCAATCAATAATCAAACTTTTCTTGATGAAATTTAAACCCATTTCTTATAGGTCCTCTGTGGAAGTGAAGAACAACCAATCAGGACCCAGCTTATAATAACTCTTTGTATCAACTCTTGTGACCACCTAGAATAGTGCTTGACACATAATAAGAGCTTAACAAATACCATCATCGTCATCATCACCTACACTGTTCCATATTGAAACCCACCATCATCTCCCTCATTTAATGATTGCTAAGTGTCCTCCTCTGGTACCACTTGCCTCTAATTCCTTTTTCAAATGCAGAGGCCATTATGATTCAGGATTTAACCAGTATAGACCATGAGTGGAACTGTTGCAAGTTGCAAGTTAATGTCAGAAAAACCAGGTTCTTGAGTTAGCTCTGCCCAGTGTAACCTTGCACAAGTCACTTAACCTCACGAGGCCTCAGTTTCCTCATCTGTATATTGGGGCTAAAATAGAATGTGAGCTTCTTGTGGGGAAGTGAAAATGCCTAATTTCCCAATTGTATAGTAATTAGGAAATGGTAACATATATATCCCAGTACTTAATACATGGTGAGTGCTTAATACGTTGAGAAGCACGATGGCCTAGTGGATAACGCACAGGCCTGGGAGTCAGAAGGACCTGGGTTTGAATTCTCTTCTGCCACTTTAAACCTTAGGCAAGTCAACAACTTATCTGTGCCTAAGTAACCTCTTCTATTAAATGGGGATCGATACTGTGAGTTACATGCGAGATATGGACTGTGTCCAACCTGATTAGTTTGTGTCTACCCCAGTACTTAGTAAAGTGCTAAATGTCATTCTCATTTTGTCTTATACCGTCGAGTCGCCGTGGACACCTCTCTCCCAGAACGCCTCACCTCCATCTGCAATCGATCTGGTAGTGGATCCATTAACTTTTCTAGGTAAAAATATGGAAGTGGTTTACCATTTTCTCCTTCCGTACGGTAAACTTGAGTCTCTGCCCTCTACTCTCTCCCATGCTGCTGCTGCCCAGCACAGGTGGGTTTTGACATAAAAACCTATAAATACAAAATCTTGGGACTTTATATGAAATGTCAGAATTAGGTTGCATTATACTATTTTGAAGAAACAAGTTTGGTAGCTCAGGAGGTTATTCCTGGAAGCCAAATTCAAATGAGTTTCAGTGCAAATACATTTGCACCAGCAGTGAGTAAAAAGAAAGCTCTGGGGCCAAACCTAAATTCTTTGCTCTGTTCAATGAGATGAATTTGATTATCCATGTAGAAGAACAGTTTGCTAATTAAGCCTGGGATTCATTTAATCAAGGTAAAATGGGGATTGTGGCATTTAGTGAGGAATCACCATTTAGCTTTAGTGTTCAGAAGCGTTGCCTCAGTAGGATTCATGCACTGTCAGCAACACAACCCAGGCCCCTAGACCAAGGGAGTTAAATTAAAAAAACAAAACTAAACAAATAAAACCCTAAAATGAGTATACTGTCAGAAAACACCAACGGATAAACCTGAACCTTCTAAACCTTGATTGGAACCATAGTTTGTGAGATGTTGTCATGTGAATATCCAACTGTGGCTAATAAGCAGCGTGGTCTAATACAAAGAGCACGAGCCTGAGAATCCGAGGACTTGGGTTCTAACCCCGGTTCCTCCATTTGTCTGCTGTGAGACCTTGGGCAACTCGCTTCACTTCTCTGTGCCTCGGTTACCTCAACTGTAAAATGGGGGTTAGGACTATGAGTCCCATGTGTGACACAAACTGCATCCGACGTGATATCATATATCTACCTCAGTGCCGGGATAGTGCCTAGTACTTAGCATGCACTTAGCAAACGTCATAAAAGACAATTAAAAAGTAAGGAGCAGACAGGTTAATTTTAGATGCCGCTACCTAATGATCTAGTCGGCTAAAGACGTTAATCGGACTAGATGTTACCACTTATGTCCCATTGAAGGGATTTACATAAGGAAGATAAAACAGAGTGAGGCTATCAGGAATCCAACACCAACATTTACATGTGTGTCAACTTTTAGGTTTAATCTATGGGAAGATACAGAGAAGCAGCATGGGTTAGTGGATAGTGAATGGGCCTGTGAGTCAGAAGGACCTGGATTCTAATCCCAGCTCTGCCACATATCTGCTGTGTGACCTTGGGCAAGTTACTTCACTTCTCTGGGCCTCAGTTACCTCATCTGTAAAATGCCGATTAAGAATGCGAGCCCCATGTGGGACAGGGACTGTGTCCAACCTGATGAATTTGTATGAACCCCAGTGTAAGCAGTGCTTGGCACATAGTGAGTGCTTAACAAGTACCATTATTATTAATAATAATAATTGTGCACCATCACATGTTTCCTTCAATCCAAATCTGGTCTATTGATCTGTGGTCTGGTGACCCATCGGCCACCTTTTATACTAATGTACCTATTCATTACACCTCCTCGGCACTTTTATTTGTATGTTTATTCAATTATTTTCATTCATTCATTCAACTGCATTTATTGAGTGCTTACTGTTTGCAGAGCACTGTACTAAGCCCTTGGAAAGCACAATTCGACGGCTCTATTTGTAAAAAAATTTATGTCTGTCTCCCCCATTACAGCATCAGTTCATTGTGGGAAGGGAATATGTCATTTCTTCGTTTCCTCCCAAGTGCTTCATTTAGTGGGTTGCTTCCAGTGATAGTTCAATGGCTACTAATGCAAGTTTTACTTTCAAATCTGCCATATTACAGCTTTCCACATCTGTAAAACTCCTCTGAAATCTCATTTCTTCAAAGAGGGCTTCCCCAGTTAGTTTTTTCTTTGCCCAGACCCATCCCCCAGCTAACTCTTCAGTGGCAACTAACTACTGCAGTCTCCCAAGTACTCAATCCAGTGCTGTCCACACTATAGGTCCTCATTACATATATTCTTTGTGCCCAAGCAGACATATTTTTGACTACTGTTTGTCAACAGTGTTTTAGAACAGTGCCTGGCACAGAAAAAGCACTTAACCATTAAAAAGTTACATTCCAAAAGTTACAGACTAAAAAGAAAAAAATAAAGTCTCAAATTTGAATATTTAAACTCAGTGGTCAGATGGAAAATAGTCTAAGTTTATTATCCACCATGATATTTTGTTTTTAATTTTCCTGAGAATACGATGATAGACAAATCCACACTCTAGTAGTTTTTCCTCAAGTACTGGGTTGAAATTTCCTCAAGCAGTTATTTCATTTTCAAAGTTATATCAAATTAACAAGGAACTTTCCTTCCAAAAAAAAAAAACAATGGAAAAGAAGAGCGTTGATTTGAAAGTGGGTCTGGTTTAGATAATAATCCAGCAGTTGCAATTGCTTTGAAGCTACTGAGTGAATAGCTGCTCTTCTGTACATTTGATCAAAGTGCAACTGACAGTTATATGTGGAATTTCTTGACAGTTATGCCAGAATATTGATTCACATTAATCTGCTGCCTGGTATACTTTCATAATTATACCTAAGACTCTATTTTACAGGGCCTGGCACTTAGTAAGTGCTTAGCAAATATTATTATCATTATTATTTGAGGTCAAGTACTCAAAATGTAAAATGATATGGATTCCATTTGTATTTGTTGAATTCTGGTTCAAAAAAAGTTAATTTTATTACCTACTTCCAAAGGATATTTGGAAATCAATAGTTTTCTGCAGGGAACAAAGCAAGGTAATCTTACCATTTTACTCTGCAACCCTGAATTAGAGATTTCTGGCAAGTTCTAGGCACCATAACCTTAAGAGAATATGGAGAATTTGGAGAACACACAAGCCACCCCAAATAAAACTGAAGAGTTGAAAAATAATTCCAAGAGGAATGGATAAAAGATATTAGATATTTAAGTCTGGAGAAGGGAAACTAAAAACTAAAAAAAAAAAGAGAGAGAAAAAAGATTTTAAAGGAGCCTTCACTATAAAATGGGGAAAAATCAGCTTTTCACCTTTAAACAGGACCGAAAAAAGGGGATATGGATGAACGAAGCTGTTCTTGAAATGGAGAGGTGGGAAATTCTCATATTTTGTTGGGTGTTTTTTTTTCAAAGTTCTTTATGTGAGAGCTTGAGTTTGCATTCAGTATCTTTAAATGGATAAAAAAAATATAGTCTGTATTAACCAGAAAGCCTGCTGGTAAAGTCTATTCATTCCAATCAGTGTTGTTCTATCCAAATCAATGGTTACAATATTTTAACTTTACTATATCTTAACTGCACTAACATTCTCATTTTCCACCTTTCTTTCAGTGATTGCTTGCTTGAAATGCCACTGGAAGTTCTCTAATGAATTTATGCCTCTAGTAATAGGGAATCATAGTTATCAACTGGTTAGAGGATATGGGTTTTTCTCAACAACTCACTGTTCCCATAGCAATGGTTAAAATTGCAAACTTCTCTCAGTATGGCATCCAGAATCAATCGTGGCATTATAAATTCCTGGAGTTTTTCCATGAAGCGAAATAAAGAATCCATCTCATTACTGCCATCAAAACTCTTCAATGACCTGTGATACTGACGCCAAGTAGTTTTAGACAGAAAAATCAGCGTGACCAGGGCTGATCATGGGTAACTTGAAGATTGGATCAAGGCCTTTGTTAGTACTTGATCTTGCCGACATTCTTTTAATCTGGAAATGTCAGTTGAATAAGAACCATTTAATGGAAATGGAATATATTAATTCCTTTGCTAGACAGAAAAGTAGAAGACATAAGGAACTGAAAAATGTATCGTTTAGCTTTTTTAACAGATTTTTTAAAAGTCCTTGGATGTGGCTCTAATCACCTAGAGTTAGTTTAGTCATTCCAGAAGCTTTGAGATATGTAACACAGAAATGAGAAATTTAAGGAACTCATTTGTGAAGGTCTGAGATTTTTATGAGATATTAAGGAGGCAAAGAGAAGTTCTACCTGTGCTATAAAGCTAAAGGAATGTTTCTAAAACATTTAGGACAATCTACTTTTGTGATCAAAACCAGTCTGAAGTGGATGCCAAGATAGTTTTCAAGTGATAAATTAAGGAACTTTGTGCTCATCATGTTTGTAAGCTTAAAGTGTCAAAATAAAACAGGAATTAGGCTTTCAAAATTCTTGGTCACACTATGGGGCAGAACTTGTTATGTAATTCTAATTACTTATTAGCCAGTTGACCATATGGCCAAGAGTGAGGAACTTCATTAATTCTGATATTGGAAAATTTTATCTTTTTTGCAGGATACCATATTCCATTTATGTTTCTTCATCTGTAAAATGATGCAGCATAACCAGGGGTAATCTGGCTTAATGGAAAAAGAGCTTGGAATTGTGGGAATCAAGAGATCCGGCTTCTAGTTCCAACTCTGCCATTGTCCTTCTGTTTTATCTTGAGCAAGTCGCTTACCTGCTCTTTGCCTCATTTTCCTCATCTGTAAAATCAGGATAAGATACATATTCTCCCTTCCCCTTCAGATTGTGAGCTTCATGGAGGATAGGGATGATGTTTTTTCTAATTCTTTTGAATCTATCTCAGTGCTTGGTACATAGTAAGTGTTTAACAAATACCACAGTTAATAATATGAGCCACGTGTGACTTTTCTTCATGTGCTTTGTAGCACATTTACTTTCCTATCATGGTAGACTGGAGTGTGGCCCAGCCCAACCATGGTTCAGTCTTGGAAGGGGTGGGGTGTCTAGCTCTTCTCCCTCTCATTTACTCAGCACCTCCCCGTCTACCTCTCACTCCAGAAAATGTGCTTGGTTTGATATGGAGTTTGATGCCCAACTGCTGCTCTATTTATTGTGAAGTCTGCCAGAAGCCATGCTGAATATCTTCATTCTGTTTCCAATCTCTTCACCCATCTGTCTATCACTGGATAAGGCACTGCCTATCCAGCAGAATTTAGTAGCACCATGCCCCTCCCCTCCCTAAATTCTATGTTAATGCAGAAAAATTTCTGTTGGATGTAGGGTTTCCCAGGTTGGGACTGGCATGTGACTCTGGTTTTTCAGATTTTGTCAGTCCCTAAGGCTTTTCTTGAATACACAAAATGATTTTTAATCATTTGCCTATCTTCTATTTGTGCCCCCAGACTACACTCATTTCTATGCGAGTGTCATGAGTGACAGAGACTATCCGATCTGATATCTAATTAGACCATCCATTCCATTGTGGAATAGCCAAATGGAATTCTCAGAGATTCGGTGAGATTCTCAGAACTGCCTGATTTGTTGTAGCCATTTCAGAGTCCTTGTTTGTTGCTGGTATTAAATGGCTTTAATAAAGTCAGTAAATGCAGTATAGAGGTCTTGGTTTACCTCTTGGGCTGCTTCGATATTGAAAAGCTTGATATTTAGCCTTACTGGTGAAAAGGGATAATTAAGAGTTCCCCTTATCTTACTCTAGGACATTTTATCATCTGGCAGTGAACAGGAAATCTGAGGTTGATTTCAAAAGCATTTCATAGGTATCCAACTCTATTATATTTATCAAGGTTATGGAATCCCCGTGATCAATATCTCTTAGGGGACATGGGCATATACTCTAGTAATTATTTGTATAAATCTCCAGCCAAATGATTGAAGAGACTAAGAGATGATCTTGTTATTGACAAGGATCTATTGTTATTCTTCCAATTCAAATAGACCATTTTCCCACCATGTCATCTTTTTGGCAACCAAAATAAATGTACATTCAGTGTTTTCCAGGAAAATCTACTTCCCAATTAGAATTATGAGAGTCTTTGCCAGTAAAGCCTCCTATATTAATATTATAAGAGTACTCAAGACCTCATCAGCCAATAGCTTCCTTAAATGCAGTACCCTATTCAATTAAATTGAAGCTCTTCTCACCCAGGTACCATTTATTATGTAAATAATAATAATGATAATAATAATGATGGTACTCATTAAGTGCTTACTACGTGCCAAGCACTGTTCTAAGCACTGGGGTAGATAAAAGTTATTCTGTTTGGACACAGTCCCTGTCTCACATGTGGCTTTCAGTCTTAATCCCCATTTACCAGAGGAGGTAACTGAGGCCCAGAGAAGTTAATAGACTTGCCCAAGGTTTCACAGCAGACCTGTTGCCGAGTCAGGATTAGAATCCAGGTCCCGCTGACTCTATCCACTAAGCCAAGCAACTTGATGACCACCATGGTGTTCCCTTCACCCTCCCTTCTTCAAAGGCAATTTAGTCATGGGCATTGTTGGCGATGTCATTGTGGGTCGAGAAAGATTTTAGTCTGGAGAAGCTCTGAAAGATCCCATCTAAACCTAGGTCCTCCCCAGAGTGAAGGATATCTAGACAAAGGATCTATCCTGTGAGCACTCAGGGAATTTGGAGTTCCTTCCCGAAAAGATCCAGAGGCCCATTTCATCACCTCAACACACTTGGGCCTGCTCCAGAGAGGAACAGAACCATTCAGAGCCAATATGGACATCCTGGAGCCAATGCAGACTCCTACAGGTCCTCAGAACTAGGAGTGAAAGGAATGAATGGTGACAATGTCTCCCTGGATCTATCTCCAAGACCCATGCTGCCCTCCTGGGGGTGAGTAGAAATCAGGAGAGGTCCCTCATTATTAAATTTTCCTGAACTGCAGGAGTCACAAGGACCTGGGTTCTAATCCCAGCTCTGCTATGTGACCTTGAGCAAGTTGCTTCACTTCCCTGGGTTTCAGTTAAATGGGGATTAAGACTGTGAACTCCATGTGGGACAGGGACTGTGTCCAATCTGATTAGCTTGTATCTACCCCAGTGCTTAGTACAGTGCCTGGCATATAGGACGCACTTACATACCATTAAAAAAAAACACCCAAAAAACCCTGTATTTTGAAGTCAAAATGGACGCTTCAGGTTACTATATGTACCCGAGTTCTATTCAGTTGGAATATTCATTTTATAACTAGAAACAAAATGTGCCATATGGAATAAAATACAAGCCATGCTCATGTTACACATAGGGAACAATATTTCATTGAGTCGACAAATCCTGTGACTGTCATTTTCAGATTCCACAGTTATTTCTAAGCATTGGAACAGAATAGTTGTAGAGAAGCAGTGTGATTTAGTGGAAAGAGCATGGGTTTGGGAATCAGGAGACCTGGATTCTAATCCCTGCTCTGCCACTTGCCTGCTGTGTGATCTTGGCCCAGTCTTGAGACGATTCTGGGCCTCGGTTTCATCATCTGTAAAATAGGGTTTTCACTCCTGTGACTTCATTTCTGTGCTGAATCACTGAAGACCAGAAAGATCTAGAATTTGGAATCTTCAAATCATGTCATGTGCCCAAGACGCTAGAACACACACACTCTTGCTTCTCTAAGAAGAGTGAGGTCTTAGGAATATTCATTTATTCAATGGTATTTACTGAGCACTTACTGTGTTCAGAGAATTTTACTAAGCGCTTGGGGGAGTACAATACAAACCATAAAGTCACATTCCCTGCCCACAACGAGCTTATAATAAATGAATAACTGAATTCCAGTTCTCGATTTGGCTTTCACCATGGGTGGGAAAATGCGGATATAAAGGCCAGTGTGTGACTAACATATCCTGCTACATTCTTTTTCTTTTTTTAACAGTATTTGTTAAGCACTTACTGTGTGCCTAGCACTCTATAAAGCACTGGAATAGATACAAGCTAATCTGGTTGGACACGGTCCCTGTCCCACTTGGAGTTTACGGTCTTAATCCCTATTTTACAGATGAGGTAACCAAGGCACTGAGAAGTTAGGTGACTTGCCCGAAGCCATACAGCAGACAAGTCAGGAGTCAGAATTAGAACGCAGGTCCGTGCTCGATCCACTAGGCCATGCTGCTTCTCATTCATTCAGTTGTATTTATGGAGTGCTTACTGTGTGCAGAGCACTGTACTAAGCACTTGGAAAGTACAGTTCGGCAATAGATAGAGACAATCCCTACCCGACAATGGGCTCATAGTCTAGAAAGGGGAGACAGACAACAAAACAAAACAAGTAGACAGGCATTAGTACCATCAAAATAGATGAATAGAATTATAGATGTATGCACATCATTAATAAAATGGAGTAATAAATAATGTATACAAATATACACAAGTGCTGTGGGGAGGGGAAGGGGGTAGAGCAGAGGGAGGGAGTAGGGGCGATGGGGAGGGGAGGAGGAGCAGAGGGAAAGAGAGGGCTCAGTCCGGGAAGGTCTCCTGGAGGAGGTGAGCTCTCAGTAGGGCTTTGAAGAGGGGAAGAGAGTTAGTTTGGTGGAGGTGAGGAGGGAGGGCATTCCAGGACAGAGGGAGGACGTGGGATGGGGTGAACGGTGGGACTGGTGAGGACTTGTAGCAAAAACTGATTGCAGAGAGCACTGTTGCAAGCACTGTATTTTAGGTCCTCTCTGTTGGTCATCTTATCCTGTTACCAGATGATTAGTATGGTTCATAGATGGGGTTGATTAAACTCCTCCTGTTAGAAAGTCTCACAGGCAAAAAGGAGTCACATTCTTTGCTCCGCTCAACCCTGAGTACTTTCTACCCACACCCAGTTTTGAATCGTTCACAGTTTTACATTATGGAACCTATTAGTCTACACATTTTTACATGGAAGTGCAGACTATGGTTTTCACTACAGAGAGAAAGAATAAAGACAGAGTTAAATAGCTGATAATGGATATTTTTCACTCCGTTAATTTTCCCCAAAAGCTTGCCCTCAGTTCTTATGACGTTCGACTAAGTGCTCAGGTTGCAGCATCTATTTAAAGGTTTTATTTAAAAAGGCTTAACAAGATATTGTGTATAATTGATTTCCCAAAATATTTGCAAGATGTTGAGCGAGATAAAAAAAATCCCAGCGCCAAAACCGCAGTTTAATCATAGACTAAGAAAGGATCCATAGCAGTTTGAAAGAATAAGAGGCTAATTAGCCTTTACTCTGTATTTCTAAGTTATTTATGAAGATTCTGTAAAGTAGAATATTCAAATCAGAGAGAAGGCAGGCATTAGTAGTGACTTTGGCATAATTAACAGTATTGTTTGTACTGGGTGAATCAGATACACAGGAAGCAAGGGAAGATATTGTAATTGTACACCTGCTTTCAGAGCTTTCAAAGATTTTGTGGAGGCGGCTGAAGTGAACATTATGTACTTCATGGAGAGAGAAGAAAGTTGAATATGAGCAAATAAGGATCTTGCAATATATACTTAAATGAGAATCAATATGTAGGAGGAATTATAGAAAGGGAAATTGTTACTGGCAATCAGCACTGGGTCAGAACTCCTGAAATAAATTTTTAGTGTGCTGTTTTCATGTACATGAAAAGTCTTCTTTATGTACATTAACATTTGTTAATTGATACCACAGATGATCAGAAATACATGTAGGACAGATCAACATTCGAGATGCACTTTTTGGTGGATTTAGAAAATTAAATATAAGCAATTCTTAAATATAAGCAATTCTTATTTCTACAGACATTCATTTAAAGGTTAACATTAAAAACTGTTAATGGAATCCTCACCTACGATGTTCATCCCCTTCTTAATTTCCATGGGAAAAAAGTAGCAATTTGATCTCCGGTTTCCAGTAGTTCTCAAACTCAGAGACCAGAGGCATTATGCCAAAGTCAGTGGAGAGTATTGCAGGGAGAATGAAACCAGAAGCCCAGTAATATTAAGAGCTAATCAACTCAATTTTACCTTTTTGAACTTTTTTTCATATTTAACTAGATTCTCAATGGCCAAGAAGAGTGCAATCAATTCATATAGAGATCTCCAGTGCACAGCAGTGATCATTTCATTCATTCAATGATTCGTATTTACTGAGCGCTTATTGTGTGCAAAGTTCCATAGTAAGCACCTGGGAGAATACCATATAAGAGTAAATGGACACATTCCCTGACCGCAACAAACAAGCGCTTAGTACAGTGCCCTGCACATAGTAAGGGCTCAATAAATACTATTGAATGAATGAACAAACTCATTTCTTACCCTGAAGAGGTTCCTTAATGAACCATGACACATTTTACTTTTTATTCATGTTAACTACTATATCTGCAAATTAAAACCTCAACTAACTTTGACTGTTCTGCATTTAAACACCTGGATTCTGATTCTTTCCAGCAACTTGACCTAGTGGAAAGAGCATGGGCCTGGGAGTCAGAGGACCTGGGTCTAATCCCAGCCCTGCCACTTGCCTCTTGGGTGACCTTGGGCAAGTCGCTTCACTTCTCTGACTCAATTTTCCTATCTGTAAAACGAAGATTAAATACCCGTTCTCTCCTCATCGTAGGCTGTGAGCCCTGTGTGGGACAGGGATTATGCTTGACCTGATTTTCTTTATCTACCCCAATGCTTAGTATGGGGATTGGCACATGGTAAGTGCTTATTAATAAGTGCCATTATCAATAAACCAAGCACAGAAAAGAGAAACCACACTCATCCAGGCAAAGATCATATAAACAAATACCTCTTAAATTTCTTTTACCAAAGGAAGTGGCTTTTCAGAATAAAGTTCTAACTGTTAGCCTGGCCCAGTGGAAAGAGCACTGGCCTGGAAGATGTGGGTTCGAATCCACTGCCACTGTGTGACCTTGGGCAAGTCACTTCACTTCTGTGCTTACTACCTCTTCTGTAAAATGGAGATTCAATACTTGATCTCCCTCCCCCTTAGAATAGGAACCCCATGTTGGGACAGGGACTGTGTTCAGCCTCATTAGCTTGAAGATTCCCCCGGTACAGCGTTGGCACATAGTAAGTGTTTAACATATACCCACAATTGTTATTCAGAGTGGCCCCTCCAATTTGGACCAAAGAGCCAGGCTGCCTGCCAAACCAGGGTTTCCCTACTGCGATGGTGCCTCAGACAGGACATAGATAACCAGGGAGCAGACAGAATGAGTTTCGTGTATTCCAAGCGTGTCGTGCCGGATCAGACGCTGCTTGATGGGAAGACCCTGAAGAAGCCATACAGTGTGGAAGCCAGAACCCCAGAAACAGAAGGTTGAGATTTGGCTGACAGAAAATGAGGAGGAATAACCCGCTTTATTTTGACTTCAAGGGCAGATAGCTTTGATGAATAAAGCTCATGTTTCTGCAGACATATGAGACAGGCGAGGTAATAAATAGGACTCGTTCATGTGACAGATTTTCTTAGGCTCGTGAAATTTATGCTGTTTAGACATATGCTTGTCAGGTGCCCTAAACAGAAACAGAAAACCCGTTCTTCTACATATCTTTCCTAATCGCCTCCTGGAAACAACACACTTTTTGGCAGGATGTGAAGGTTGGAACGGGGAGTACAAACCCTGGAAGTTAGCATTCACTAGCTCGGTGCAATCTGGCTCCAACAGTCAAGAACATCATATAACGGGATTCTAAAACAAGCAGTGACTGTCTTGTTTGGTTCAGGTTGATAGTTTGTAGTGTTAGTTTACTGGTCTAAGTGGTAAAGTTGCTCAGTTTGGAATTAGGAGGTGTATATCTCAGTCCAGGTACCTCACCTAGCAATATTTACTGAGCATCTACTCTGAGCAGGGCACTGTAACAAGAAGCAGGTACACACTGGGCACAGCTAAAGAACACAAGTATTGAGGAGGGAAGGGGGAAGAGGGTTGGTAGGTAGGCAGGCAACAGATAGAGACAATCCCTGCCCAACAATGGGCTCACAGTCTAATTGGGGGAGACAGACGGCAGAGCAAAACAGAATGAAACAAAAACAAGACAATATTATCTCAATAAATAAAATCAAGGGGATGTACACCTCATTAACAAAATAAATAGGGTAATAAAAAATATATACAAATGAGCACAGTGCTGAGGGGAGGGGAAAAGGGAAGGGGAGGAGCAGAGGGCGGAGGGGAGCAGAGGGAGCAGAGGGAAAAGGGGAAGCTCAGTGTGGGAAGGCCTCTTGGAGGAGGTGAGCTCTCAGTAGGGCTTTGAAGAGGGGAAGAGAGTTAGTTTGGCGGAGGTGATGAGGGAGGGCATTCCAGGGCAGCGGTAGGACGTGGGCCAGAGGTCGACGGCAGGATAGGCGTGAACGTGAGGAGGTGAGCGGCAGAGGAGTGGAGTGTACGGGGTGGGCAGTAAAAAGAGAGAAGGGAGGTGAGGTAGGAGGGGGCAAGGTGATGCAATGCCTTGAAGTCCAGAGTGAGGAGTTTTTGTTTTGTGCGGAGGTTGATAGGCAACCGCTGGAGTTTTTTAAGGAGGGGAGTGACAAGCCCAGGGCCTTTCTGCACTCACTGCTGCAAGGTCTTAGCTATAGAAATATGCCCTAATGAATTCTGAAACTTTTTGCTCACAGCTAGGTGTTCATTCGGCATTCTCAATTCAATGACCTCCTCAGGCCAAAGGGAAAATTAAAAGAAAAAACTTCATGTGAATATAAGAATATAGTGGCTCCACTATTGAAGAATAAGTCTGTTCCCTTTTATTCCTCTCTTCATCATGAGTTATGGTTAACATTATCTCTAGACTGGGTTATATTAAGGCAAGACTTCTTAACCATGAATGTGAGCTGATCTCCCTATTACAGTCTAGTAGCTTGGAAGATCATAAATGAGAAACTGTTAGTATTTCCAGGTGAGTTTGCACAGAGATCTGAGTGCAACACCAGCCACTCAGAACTACTAACTGTGGAGTGTCAAAAATCAAGTTGATTGGGTGATGTTTTCTATCTGACTGTGGCTTATCTGGACTTGAGTAAAACATTTCATGGCCTCAAAGGAGCTCATAGTTTCCTTTCTGACTGTAGCTTATATGGATTTGAGTAAAACATTTCATGGCCTCAAAGGAACTCATAGAAACCAACTGGTTCTCTGAGAATGAGCAGTCAAATGGATGGAAAGCGTGCCGAAGGACTCAAACCAAAGGACTCTATATATGGGATATTAGTGTGATGGTACTTCCATCTATAACTCCAGTTTTGGATGGGTGCTTATTTCTTATAACTTGATCTAGAGAACTGTCTTTGGGTCTGTGTCTATTACTGCCAGAAAGGACTTCTTTGTTAACCCATTCTAGGACTAAAGCATTCGTCAGCAAGAGGTGGCTTTAAGAGGTTATCCAAGTAAAAGAAACAATAAAAAGTCCATAAATAAACAACAACAACAGCAAAAACAACTATTTCCTTTCATCCAGGATCCCTAACCCTGGGTTCTAATACTGTCTCTGTCACTAGTATGTTATGTGTCCTTAAACAAATCTACAAATTCTCTGTGCCTTAATTTCCTCAACTGTAAAATGGGGATTAAATACCCATTCTAACTCCCTCATGGACTGCGAGCCACATGGGGGCTAGGGACTAAGGTTGACCTGATTGTACTGTAGATAACTCGGCATTTAGCACAGTGCTTGACACTATCATTAATAATAATAATAATAATAACAATAATGATGATGATCATAATCCCCATTTTACAGATGAGGTAACTGTGACACAGAGAAGTTAAGTGACTTGCCCAGGGTCACACAGAAGACAAGTGGCAGAGCCCAGATTAGAATAATAATAATAATAATAATAATAATAATGGCATTTGTTAGGCACTTACTATGTGCGAGGCACCGTACTCAGTGGGTACAAGCAAATCGGGTAGGATGCAGTCCCTGTCCCATGTAGGGCTCACAGTCTCAATCCCCATTTTATAGTCCTTTTGACTCTCAGGCCCAGGCTCAATCCACTAATAACTCATGGAAGCCCTCTCTTCCTGGAGGAAATCTTATTGGCTCTAATACATTGTTATTAGTTTGAAAAGTCATAATGTTTCAAAGTCATATGTCCCTCAAGTGCCTAAGAGAATGATCTGCACACAGCAGATGCTCAGAAGAAATTGTGAGATGGTTACACTCCAGAACTCATTTGTGGCCAGTTATAGCTGACTCCCTAAGCTGGTTTTCAATATTTATCCCTGATCAGTCTCACAAGATGAAAGTGTTCATGAGATCATTTGACACCATGAAATGTTCTACGCAAGACAAGGTAAATTACTTCTCATGCGCGCTTTTTCATCTTCAAAAACTTCCAAAACTTTTCAAAAGTAACTATCTGCTTCAAAGGAACACACCAAACAGCTACTGACAAAAGTTATTATTGAAGGGATTTTGGGAACCTGTTTTGTTTTCCTAATAATTATCCCATTCTGGTATATATTACTGTTTAAAAGGCAGTTTCAATAATGAATTAATGGCCATTCACATCAGAGTGTGACCATATTACTGTTTAAAAGGCAGTTTCAATAATGAATTAATGGCCATTCACATCAGAGTGTGACCAACATCAAAAACAGAATTAATGTCCTCGCTCTTGCAATTCATTTTCCTATACAACCCAACAATTCAAGGACTAAATTTTCATTTGAAAGGAATGATGAAACCATAATAATAAAAGCAGTATTTGTTAAATACTATGTGCCAAGCACTGTACTAAGCCCTGGAGTGGATTCATAATAAAGCCAGACATGGTCACCGAAGCACATGGGACACACAGAGTAGGAGAGAGAATCCCCATGTAACTTCTCTGTGTTGATGTTTCTTCATCTGTGAAGTGACTTGCTCAAAGTCACAGAGCAAGCTGGGGCAGATTAGAATTAGAACTCAGGACCTCAGACTCCCAAGTCGGTGCTCTTTCCACTAATCCACCCTGCTTCTCTAGTGAAATGAAACACTTCTACCTAAAGCAAGCCTCACATTACTTACCGACTGACTCATAGTGTTCTGCCAGTTGACTATTTTCCTTCCTTGCACCTCTCCAATATTTTCTTGTGTAACTTATTTTTGACGCTGACAATCTAGCACTTGTCGTTTGGGAATTTTAATTCTGTTTAGCTTATCATCACTCCGAATTCTATTCCTGGCTTGAAAGGCATTTGCAACCCTAATAAACCTAGTTCTTTCTTCCATTTTAATTTTCAGTAATGCACGTCGTTAAGGCACATAGAGTTTTCCTTGACTTTGGGATAGGCCTTCTGCCTTCTTCTATATGCTGGAAGAGGGCAACAAAGCAGCAAATCTAACTCTAGAAAAATCCCCATCCTGTCATGTCCCTTTAAAATGTGCCACATGTGGAGGAGACTGAGGGAGAGCAGAGGTCCTGATAACAACAACGTGAATAATAGTATTTAAGCACTTTACTACATCAAATGCTGTACTAAGCACTGGGGTCTTTTCTTATGCTGTCGAATCGTCTCTGACCCATAGGGACACAATGCATACACAGAATGCCCCATCTTCATCTGCAATCATTCTGGTAGTGGATCCATAGAGTTTTCTTGGTCAAAATCCAGAAGTGGTTTCCCATTGCCCCCTTTCACAGTAAATTCAAGTCTCCGCCCTCGACTCTCTCCCGTGCCGCTGCTGCTGTTTTGATTTGTAGCATATGGCCTTCCACTGGCTAGTCACTGGCCAAGCTAGGAATAGAATAGGTAGGTCTTTACTTGACTCTTCCTCCCATAGTCAAGACTGGTAGAGTACTGCAAACTCTCCAGCTGTGACCCTGAGAGGGAAAGCGCTGCGGTAGATAAAAATCAGGTCCCACGTGGGGCCCTCACTCCAAGTATGAGGGAGAACAAGTAACGAATCCCAGTTTTACAGATGAGAGAACTGACAAAGTGAAATGATTTGCCCAAGGCCACACAGCAGCCAAGTGGCAGAGCCAGAATTAGAACCCAGGACCTCTGACTCCCAGACGTGAGCTCTTTCCACTAGACCATACTGCTTCTCCTGCTATATAGGATGAATGTCTAGAGAGCTATATGTCACTTTTGAAGCTATTAACCAAGATTTTATCCTTGTGTGTAGGCAGGACTGAAAACATGGATGTTTGACCTGCATTTCCTTCTATATGTGGTCCAAACATTCACTTCCTGCTGGGATAATGGATTTGTCTCTTTTCAAGCATCTTGATCTTTGGAGGGAATCATTAATCAAATTAGGGAACAAGTCTATCTGACCTATTCCCCATTACTGTATGAGTAATACAGGCCAGTGAGGTAGACCCAATCTGTTCAATTTCGACGACCTTGAAATTGTAAAGAGAACCAACCTGTTCAAATCAGAATATACTCCTGATACACTGAGCAACTCTCCCTACTGTTACAAGCATCAGAGGCCTCTGAGTATGTTTCTTAGGTACCGTGGTAATTGTCTCCCAACAGCCTGCTGCTATGTTCCCTTGTTTGCCATAAGTTTTACTTAACGTCGGCTTTGCAGAAACAAAAAAAGCACCCCCAAGCTATAAAACTAATATAATTGTCCATTGTGCTCAAAGATGATAGCATTGTCAGTGAAATTCACCCAGAAATGCATGTGTGGCTGAAGAAACCAATGCAGAATCTGCCCTGATTCTCAACATTTATTCTCATTCACTCTCTCTCTCTCTCTCTCCCCTCACACACACACACACACACACACACTTTTGTTGTGTTTACTAGGCCACACTGCTTCTCCTGACTTGAATATGCTCTAGATTTGAAAGCTGCTTGATGCCAGCTTTCCCAGGTTGCTTTGAATTTTCTTATTTGTGTGTTTTGGGTGATGGAGCTAACCAAAAGGAGACCCTAAATCTGGGTAAGTGGAAGAGGTGAAAAAGTGTTGGTCTACAGAAAAATCAATGATATGTATTGAGTTTTTCCTCTGTGTAGAATATTGTACTAAGCTCTTGGAAGAGTACAGCATAGCACTATAACAGACACATTCCCCTCCCACAATGAGCTTACAGTCTAGAGGGGGAGGCAGACATTAATAGAAATAAATAAATTACAGATATGTACATAAGTGGTTTGGGTCTGGGAGGGGGGAATAAATAAAGGGAACAAGTCATGGTGATGCAGAAGGGAGTGGGAGAAGAGGAAAGGAGGGCTTAATCAGGGAAGGGCTCTTGAAGGAGATGTGCCTTCAGTAAGGCTTTGAAGGGGGGAAGAGTCATTATTTGTGGGTTATGAGGAGGGAAGGCGTTCCAGGTCGGAGTTAGGATGTGGACAATAGGTCGGTGGTGAGATAGACCAAATCGGGGTATAGTAAGTGGGTTACGACGTGCTCGTTACTCAGATCTACTCATTTAATCGTATTTATTGAGTGCTTACTGTGTGCAGAGCTCCCATTATTACAAAACTATTCTCTTCCTCTGCTTCACTGACTCACCTTGACTCCCTCTTTTCAAAACCGTTCTCAAAATTTACTCCCTTCAAAAGCCTTCAGGATGGTCTGAAAATCTAATAGCACTCTGCCTTTCAGTCTCCCGAAAGAAGTGCCAGCTTCCTTGATTTAATTTTCTACTTCCTTGTCTATTCTCCACTGAGGCCTTACTCAGCACAGTGGTTTTGAAGTAAACAAAACATCAAGGCCAAGAGACTGACTTTATTCCAAAAAGTCATTGTTTGTGATCGTGTTTTGGTGGAGGGCTGCCTAGGTAACAGGCAACTGTCATTGTTGTGTGAAACAAGGACTGTGTTTGACCTGATTACTTTGGATTTATCCCATCCCTTAAATATTGCTATTATAATTATTATCATCAAGTTGACATGCAGGCATCTGAGTAAAATATCTCCTTTTTATTTGAAAATATCAGCAGGAATGCCAACAGATCCAAGAATTTCAGATCTCTAGGGTTCTAAAGGCAGTAGTGATTTAATTAAATGTAGGTGCACAGGTCATTTATTTTTATAATAACAGCATTTATTAAATGAGCTCATTATGGACAGGGAACACATCTAGCAACTCATATTGTAATAATAATAATAATTATGGTATTGTTAAACAGTGATTATGTGCCAGGCACTGTAGCAATTGCTGGGGTGGATACAAGCAAATCAGGTTGCCACAGTCCCTGTCCAATGTGGGGCTCAAAGTCTCAATCCTGATTTTGCAGATGAGGTAACTGAGGCATAGAGAAGTGAAGTGACTTACCCAAGCTCCCGCAGTGGACATGTGGTGGAGCTGGAATTAGAACCCGTGACCTTTCGACTCCCAGGCCAATGCTTTACCCACTACGCCATTGCTCTGAACACGGTAAGCACTCGGTAAATACCACTGGCTGAAAACTGTAGTAAGTGCTGGGAGTGAATACACAGGCGGAAATTAAATATGTCCTGTATAGCTCACGCGGTGGGTTAGGTTTTCTTAGAATATCATTCTCAGAGGTGAAATGTGTTAAGGATATTGATGATGCTGATGGCATTTGTTAAGCGCTTACTAAGTGCCAAGCACTGTTCTAAGTGCTGGGGTAGATACACGGTAATCATGTTGTTCTACATGGGGCTGACAGTCTTAATCCCCATTTTACAGATGAGGTAATTTAGGTGCAGAGAAGTTATGACTTGCTGTGTATGGTCAGACTCCATGGCAAACATTTGGGCTAGCACAGTCCAGGCCGACCACCGCTCCATCCTGCCTCGTTAATTGCACAGCGCTGGCGTAGTGTCAACCCCGGGTGGGAGGAAGATGGACCTGCTGGAGGAAGGAGCCCCCACGGCAGCAAAAAGACCGTAAGGTGAATGACCTCCAAGGACTTACCGCCTTGCGAATCTTGGGGCCCCAGAGATATCTGGAAGGGAGCATCGAGCCAGGTGGCCAATGCCCCCCTCGCCCCATTAGAGAAGCAGTGTGGCTCAGTGGAAAGAGCCCGGGCTTGGGAGTCAGAGGTCATGGTTTCCTATCCCGGCTCTGCCACTTGTCAGCTGTGTGACTGTGGGCAAGTCACTTCACTTCTCCGTGCCTCAGTTACCTCTCCTGTAAAATAGGGATTAACTGTGAGCCTCACGTGGGACAACCTGATTACCCTGTATCTACCCCAGCGCTTAGAACAGTGCTCTGCACATAGTAAGCGCTTAACAAATACCAACATTATTATGCAGGGCCTCCTTTGTTCTTGGCACACTAGAGGGGATATAAGGCAATGCATGTGGGGGGAGGGTGCGGTGTGATCTGTCCAAGTCCGCCGGCCACCACGGACTGTTCTGCGGGTAAGCCCCCACCCCCACGTTTCAATCTAAATAAACTATCAACCTGGACTTATCCACCTCTTTCTTTGGTATTCCGTTATAATCGATATACGGGGGACAGGTAGTCTACGCAGGTTCCGGTCCCGTCCGGTACACTTGCCCAAAGGACAAGGACATCACGGTTTAGTGGAAAGAGCCCAGGCCTGGTAGTTATGATAGCTAGATTTTAATCCCGACTCTGCCACCCGCCTGCTCTGTGACCTTGGGCAAGTCACTTAACTTCGCTGTCCCTGATTTGCCTTATAATGAGCATCCTTTAACCAAAGTCATGAGGCTCTGCAAAGTATCGACCGTGCTTTACTTCGCTCTAAGTCACGCTGATCAAATCAGTCAAATCTCATCTGAGGCCTAGTGTCATCTACTTGAAGGCCTGCAGTCTTCAACACTGCAAGGCAGACAGCATCCTGTTGAGACTTGTATAATGAAGTCCTCCTTCTCTTTAAATCACAAAGGCTTAAGGATCAAGTGCAAACCCTTTAATTTAGTGTGTGCTTGTTTTTAAAAAAAATACTACTAGAGAATGCCAATTCCAGGGTCCCCAAAGAAAAGAGGCATGATTAGTGTAATTAACATGATTAGCCTGATTAACATGATCAGTTGCTCCTTATCAAACCATACCATTCCCAAAGTTTCTTCTCAGCTTTGCCACCTGCCAAAAGAGCTCAGAACACTCCCCCTTTGGACCGTGATGGTGGTCGTGGCTTTAGGTGTGGTAACGGAGAGAACCAAGGACAACAATTCATTCATATTTCTTGATCCACAGGGGGTTTCGCTGCCAGAAAATTGGGGGACTGACCTCAGGGATAGAAAATCTAGCGCAATACAAACGATAAGGTCAACAACACAGTAGGGAAGCCACAGGAAATCACTGCTAAAGGAAAAGTGTCCACGGCCTCCCTGCTCCTAGCTAGGTCAGGCATGGTTTGAACAATCAGAACCTCTTAACATTCTAAAGGTTAGAAGGCTTTCACCTGTGGTGTTACTCGAATTACTCCTCACTCTGGAGGTGGTAGGCAGGAGAGGGAAATGCCTTCTACACATTCTTGGCTCCCATGGTCTATTATCTCCAGCCCTGATCTCTCTCCCTCTCTCTCCAGTCTTACATCTCCTCCTGCCTCTAAGACATCTCTGCATGAATGTCCTCCTGTCACTTCGAACTTAACATGTTTAAAACAGAAATCCTTATCTTCCATCTCAAACCCTGTCCTCCCCCCTGACTTTCCCATCACTTTAGATGGCACCACCATCTTTCCTGTCTCACAAATCTGTAACCTTAGCATTATCCTCGACTCCTCTCATTCAGCCCACATATTCAATCCATCAATAGATCCTGTCAGTCTCACCTTCACAACATCACCAAAATCCGCTCTTTCCTCGCCATCCAAACTGCTACCAAGTTAATACAATCATTCATCCTATCCTGGCTGGATTACTGCATCACCTCCTTGCTGACCTCCCAACCTCCTGTCTCTCCCCACTCCAGTCCATACTTCATTCTGCTGACTGGATCATTTTTCTCCAGAAATGTTCAGGTCACATCACCCTGCTCCTCAAAAAATTTCAGTGGTTGCCCATCTACCTCCACACCAAACAAAAACTTCTCACCATTGGCTTTAAAGCAGTCCACCACCTTGCCCCCTCCTATCTCACCTTGTTTCTCTGGCTCAGTGTTAAGAGCACGGGCTTGGGAGTCAGAGGTCATGGGCTCAAATCCCCATTCAGCCACTTGTCAGCTGTGTGACTTTGGGCAAGTCACTTAACTTCTCTGTGCCTCAGTTACCTCACCTGTAAAATGGGGATTAATACTGTGAGCCCTACGTAACACAACCTGATCACCTTGTATCCTCTCCAGCGCTTAGAACAGTGACTTGCACATAGTAAGCGCTTAACAAATGCCATTCTCTCCTACGACCCAGACCACAGTCTTCACTCCTCAAGTGCTAACCTTCTCACTTTGCCTGGATCTCATCTGTCTCGCTGCCGAACCCTGACCCATGTCCTGCCTCTGGCTTGGAACGCCTTCCCTCCTCAAATCTGATAGACTCTCCCTCCTTCAAAGCCTTACTGAATGCACATCTCCTCCAAGAGGCCTTCTCAAACTAACCCTCTTTTCCTCATCTCCACTCCCTTCTGCATCGCCCTGACTTCCTCCCTTTGCTCTTCCTCCTTCCCAGCCCTAGAGCACTTATGTTTATATCTATAATTTCATTTACTTGTATTGATGTCTGTCTCCCCCACGTTAGACTGTAAACTCATTGTGGGCAGGGAATGAAATTGTTCACTGTTGTACTGTACTCTCCCAAATGCTTAGTACTGTGCTCTGCATGTAATAAATACTGAAAGAATGAATTATCATAGGACTACTTGCTTATCCCCATGAAACTCCAACCTTCCACAAATCACAACTTCCTGATGCTTCACCAGCCTTACCTTTAAAGTGAGGATTAAATACTTCTTTTCCTTCCCCACTGTGAGCCCCTTGTGGATCGGGGAGTGTGAGTCCAACCTGATTATCTTGTATGTACCCCGGAGAGCAGTGTGCCCTTCAATCCCACAATTTTTAGCCTTCCTATTTCACTTTGAGTTCCATGTAGTGGGATTATTTTTAATATAGTTCCCTTCACTGACAGCTTGATAGCCTCTGGGGCAAAGGCCTACTCCTTATTTTCAGGAATATGAACCGTCGCTAATCCATCTAATCCGGTATGAATTGCTTTTATTGGGAAATTCTTTAACTCTTCAAACTTGAATTCACACACTAGGAGAAAAAAACAACAGGAAGAATATTCCTACTTTTCCTGTAGGACATGCAGAAACTCAATAACAATTTCCTACAATAATGCATTACCTGTTCTATGGCAAAAAGGAGGGAAAAAGATTTAACAACCGTCCCATACTAAACCTCTTAAACCATACGTGGGTAGAGCTTAAAAGGAAGAGAAATTGTATTAGCTAGAATTTAGTCCTGAAATTGTGCTAAGAAGTTCTTTCTAATACTGGGGTTGAGTTTCCCTGTGGTTTAGAGAGATTCATTTCTTCCAAGATGCCCTTTGCTCTATATTCACATCAATGGACTCAAAAATCACCAACTCACCTGTTGAACTAAATTGGTTCACCTATTACTTTTAATTGGGAGAGGGGGTGGGATAATGTCACTATAGAAATAAGGATATGTACTTCACAATAGAGAATATTTTCTGTTTTACAGCTCTTTAAGCCATTGCTTATTTTACCTAGAAATAATGCAGTAATATTAACACTTTCCCATTTTATCCTGCCCATCACAAGTACATATATAATCTTCTTAATCATTTTCAGTTTAGTCATCTCCTTATTTTTATTTTCAAGCTTCAGACTCTGCAAGTTGATATTTTTTCACCTTTCATAACTATGGGCTTTCCAAAGGAGTGAGAGATCTGTGGTAACTGGCCAGAATCCAAAAAAAGCTTCTGCCTGAACACTTTGAAAAAGTATAAAACTCCAATTAACCATATCTAACAGCCAAGATTATTTTGATTGGAAACACAATTGAAAAAGATGCAAGAAAGTAGATCAAAGATTTAAAATCACAAACTAAGATGTGAACCAGGAAAACTCCAAAACAGATAATCAACTCCTGCTTCCCTGTTCTACTTTCCCCTATAGCTTAATTAACAGATAAAATGGGGATTGAGACTGTGAGCCCCATGTGGGGTTGAACCCTTGTATTCTGCCATTTCCCCTATCTGTAACTTACTGTAATGTCAGTTTTCCCTACTACACCTGAGAGGTTTCCTTCCATCAACTGTAATGCCTGTCCCAGAGGTGGTGAAACATTCTTCTTGCCATCTCAGATGAACAAATGAAGTTTTTTAGCTGGGAAGAAACACAAGCATTTTGCCAAAAGCAAATTTCAGTGAGCAGATACATGGACTGCATTTCACTAATTTATCTGTGCACAACCACTAGATAGTTTACAATTATTTTTAGAATGAATACCTGTGTCTTTAGCATCCAGTTTGACAGAGGACGCTACTATTTATTCTTGTATAAAATTGTTAAGGACACTTTACGAACAAGAAAAAAACAAATTGGAGAAGATCATTTTTAAAGTCAGCCAGACACTTATCGTAATGATATTATGACAACTTTCCTTAAGGTCTATGTATTATTCAATACCACCGATCGAATGATTTATTGGATGGGAGGGATACTATGCCTTTAATGACACAACGTCTGCCAGGGAGTTTAACAGAGAGATGAACGGTGGATGAAACAAGTGAGAAAGTGAGGGAAATGGCAACGGGAGAAGCTGGTAGAAACAGAATGCAAGTCCTTTTCTAGCGCTCTTCTAAAATAAGTAATCTCAAGGAGCAAGTCTGAAAGAGGGATAAAAACAGAAAAGAAAGTTTGTGGACAGGTGGATTGTTTTATTCTATTTAACACTTCATGGAGCACTCCTCAGGTGCAAGAATAGAAATAAAACAGTTTTCAGAGGCCCATGCATGGATTTATTTGTTGTTTTTCCACTCTATTAAAGTGCTTTCGCAAATAAAAATAGAAGCAGTGTGGCTTAATGGAAAGAGCATGGGCTTGGGAGTCAGAGGTCGTGGGTTCTAATCCTGCCTCTGCCAAATGTCAGCTGTGTGACCTTGGGCAATCACTTAACCTCTCCGCATCTCAGTTACCTCATCTATAAAATGGGGATGAAGACTGTGAGCCCCACGTGGGACAACCTGATTACCTTATATCTACCCCAGCGCTTAGAACAGTGCTTGGCACATGGTAGTAAGCGCTTAACAAATACCAACATTATTAAATACAAAAGAGCAGCACATATAGAAATCAATCAATGGTATCTTTTGAGCGCTTACTACATGCAGAGCTCTGTACTAGGTGTTTCAGTGAGTAAAATATAATATAAAATATATCATGTTCCCTGCCCACAGGGAGCTCACAGCCAAGAGAGGGAAACAGACATTAAATTAATTAATTATGGAAATGTACAGAAGGGCCATTTATCTTGGTGTCTCTCTCCCTTGTAGTTCCTTGAATGTTGGAATAATGTTTGCTTATTCTATTGTATACACCCAAGCAGTAGTGACCAATAAATACTATTGCTTGGTATATTTTCTTCGTAAAACTCTGATATTGATGTCATTAAATTGTAATATGCATTTTACTTGAAAATAATGCATTTCCAATTGTACAGCACTGGAAACTAATGACTAGTACTTAAATGACAACTTACTATATTAACAAAAAATGGTCTGAATGCAAATAAGAAGAATTAAAGCCCCCAAAAGAATTTCATTAAATGAAAGTGCTTCGGAGGGAAATTTACCCTGGGAAGTGACAGAAAACTCTCTGAACTGTTGCAAACTGCTATGTCCAAAAATAAAACCTAATTTAAAAAAGCATGAAAGGCTATCCTTTTTAGTACCCACCAAAATCGAAATTCCTCCATTTTAGAGTCTAGGCTAGCTTTGGAGAAAGGAAATGTTATTTTAGAAGATCTTAATATCTCATTGGAGGTCCACTGAAGATGAATATATCGGCTACATCCAACAAAATATTCTCTATATATGATTAAGATTGACAGAGGTTGTCCTGTGAATTATAAATAGATCCAAACTATTATTGATAACTATAAATTCTAAATGAACAGTTCTTGACCACACAGTTTATGTCAGCCTACCTAATGAGAGAATGTTTTTGTATTAAAATAAATCAATGATCTTTTGCTGAACTAGCTGCTACGGAAAGAAGCATCTAGGTCTAGAATCTAGGCCCACTTTACATTTTAGGCTCTGACGTTCATCTTACTATGTGAAAGCTGTTGCTAAGATTGCAAGTTTTTTTTTATATGTGTAAAATGTCTTCAGTCATGGTCTATTTAAAATCCTTCATTTCATTATGGAGAGAAAATGTAGAAATGTGTATTCCTTGAATAATATGCTTAGGTCACCAGCATTTGAGATGCTAATTTATATCTCCTCCTAGAATCTCTTCCTTATTTGCAATTTCAATAAATGTTAAATCTGTGTGATGTTAGCTGGTGTGATTCCTGCTGACATTGAACACCCCTTGTCACAGATAACGTCTTCACAGTCATCTTTCAGTGTAAATGAGAGCAATACTGTTTTGTTTTTATGGAATGAGTTGAATGGCTAGTGGATAGAGCAGGGGCCTGGGAGTCGGATGGTCATGGGTTCTAATCCTGACTCCATCACTTGTCTGTGCGACCTTGGGCAAGTCTCTTCATTCATTCAGTAGTATTTATTGAGCACTTACTATGTGCAAAGCACTATACTAAGCACTTGGAATGTACAATACGGCGACCGATAGACAATCCCTGCCCAATGATGGTCTCACAGTCTAATCAGGGGAAACAGATAGCGGAGCAAAAGAGAACAAATCAAAAGCAAGACAACATTATCAAGATAAATAGAATCAAGGGGATGTACACCCCATTAACAAAATAAATAGGGTAATAAATAATATATACAAATGAACACAGTGCTGAGGGGAGGGAAAGGGGGAAGGGGGAGGGAAAGGGGGAAGGGGAGGAACAGAGGGGGAGGGGGAGGGGAGGGAGAGCAGAGGGAAAGGGGGATCTATGGAGGGGAGGGGAAGGGGGAAGGGGAAGTAGCAGAGGGTGGAGGGGGAGCAGAGGGAAAGGGGGGCTCAGTCTGGGAAGGCCTCTTGGAGGAGGTGAGCTCTCTGAGCCTCAGTTACCTCATCTGTAAAATGGGGATCGAGACTGTGAGCCCCGCATGGGACAGGGCCTGGGGACAGGGCCCGTGTCCAACTCTGTTTATATCCATCCCAGCATATACCCCTGGCATATAGTAAGCAATTAACAAATACCATTATTAGTACTATAATTATTGTTACGGAATTTATCCTGAAACTGTCAACTTCTATGCTGAGCCTGCTCTTTTGAAATCCAGCATAGAGGAAAATGAGAGCGGGTAAAGTTCCTCGGTACTACTGGTCTTGGAGGTTGATGTTTTGGGATCTGCCTTACTAAAAAAAGTTATTAAAAGCACCCCTCCTCCAAGAGGCTTTCCCCTATTAAGCCTTCATTTCCTCTTCTCCAGGTCCCTTCTGCATCGTCCTTCCACTCAGATTTGTTCCCTTTATTCACCGCCCCCTCAGCCCCATAGCACTTACGTACATATCCATAATCAAATTCATTTTTTTATATTGATGCCCGTCTCCCCTTCAAGACTATAAGCTTGTCGTGGGCACGTGTCTACCAACTCTGTTATATTGTACTCTCCCAAGCACTTAGTACAGTGCTTTAAACACGGTAAGTGTTCAATAAATACAACTGATTAATTGTATAGTAGTCTTGGCAGGAGCTGATAGTTCTTTCCAGAAACCTCTGTTGTTTATCTTCTCTAAGCCTAGATTTCTATTCTCCTGCTGTTGACTGTTAGCCTTCCTTAAACATCTAAGATAGATTTATCATCTCCAAAACCAGAGATTCATTCATTCACATTCATTTGATAATATTTATTGAGCACTTATGTGTGCAGAGCACAGTACTAAGTGCTTGGGAGAGTACAGTACAACAATAAACAGACACACTCCCTGCCTGTAAACTTGTTGCTAGAGGTGGGGAGAAAGACATCAATACAAATAAATAAATTACGGATATGTACATAAGTGCTATAGGGCTATTATAACACTAGTGAGTTATGGTTTTCATTTAGCACTTATAACGTAGTACCATGCTTATGTGCCGAGGTGAAACTCTAGTTACGTATCTGTAGCTGACAATTCATACGATCCCCCAGATTTAAAGCATATTATGAGATCATCTTTAGTCCTTATCTGTATTCCTCTAGAAGCACTTGAGACTCCTTAGGAGGTCAGGCCAATAATCCACAAGGATCATCTAATTCGACAAATTAACAGACTGGAGGACCATTTTCTTGTTTTTGTGAGGAAATTTGCAGTTCTTTTCTTAAAATATCTTTATAATCAAGGTATGTGGGTTATGTGCATTTGAGATTGAGTGTTTTAAATTGTACAATTTTAACCAAGGTATATGGCTTGCCCAAGGTGATTCATTCCAGATGGCGTTTTAAAATAATTTCAATAAAACTTTCCCCCAAACCAAAGAAAAACACAACCTTGGAGGATAATTCAACTAAAACACACATAAGCTCTCCCTATTGTTCCTCAACAGGTAAAATTACCAATGATTTTACTGATTTAATTTTTTAACTCAGAAAAATAAATAACATTATCAACGATCTATGTACCAAAATAGATAATGCAGAAAGAATGTTTCAGAATGTTTCAGAATTCATTGATGGTGAAAATTTTGATGTGCCTGTTCTCTTGGTATGTAATTCTAAATTTTCACTTGATCTCTTTCATGGATTTCTCCCCCCCACCCACCGTTTCACAGAGTTAGGGTTTGTGCCCATTAATATTGAATTTCATCTTTCATAGGATATCACATGATTTAAATTTCATATAACTGAGCTTTCATTTAGTAACACTTTACTTCCATCAAAAATGTCTCCAATTTTTCCCTCAGAAAGTAAGAAAATCTATGCTATTTTATTTTGCTGAATTTAAATATTAAATCGGTAAAATCCTTGTTAATTTTACCTGTTGAGGACCAATAAGCAGAGTTTACGTGTGTTTTGGTTGAATGCGTGTCTAAGGATATGTTTTTATTTTGTTTTGGGGAAAATTTTATTGAAATCATTTTAAAATGCCATCTGGAATTAGTCACCTTGGGCAAGCCATATACCTTGGTTAAAAATGTCCAAGAATCTGTTTCAGGGAAAGAGGAAAAGACATAGAATTGTACCCGTAAACCTGAATTGATCAAAAACCTTTCATTCCATCCAACAATAGTATGAAGGTTGTCAATTAATTTCCCATTTAGGAGTCCTGCTGTGATAAATTCAGCTCCTCTTTACACTGAAATGGAAATGACTTCAACACTATAACCAAGCCAAAAACAAATTAAACAGAAGTAAACCATGTCTCTTTGGGAGAAAATTCTAAACATAACACAAGCCTTTAGAGGAGACTGCCAATGTGGAAGCTTGTTCTGCTGGTCTTGGCGAGGTTTTCACTTTAGTGAGACGAGATCTGGAAGCTAGAGTCAGAAGAGGTTTTCTCATTGTTGGATAAATCCATCCAGTTCCACTGGGTCTAAGGATCATTTCAGGTCTTTGAGAGAGTGGTCCAAGAACTGCTCTATGCTGGCAGATGCTCTTGACATACATAGACGAGAAGACAGGCAAATAATTAGGAATCACTCTGCTGAGGCAGCGGTCTTGCGGACAGATAGCGAAGCTAAAAGAAACCAAAGCTATGCCCTTGGCCACTCCTAGGAAATCCTATTCACATCCGCAGGTTTTCTTTAGCAAAATAGAAATTAGAGAAGTCACTGAATTCTGATACCTAGGTGTTTCACTTTCTAATGATTCACATAGACACAGAGGGAGAAAGAGTCTGAAAGGTTAATGTGGCTAAAAAATGATAATAATGATATTTGTTAAGTGCTTACTATGTGTCAAGCACTGTTCTGAGTTCTAGGGAGGTTACAATTATTATTATTATAACAAGATATTTGGGCTGGACACAGTCCTTGTTCCACAGGGGACTCACAGTCTTAATCCCCATTTTACAGATGAGGTAGCTGAGGCACAGATAAGTGAAGTGACTTGCCTGAGGTCACGTAGCAGACAAGTGGCAGAGCCAGGATTAGAACCCAGGTCCTTTCGACTCCCAGGCCCGTGTTCTATCCCCTAGGCCGTGCTGACTTTCAAGAGACTGCAGAACAGAATGATGACAGTGGATTAACCTTCTATATAATCTGTGAAACCTGGATTTATATAGAAAAAAAAAATCTGACTCCTTGAAAAATTGCTCACCTATAATTCTCTTCAACATCAAATGGCAGGACAAGGTTATCATCATCAGTGGTATTTTCTGAGCGCTTACCATGTGCAGAGCACTGTACTAAGTGCTTCAGGGATTAGGATACAACAGATATGGCAGGCACATTCCCTGACCACATGTATAGAGTCTAGAGGTTATCAACAATGAAGTCCTAGAATACAGGTAGCTCAGCAGCACCGAAAATATTCTGACAACAACACATTTTTCCAGGGTAGAGAAAGGACAGTAACGGCCTATGTACATATTCATATACTTTACTATTTCCCCTAACTGTAATTCCTTTTAATGTCAGTTTAAAGTAATCTGAAAGCTCCTTGGGGGCAGATAACATTTACCAACCCTATTATAGTGTACTTTCCCAAGAGATTATAATTATGATATAATAATATAATCATAATCATAATAACATAATAGCATTTGTTAATCACTTACTATGTGCCGGGCACCGTAATAAGCACCTGGATACAATAATGGATACAAGCAAATCAGGTTAGACACAGTCCCTGTCCCACGCGGGACTCACAGTCTCAATCCCCATTTTGCAGATGAGGGAACGGAGGCCCAGAGAAGTGAAGTAACTTGCCCAAGGTTACACAGCAGACGAGTGGTGGAGTCAGGATTAGAATCCATGACCTTCTGACTCCCAGGCCTGGGCTCTATCCACTACGCCATGCTGCTTCCCAGAGAACTTAGTAGAGTGCTCTGTCCACAGTAAACACTCAAGAAACATTACTGATTGATAGAAATGGCAAGACAGGATCCCAAACAAATGAACGAAATCAGTCTCCTTGAATCTACACTAGCTCAACACAATTTTTTAATGGCATTTGTTAAGGGCTTACTATATGTCAAACACTGTTCTAATAATAATAATAATGTTGGTATTTGTTAAGCGCTTACTATGTGCAGAGCGCTGTTCTAAGCGCTGGGGTAGATACAGGGTCATCAGATTGCCCCATATGAGGCTCACAGTCTTAATCCCCATTTTACAGATGAGGGAACTGAGGCACAGAGAAGCGAAGTGACTTGCCCACAGTCACAGAGCTGACAAGTGGCAGAGCCGGGATTTGAACCCATGACCTCTGACTGCCAAGCCCGGGCTCTTTCCACTGAGCCACACTGCTCCTCACTGTTCGAAGCACTGGGATAGGTACAAATCGATTAGGTTGGATACAGTCTCTGTTCTGCATGGTGCTCACAGTTTAGGTAGGAAGGAGAAAAGGAATCCCCATTTTACAGTTGAGGAAACTGAAGCGCAGTGAAATTAAGTGACTTGCCCAAGGTCACACAAGAAATAATTGTCAGAGACAGAATTACATGGGATGGCACTGGGTGAGGAACGTATAGTGAGCTGAAAGGAGGAAACCAAAAGCAAGGATGCACAGAGGAAGCATTTTAAGGAAACAGGGAAGCAAAGTCTTTGACAATGTTGTATTCATTCATTCATTCATTCATTCATTCAATCGGATTTATTGAGCGGTTACTGTGTGCAAAGCACTCTCCTAAGCTCTTGGGAGAGTAGAATTCAACCACAGACGGATATCTTCCCTGCCCACAACCAGCTCACAGCTCAGCAAGAACCTCGTCGTCAGTTGCTGTGGTTAGAATAATAATAATAATGTTGGTATTTGTTAAGCGCTTACTATGTGCCAAGCACTGTTCTAAGCGCTAGGGTAGATATAGGGTAATCAGGTTGTCCCATGTGGGGCTCACAGACTTAATCCCCATTTTACAGATGAGGTAACTGAGGCCCAGAGAAGTGAAGCGACTTGCCCGAAGTCACGCAGCCGTCATTTGGCAGAGCCGGGATTAGAACCCATGACCTCTGACTCCTAAGCCCGCTCTCTTTCCACTGAGCCACGCCGCCTGGCACCCACTCTGATCGATTGAAAGCCTCTTTTCAAGTCTAAGGATGTTGAGACGGGAGGCAGAAACCAAAATAATGCCAAATGTTGCACCTCACAAACATCCTAACACATGTTTGAGAAACAGAGTAGCCTGGTGGATAGAGCACGGTCCTGAGAGTTAGAAGGAGCCGGTTTCTAATCCTAGCTCTACCACCTGTCTGCTGTGTGACCTTGGGCAAGTCACTTAAATTCTCTGTGTCTCAGTTACCTCATCTGCAAAATGGGGATTAAGATACTGAGTCCCATATGGGACTGTATCCAACCTGATTAGCTTAAGTGGCTGGCACTTAACAATAACTTTAAACAAACAAACAAAAAAAATGCACATCCAAGGACACTTTGTATTTGAACAGAGCATGCTGAGAACTATGGGTCTGGCGCTGTTTTTTCACCTCAAACATAGGGGAATTTCACACTCTGTGACATCCCCTTAGATCTTTGTAAAGCAGCATGGCACAATGGATAGAACACAGGCCTGGGAGTCAGAAGGTCACGAATTAATAATAATAATAATAATGATAATGTTGGTATTTGTTATTCGCGCTGGGGTAGATACAGGGTAATCAGGTTGTCCCACGTGAGGCTCACAGTTAATCCCCATTTTACAGATGAGGTCACTGAGGCACAGAGAAGTGAAGTGACTTGCCCACAGTCACACAGTTGACAAGTGGAAGATGTGGGATTTGAACTCAAGACCTCTGACTCCCAAGTCCATGCTCTTTCCACTGAGCCACATTGCTTCCCCAGTTCTAATCCTACCTCCACCACCTGTCTGAGTGACCTCGGGCAAGTCACTTCACTTCTTTGGGCCTCAGCTACCTCATCTGTAAAACGGGAATTGAGACAGTGAGCCCCACGTGGGACAGGGACTGAGTCCGACTCAATTTGCTTGTCTCCACCCCAGAGCTCAGTACAGTTCCCTGCACATCATAAGCACTTGAATACCATAATTATTATTATTATCATTATTATTCTAATTATCTCCCTCGAGCTCGAAGGACAGCTCACCGCTTCTCAAGAAAGGTACGTCTCTCAGTCAGTCCCTGGGTATCCATATTACAGAACCCCCTTTCTGACATGCTAATTTGCTCTACTTAATAGAGTCACTTAAAGCACTTCCCTTTCCCCGTTCAAATGCTTCACAGGGCACTTGCCCGCGGTACATTCAGTTTCACCGAGTAAACACTATACTGGTAATTAAATCATACTGGATCCATGCATAATTGAATAAACTCATTTCTTTCTGAGTTTCTGCTGATCACCTGCCCACCTATTAGGTGTTTTCAGCTCGGAGGCATTATGGTTAGCCAGAGAGGAAACTCAGCAAGCACAAGCCGTAGGCGAAGCAATTAAGAATGGCCCTGTCACGGGATATTTCCCAGCTTTCTGTATCGCCTGAAAAAGAAAGATGACTTGGTCATTTGATCTCATCCCATTCTCATCTCTGAATCTCCCGGGGTTATCGATATGGCCGTTGAACACCTCACGACCAAGTAGATCTCCCAAAATAGTCACCCTCGAAGGGGTGAACATTAGTTTGGCAGAAGAGGTCGAAAAATACAAAACTGAAATGAGGAGGAAAAGGGTCCCATATGGTAGCTTGTTATAGATAGGGAAGTTGACTACAAACTCTGTTATATTAGAGGAGTGGCATGGCTCAGTGGAAAGAGCCCGGGCTTGGGAGTCAGAATTCATGGGTTCGAATCCCGGCTCTGCTACAGCTGTGTGACTGTGGGCAAGTCACTTAACTTTTCTGTGCCTCAGTTCCCTCATCTGTAAAATGGGGATCAACTGTGAGTCTCACATGGGACAACCTGATTACCCCGTATCTACCCCAGCATTTAGAACAGTGCTCTGCACATAGTAAGCGCTTAACAAATACCGACATTATTATTATTATTATATTGTCCTCTCCCAAGCATTTAGTACAGTGCTCTGCATTTAGTAAGTACTCAATCAATACAATTGATTGTACAGTAGAACAGAGTTGGTAGACAGGTTTCCTGCCCACAACAAGCTCAGATAAATTTATAGATACGTATATAAGTGCTATAGAGCTGAGGGAGGGATGAAAAAAGGGAAAAGTCCAAGTGCAAGGATGATGCGAAAGGGAGTGGGAGAAGAGGAAATGTCAGGGAAGGCCTCTTGGAGGTGATAAGCTTTGAAAGATGTTTTGATGGTGGGGAGAGTGATCCTCTTGATAACCGCTTTCTAATTTAACACCCAAAAAGACATTCTAAAGATCGTGCACCCAGATACAGTTTCTCTTTTACCAGGCTGCAGGACAGAAATCTACTTTAGTTGCAGCAAGCACTCAATAAATGTCACTGACTGATGGATATTACCGGCCAATACGGACCCGAAAGCTGTCAAGGAATACATCATCATTGTCAGAAAAGACTGCCTCACTGACACAAAGACGCATCTACAATCCCCAGGGACTGTGCCATCCATATTAATTTATACAAGACTCCCTTCGGTGTCCCCTCCGTAATTGTGAAACAGACCAACTATGGTGCCCAGAGCTGATTTTCAAAAGCCTGTGAGGAGGGGTCTTATCTAGCCTCTGTTTCACCTTCACCTTCCTCTATTAGAAAGCCGGATAAATCGAGAAATCAGGATATACTCCCTCCTCCAGCCTCATCCAACCTGCTACTCGACCATCAGGTGGAGATGGCCTGCCAGCTCAAATAAACAGGACAGAGATCACTGCCATGGCAAGAGGTAAATAAAACCAATGTTTTAGGCAAAATTAATTCATTCAATAGTATTTATTGAGCGCTTACTATGTGCAGAGCACTGTAATAAGCGCTTGGAATGTACAATTCATCAACAGATAGAGACTATCCCTGCCCAGGGACGGGCTCACCACCTAGGAGAGAGCCAAGGAAACGGAACCGTGAGTATTGTGTGAGGCTGATTGTAATGATTCTATAGAGTAAAACCATTTTACTCAGCTTGCCATTTTAAAGGATTCTTTACTTTCCACGAGAAGCAGCGTGGCTCACTGGAAAGAGCACGGGCTTTGGAGTCAGAGGTCATGGGTTCAAACCCCGGCTCTGCCACTTGCCAGCTGTGTGACTTTGGGCAAGTCACTTAACTTCTCGGTGCCTCAGTTCCCTCATCTGTAAAATGGGGATTAAGACTGTGAGCCCCACGTGGGACAACCTGATTCCCCTGTGTCTACCCCAGCGCTTAGAACAGTGCTCGGCACATAGTAAGCACTTAACAGATACCAACATTATTATTATTATTAGTATCAGGAGAAAAAATGCAATTTTATTTGAAGCTGTAATGCAAAAGATAGTGACTAATCTCTCATTAATGTGTGCAAAATTATTTCAGGGAAATTCTAAGTGCAGTATTTGAAGAAAAACTTCCAAGTAACATTTATGAGAAAGTTGGACATGGTATTCTCCGTTCATGATGTAATTTGTTTTATTGTCATTGTAAACTCCTTGAGGGCAGGGATCTACTAATTTTATTGTATTGTGCCAAATGCTGAATAATAACAATAATTGTGGTATATATTAAGAGCTTACTATGTGCCAAGCAGTGTTCTAAACACTGGGGTAGATACAAGGCAGTCGGGTCAAACATGGTCTCTATCCCAAAGGGGCTGCCAGTCTTAATCCCCATTTTATAGGTGAGGTAACTGAGGCCTGGAGCAGTGAAGTGACTTTCCCAAGGTACTCTGTACCCAGAAGGCACTCAACGAATACTAGCGATTGGATGATTGATCGATTGCTTTTAAGTAGGGGGAATGAAGTTTCTCTGAGCCTTACTGAACCGCTAATTCTCTGAAAATTCTTGATTCTGAGTTTTAAAGTGCTTATTTCATGCTCTTTTCTCCACTAGCGGACTGACCCATGAGGGAATTGGACTCCGAATCCAACGAAGCACTGTCAGCCTTTTCACAGTGTAGCCTGAATAAGGATTTTTTATTATAGCTATCAGCACCTAATCTTCCAGAACTACATTCTCAAGTACTGGGAGATTCATGAAGAAGCCTTCCCACTATTTTTCTCAGCTCGAGGTTTTTGGGATTTGATTTGAAGAGATCTTTCCCTTACCTCAAGCAGCATGGCTCAGTGGAAAGAGCACAGGCTTTGGAGTTCGAATTCCAGCTCTGCCACTTGTCAGCTGTGTGACTGTGGGCAAGTCACTTCACTTCTCTGTGCCTCAGTGACCTCATCTGTAAAATGGGGATTAAGACTGTGAGCCCCTGATTCCCCTGGGTCTACCCCAGCGCTTAGAACAGTGCTCTGCACATAGTAAGCGCTTAACAAATACCAGCATTATTATTAATATTATTTATGACTGAACCTTAGACCTTGATTAAGGTCAAGAGGTCTTGATACTTAGATACCAAGTTGTTCTAACCTGACTTTAATTTTTTAAAAAGCCATCAATACCAGGAAGAGCAGAAAGAGGAGATGATTTTCTTTAGGCTATGCTCCCAAATCCACCATTTTTTAAAATGGTATTTGTTAAGCACTTATTACGGGCCAGGCACTTTACTAAGCTCTGCGGTAGATACCAGTTGATCAGGTTGGACACAGTCCCTAACCCACAGAGCGTTCTCAGTCTTAATCCCCATTTTACAGACGAGGTCACTGAGGCACAGAGAAATGAAGCGACTTGTCCAAAGCCACACAGCAGACAAGTGGCAGTGCTGGGATTAGAACTCAGGTCCTCAGCCTCCCAAGCCTGTGTGCTTTAAATTAGGCATGTGACTTTTTGTATTGTAGGAAAACTGAAGCAAAATTCAGGCGAAATCTCCCTTTGAAGAGGTCCTCTGCCCTTGTCAGCCAGGATTCTGCCTTCTCTCTCATTTGTACTCAATAGGTGCTCAGCATCCACAAGCATATATTTGGTGTATCCACCGCAGTGCTTAGTACAGTGCCTGGCACACAGTAAACCCTTAACGAACACTATCGTTATTATTATTAGACTAAGGGTTCAATAAATGTACTGATTGATTGTTTCATTAATTGATTGCTCTCGTTCTTTGAAATGGTTGCATCAGTTTTATAATTAATTTGACAACAATGAGGACAGATTTTCCCTCGGATTGAAATATTCCCCGGTTCTCTAATGAATTAGGTCACTAAGACACCATTTACTGCCTTCTCGCAACAGAAGAATAAATCGGGAGAAATACGGTGCAATCACAGTAATACTAATAATAACGGTGGTATTTTTTAAGCTCTTATATGTGCCAAGTCCTGAGGTAAAATAATTAATTCAGGTATGTCTTTGCCTCACATGGGGCCCATAGTCTCAGGAGGAAGGACAGCGAGTATTTCATCCCCATTTTACAGATGAGGAAACTGAGGCAACCAAGAATTGAAGTGACTTGCTTATGATCACAACAGGCAAATGACAGATCTGGGCTAAGACCCCAAGTCCTCCGACTCCCAGGTCCATGGTCTTTCCGTTAGCCATGTTGCTTCACACTGGTGCGCCCTGGGGAGTTTCCGAGGGTCTGCCCGGAACGTTGCCGCTTCTCTATCTTTCATTTCACTGCTCTCCCTTAAGGGTACCCAGGATGGTGTTTTTGCATTCCTGGTGAAGCGATGCCACTCACAATGTGGTACTTTGTGGTCACGCAGTCTGCTTCCAAGAGTTGTCTATTACCACTTGTCTTGGTCTCGTGGATAGAGCACGGGCCTGGAAGTCAGAAGGACCTGGGTTCTAAATGCCGTTTCTGCCACTTGTCTGCTGTGTGACTTTGGGCGAGTCACTTCCCTTCTCTGTGCCTCACTGACTGCATCTGTAAAATGGGGGTTAAGACTGTGAGCCCTATGTGAGACATGGACTATGTCCAACCCGACTACCTTGTATCTACCCCGGAGCTTAGAGCGGTGCCTGGCGCATAGTAAGTGTTTAACAAATACCACAGTTATTATTATTCATATTATTAAGATAGAGGGGAGGAAAGGTCAGCAGAGAGGAAAGACGGTACATGGCCACCGACTCTCATCATCTCCTTTCCAAACACAAAACACTGTGCTTGGAAGAGCAGCACGGCCTAGTGGGTAGAGCACGGGCCTTAGAGGAACCTGGGTTCTAATCCTGGCTCTGCCATTTGTCTGCTGGGTGGCCTTGGGCAAGTCACTTCATTTCTCTGTGCCTCAGTCATCCCATCTGTAAAATGGGGGTGAAAACTGCGAGCCCAATGTGGGATAGGGACTGGGTCCAACTCAATTCTCTTGTTTCTACTCCAGCGCTTCGAACAGTGCCTGGCACTTCGTAAGTGTATAACAAATGCCATTGTTATTATTATTGTTACTAATCATTCATTTATTCCATCGTATTTATTGAGCGCTTCTTGTGTGCAAAGCACTGTACTAAGTGCTCATTATTGTTATTATTATTATTAAACCCTGGGATGCTCTGAACTCAATGAGCTAAAAACCCTTAGTGACACAAAAGCACTTCTCTAAAAGACTGATTATTATCAGGGGCAGCAATTTTGAGGATGAAGAGCCAGATTGTATATGAGGTTAAATTATCACCATGGAAAGAAGGTTATTTTTCTATCTGCCCCTGGCTACCACCTCCAAAATACCCTCCTCTCAATCACGGCCTTTCCTTGCCAAATTTCCTTTATTTCTTCTTTCCAGCTCATCCAAATGTTCCCTCCCAGGCATTTGAACCCTTTCATTTATCTACAGTTCTTCCTTGTCTGCTCTTCAACCAGAGAATCACCATTGTTCACTGGCCCCTTGTTCTCTGAGTGTAAAAATATCCTTTGTATTCCCCCAGGATTCTTTCATCCTTCTCCCATCTCTCAGTGACAAAGAGAAAAAGTCTCTGGCTTCACTATTTCCTCCCCAGGTCATCAATCAAGAAAGCAGTAGCTATGGAGCACCTCTCTTGTATTAAGTGCTTGAGACTGTATGATAGAATTAGTATACATGAGCTCTGCCCTCAAGTTTACAATCTAGCAGGGATGACGGACACTGAAATGAATCAGATGAGGGAGAAGGATAAGAGGGATATATATTAGTATTTATGTAATGTATGTAAAGTATACATACATAGATTATAGTACTTAACTGCTTAGGTTCCCCTAAAGCGATGAAGTGACAGTTGAGGAATGTAAACTTGGGAGGTTTATAAATTAACGAGGGAAGGCAGCTGGAAGATGAGTTTTCAGACGGACTTTAAAGAATTCCTTACTTTTCCAATGACATTTTACCGGAAGCTTAGTAAAATGCTTAGAGAATGTGTCACTTGCTTGTTTTACATTTCCCAAGCCCTCAGCACGGCGCATCTCGCTTAATGGCTACTCAATAAGTACAGCTGCTACTCTTACAGGGAATATTCAAGTCCTAAGGAGAATTTGTCTGCATTATCGTCAAATATGATAATGCTAACTGTGGTATTTGTTAAGCACTTACTATGTGCCAGGCAATGTACTAAGCGCTGGGGTAGATACAACTAAAATGGGTTTGACAGAGTCCCTGTCCCGCATGGGGCTCGCAATCTTATTCCCCATTTTACAGATGAGGAAACTGAGGCCCAGAGAAGTGAAGTGACTTGCCCAAGGCCACAGAGCAGACAAGTGGCAGAGCCGGGAGTAGAACCCTCAAGTTTCTGCCTCCCAGGCCCCTGCTCTATCCACTAGGACAGGCTGCTTCTCGGCATGGGATCTCAACTCATCCCATTCTACTCTATAGGTGGTTTCGATGCCGTATGACAAAAGACATAAAAGAAGGAGGGGAAGGGAAGGCGAGCTTCATGGATCTCTTCTCATTTGCCTCCTTTCTTTCCAAAGATGTCAGTGGAGAAAGCGGCATCTTTGATTTCAAAAGCTGGAGGCAGCCGGCTGTATGTGCTGTGGCATCTCAGAATGTTGAACTTTTACAAACGTGGTTCCATGAACCCACAACCGTCTCCACAGTAAGCACAGAGCTATAAATAGATAGTCATGGAAACGGAATAGGAATTTTTTAAAAAAGAAAAATATCTCTTAGAAAAGGTCACCAGCAAAAAGGGAAAACTCAAATTAAAAAAAAAACAAACTACTCAAGGATGAATGTGTCAAAATCCCCAATCGCCTGAGGCCTTTAGTAAACAAAATTCCAGATTTTCTCAGCCATCTGTGAGTATGAGAGGACCTAATTGAAAAACTTAAATGCCATTTTTATCTGTCAACTATAATTATATTGCAAATGCATATATGCGTATATGGATACTTCGACATTCACACTCACACATATAAATTACGTGTCACAAACGCAACACACACTAATATATCTATATTTATATATATAATAAATAATAGGGCACATATTAAAGCAGCAGGCCTAGTGGATAGAGCACGGGCCTGGGAATCAAAAACTTGTGGGTTCTAATCCCTGCTCCACCACTTCTCTGCTGTGTGACTTTGGGCAAGTCACTACCCTTCTCTGTATCTCACTTTCCTCATCTATAAAATGGGGATTAAGACTGCGAGCCCCATGTGGGACAGGGACTCTGTCCAACCCGATTTGCTTGTATCCACCCCAGCACTTAGTACAGTGCCTGGCACACAGTAAGTGCTTAACAAATACCAGAATTATTATTAATGTTATTATTACTGATAATAGTAATAAAGTGATACCACTGACAGTGAACATGCATCTTGGCATGAGTGAAAATAGGCAGGTCAATAGTCTCTTTCACTGTGCAATGTAAGTCAAATTCCTTTTGGACTTTTGGACTTTAACCTCAGCCACATGAACACAGTTATTTTCAACTAAACCTCACAGTTTCAGGATCTGCCGGAACTGTTTTCTTACAAAAAGCCACCCTTCTCTGTGGCTGAGTGTCTCTGGAGTAACTGTCACTTATTGGAACCGTAATCCAACTGTCACATCCCTGTCACGTAGGGTGTAAAGTGCTAATTTGTTTTCAAACAGCTTCGTCTGCTCACTAAATCTATGCTTCCAAATCAAATCGAATAAAATGCACTCTATCTTCCATCCTGAATTTTCTTCAGGTTGAAAATAATTGGGCCGGTCGGACTGTCCGAGGCTAATGCGTTCTCATGGCCAGGAAAATTTGGTACCAACGAGGCGTCAGCTTCAAGGTCACACTGAAGGACTCCAGAAAAATAATAGCATCCAACGCCATGTGCAACCTGGATCTGCCACAGATACGCTGAGCTTCTTGAATAGTTTCAGCAACGTCAACTGCCAGGAAAGCAGCATGGCCAAGTGGAAAGAGCACAGACCTGGAAATCAGAGAATTTGGGCTCTAATCCCAGCTCCGTTACATGTCCGCTGTGTGACCTCGGGCAAGTCACTTCACTTCTCTGGCCCTCAGTCTCCTCAGCTGTGAATTGGGAAATCAATCCTACTCCCTCCTTCTTAGTTTGTGAGCCCCATGTGAGACAGGGTCTGTGTCCAACCGGATTAGCTTGAATCTATGCCGGGGCTTAGAACAGTGCTTGACACATAATAAGTGTTTAACAAAGGCTATAATGATAATAATAATAATGCAATCTTTACTAAACACTAAAAGGCAGGCAAGACACTGAGGCTCTGAAGCACAGTCGGCATCGAAACGATGCTCGCTGCAACAACTTCATTGGGCGGGAGGCCGTCGGCTGAAAACCTATGACGATGGAATCTCGAACAGCTGCTGCACTTAGAGCTGTTATGTAAGGCAGTTATGGTAATCGGATGCATGATTTAACTAAAATAATGGATAGCTTAGCTAAATAACCATTTCCTCTTTGGCAGCTAGCGAACATAATTTAATCGACGCATACACCAATCCTTTAATATGACTCATTTTATAGGCCGAAAGGTACACCCATTTCAATCAGGTTACATTATAGGTCCATATATAGGTGATATGTATTCTATATGACCTAATTATATGTATATATATGTTAATTCTATTTATTTACATTGATGCCCGTTCATTAGGGGAAGCAGCGTGGCTCAGTGGAAAACAGCCTGGGCTTCAGAGTCAGAGGTCACGGGTTCGACTCCCGGCTCTGCCACTTGTCAGCTGTGTGACTGTGGGCGAGTCGCTTAACTCCTCTGTGCCTCAGTTACCTCATCTGTAAAATGGAGATTAACTGTGTGCCTCACGTGGGACAACCTGATTCCCCTGTATCTACCCCAGCGCTTAGAACAGTGCTCTGCACATAGTAAGCGCTTAACAAATACCAACATTATTTGTTTTGATGTCTGTCTTCACCCTACCCCACCTAGACTATAAACCCATTGTGGGAAGGGATTGTCTTACTTTATTTCTGTATTATACTTTCCAAGTGCTTAGTACAGTGCAGTGCTCTGCACACAGTAAACGTTCAGTAAATACGACTGAATGAATGAACCGATAAATGATATCTATTGAGTGCTTACTGTGTGCAGAGCACTCTGATGCTCTCAAGTATCTGAGTTTTTTCCTTTTTTTTTTCCCTCAACACTTGTCTTCTGTCTCCCTCATCCCCTCTTGGTCTGAAACAGAAAGAGCTGGTCACAAAGATGCTCAAATATTTGCCCAGAAAGCCTCAAACAGATATACAAAAAAGCGCACAAGCTCACACACACGCACACGAACATAGAACCTTCATGCACACACCTTTAAAGAGGGGTTCACACACATGCATATGTTGGGGAAGGAAATATGGAAGAAGAGTAACAGGGAGGATATAAACTGTAAAGATATTGTAAGGAAACGATTTCTAGGTCTTGGCTGCCGGCTAATCAACTCTGTGCAGGTTTTCAGTCCTGAAGCCCGAGGGCTAAGGTTCAGTCACCATTCCAGAAGGGAGACTCAATCGTTCCACGCACATGACACTCTGCTGCCTTGATCATCCTTCCAAAATGATATTCTCGACACGTCCTTCCATCCTGCAAAGTTCTACTTATTTCTCTCCTAATCAAGCTGAAATTCCTGTCCACTGGATCCGAGATCTTAGATGTCTGATCTCTTCACTAGCTGCTGTCTTGTTCCTATTCAATCAATCATTGGTATTTTTTGAGCACTTAACCTATTCATCTCTCTTTCCCAGCATTCCTGATAACCGTACCTGATTCTCAACTGTACCAACTCCAATTCACTGCTAATATCCTTACCTCTACTTGGCAATCCCTTCCCTGTAAATCAAGTAGACCGTGCTTCTTCCTTTCTTCAATCAATCACTTTAATTGAGCACTTGCCTGTGCAGGCCACTGTACTAAACTGTACTAAGGTCACCCCCTCCAGGAGGCCTTCCCAGACTGAGCCCTCCCTTTCCCTCTGCTCCTCCTCCCCTCCCCCTCCCCCCTCCCACCCTATGCTCTTCCCCCTTCCCCTCCCCACAGCACTGTGCATATTTTTATATATTATTTATTATTCTATTTATTTTGTTAACGATGTGAATGTATGATTCTATTTATCTTGATGATATTTATGCCAGACTACTTGTTTTGTTTTGATGTCTGTCTCCCCCGTTTAGACTGTGAGTCCATTGCTGGGCAGGGATTGTCTCTATCTGTTGCCGAATTGGACATTCCAAGCGCTTAGTACAGAGTAAGCGCTCAATAAATATGATTGAATGAATGAATCCTAAATGCTTGGGAGGGTACAATAGTTTAGGTAGACCCAGCCCCCGCCCTTAAGGAGTTAACAGTTTAGCAGAGGAATTTACAGTCTATTTCTTCCAGGAGGCATCCCCTGATCAATCTCCATCTGTTTGAGCTGATCACCCCCATAGCCATTCATTCGTTCATTCAGACAGATTTATTGCACACTTAGTGTGTGCAGAGCACTGTACTAAGCATTAGGGAAAGTAAAAAAGAGGAGCAGCACGGCTTAACGGGTAGAGCAAGGGCCTGGGAATCAGAGGTCATGGATTCTAATCCCGACTCTGCCACTGGTCTCCTGTTTTGCCTCGGACAAAACACCGTACCTCTATGGGCCTCGGTTACCTCATCTGTAAAATGGGGATGAAGACCGTGAGCCCTTTTGTGGGACGGGGACTGTGTCCAACCTGATTTGCTTGTATCCATCCCAGCGCTTAGTACAGTGGCTGACACATAGTAAGCGCTTAACAAATATCATTATTATTATTGCACTAGAACAATAACAGATACATTCCTTGTCCACAACGAGCCCAGCCCTCAATTATTTCACATTAACTAATTCACTTATTTATTCCTTATTCCCTTCACATGTCCAGTTTCTGTTTATTGATTTTCTCCATTAGTCTGTAAACTCCTGGAAGGCAAGGACTTTCACGGTATGCTCCCTAGCACCTATTAGAGGGCTTAGCACACTTTAGATGCTTAATTATCATGTTAACGATGATGATTCCCAGATCCCAGCTGATGGTCAACCCAGCTAAGATTCTCTCTGTGTGCCTGTAAAGTCTTTGCATTACTATGTGAATCTGCAATGAAATTGACATTCACTTCTAAAAGACAGACGCCATTAAAAAGAACAAAATATTGTGAAGCGAAACCAAATGATGGACTAAAATAATCGAATGGGACAATTTGATTTTCTTTCCTAACACTCTCAAACTTGAAACTGATCAGATTTAGCACCTCGTTAGGTGGGAATTTTCCAAGAAATACCCAGTTTGGTAGCTCAGCAAGAAAAACAGTACAGATGTCTCCCATCAGATGTTTCTGATGGGAGAAAACCAAGTTTATATTTAGTCAGGGTTTCGTGCAGAATTTGATTAATGTTTATTTGGCAGGGCATATGTTCTCTTAAATTTCAGCAGGGAAGTAATATAGAGATGAGAAATATTACAAGATAACATTCACAAGAGTGATGGAAGAGAAAACAAATAACATTTGTTGTTGCATTTTTCTGAAAATTAATCAATATAGACAATAAGTAAATAGACCGGTTCCTTGCAGAAATCGTCCGAGGTTCGCTAAACAGTAACAATCGAAATGCCTAAAGAGCATTTCTTTATAAAATAAGAAATGAATTCCTGCCTGCCTGTGAACCAACTTCAGTTTGTGTTGGAGTTTCATCTCAAGAACAACAAATGATAATAGTAATGATAATAATAATGGCATTTGTTAAGCACTTACTACATGCCAGGCACTATTCTAAGCACTGGGGTGGATACAAGCAAATCGGGCTGGACACAGTGCCTGTCATTCATTTATTCAGTCTTACTGATTGAGCGCTTACTATGTGCAGACCACTGTATTAAGCGCTTGAAAAGTACAATTTGGCAACAGATAGAGACAATCCCTACCCAACGACGGGCTCACAGTCTAGAAGCGGGGAGACAGACAACAAAACAAAACAAGTAGACGGGCATCAACGGCATCAAAATAAATAAGTAGAATTATAGATATATACACATCATTAATAAAAAGAGTAATAAATATGTACAAATCTACACAAGTGTTGTGGGGCGGGAAGGGGGTAGAGCAGAGGGAGAGAGTAGGCCTGATGGAGTCGGGAGGAGGAGCAGAGGAAAAGTGGGTCTTGGGGGCTCAGTCTGTCTTATGTGGGGCTCACAGTCTCAATCCCCGTTTTACAGATGAGAGAACTGAGGCCCAGAGACGTGAAGTGACTTGCTCAAGGTCACACAGCAGACAATTTGTGGAGTTGGGATTAGAACCCCTGACTTTTTGATTCCCGGGCCCGGGTTCTAGCCACTCTGCCATGTTGATGAGATGCAGCCCGGAGACGTCAGGGCCAAGAACCTGTTCAGAGGAATCCAGTCGGCTCTCATCTTCCTACCTCACCGGGCCCGTGCCCCCTAGAACACGGTCCACACACTTGGATCCTCCAGGGCCAACTGTACTTTCATCTTGTCGGTCTCACCACCGAACCTTCCCCCATGTCTTCTCTCTGGCCTGAAATTCTCTCCTCCTTCAAATCCTACAGTTCACAACTTCCCTCATCTTCCAAGCCCTAGTAAAATCATACCTCCTCCAAAAAGCTTTTCCTGACAGCCTTTCGTCTCCCCACCCTTCGGTCCTCCCTTCTACTTTAATAATAATAATAATAACGATAGTCTTTGCTTTTGCGCTTACTATGTGACAAGCACTGTTCTAAGCACTGGGGTAGATACAAGATCATCAGGTTGAACACTGTCCCCGTCCCACATGGGGCTCACCGACTTAATCCCCATTTTACAAATGAGGCAACTGAGGCACAGAAAAGTTAAGTGACTCACCCTAGGTCACACAGCAGACAAGTGGCGGAACTGGGATAAGAAGAATAATAACAACTGTGGTATTTGTTAAGTGCTTAGTATATGCAAGTAGATACAAGAAAGTCGGGTTGGACACGATCTCTGTCCCACGTGGGGCTCACAGTCTCAATCCCCATTTTACAGATGAGGAAACCGAGGCACGGAAAAGTGAAATCGCTTGCCCAAGGTCACACGTCAAACAAGTGGTTGAGCCGGAATTAGAACCCATCATCTTCTGGCTCCCAAGCCCTGTTCTATCTACTACACCCCAGGCAACTGTTCTTATCCAATAGGTCATGATGCTTCCTTGGATGTGAACCCCTTAAGCACTTTGACACTCACCCTATTCCCAAGTCCCACAACATTTAAGCGCATATCCTTATACTCTGTTGCTTCCCTTTTCTGTAATTTATTTTCGTGACAATCCTCCCCTCCCGCAACCCACTGGTGTGAAGATCCTTGAGCTTAGCGTTCATGTCTTTCAACTGTACTGTATTGTACTCTCCCAAGTACTCAGTACAGTATTCAGCACACTGCAAGTGCTCAAGTGAGAAGTCGCGTGACCTAGTGGATAGAGCTTGGGCCTGGGAGTCAGAAGGTCCTGGGTTCTAATCCCAGCTTCACCACTTGTCTGCTCTGTGATCCTTGGACAAGTCGCTTTACTTCTCTGGGCTTCAGCTGTAGAAGCAGCGTGGCTCAGTGGAAAGAGCACGGGCTTTGGAGTCAGAGGTCATGGGTTTGAATCCCAGCTCGGCCACTTGTCAGCTGCGTGACTCCGGGCAAGTCACTTAACTTCTCGGTGCCTCAGTTCCCTCATCTGTAAAATGGGGATTAAGACTGTGAGCCCCACGTGGGACAACCTGATTCCCCTGTGTCTACCCCAGAGCTTAGAACGGTGCTCGGCACATAGTAAGCGCTTAACAAATACCAACATTATTATCTGTAAAATGGGGATTGAGACTGTGAGCCCAATGTGGGACCGGGACTGTTTGCAACCTGATTATCTTATATCTAGCCCTGAACTTAGAACAGTGTCTGGCACATAGTAAACGGTTAACGAATACCATTAAAAAATAAAATAAATACCATTGATTGAATGGATGATAGTCTTGGTGGTTTCCACAGCACTACTTAAACTCTCTCCTTTTACTGGTTCAATTCAATCGTATTTATTGAGAGCTTACTGTGTGCAGAGCACTGTACTAAACTCTTGGGAGGATACAGTATAACAATAAAGAAACACATTCCCTGTGACACATTCCAGATCACAGTGAGCTTACAGTCTAGAGCGGGAGGCAGACATTAATATGGATAAATAAGTTACAGATATGTCCATAAGTGTTGTGGGGCTGTGAGAGGGGAGGAACAAAGGGAACAAGTCAGGGTGACACAGAAGGGAATGGGAGAAGAGGAAAGGGAGGCTTAGTCAGGGAAGACCTCTTCGAGGAGATGGGCCTTCAATAACGTTCTGAAGCGGAGAAGTGTCACTGTCTGTTGAATTTGAAGAGGGAGGGAGTTCCAGGCCAGCGGGAAGAGATGGGAGAGAGGTCAGGGACGAGATAGGCGAGATCAAAGTACTGTGAGAAGGATAGCGGCACCAGAAGAGCGGAATGTGCAGGCTGGGTTGTAGTAGGAGAGGAGTGAAGTGAGGCAAGAGGGGGCAGGGTGATTGAGGGCTTTAAAACCGAAGGTGAGGAGTCTCTGCCCCGTCCATCCCTGACCTTCTTCAAGTCCATTTTGTCCCCTCTGTGGCCCAGAGTGTGGTCAAAATGATGGAGGTCATTTTAAAGGATCACCTCTCTAGAGCTATCTTACGGAGAATTTTTTTTTAGGGTATTTGTTAAGTGCTTATTATGTGCCAGGAGCTGTTCTGAGCACCGGGCTAGATTCAGAGTAATCAGCTTGGACACAGTCCTCGTCCCACGAGGGGCTCACAGTCTTCATCCCCATTTAAAGATGAAGTAACTGAGTCCCAGAGAAACTGGACGGCTCGCCCAAGGTCACACAGCAGACAAGTGGTGGAGCAGGAATAGAACTCAGGTCCTCTTGACTCCGAGGCCCGTGCTCCACACATTCTAGACTGGGAGCCCGTTATTGGGTAGGAATTGTCTCTGTTGCCAAATTGTACTTTCCAAGCTCTTAGTACAGCGCTCTGCACACAGTAAGCACTCAATTAATATGACTGAATGAAAGAATACATTGGGCCACGCTCCATTTGTTCCAAGCCGAACTGCATCGAAATAGTTTTTCACTTACTCTTAAATCTGCCCCCATCTCTAAGAGGTAGGAGAAACAGAAATGTTTGGCAAAGGCCAAAGTTGACAAACTAATTACCTCAAAAACAAATTTCCCTGGGAAAGTAACCAGGTAGGCCTCGCTCAAGTATCTTAGCCATAACACCAGGAGTCCAGCAAGTGACATGATTTGGAAAGCTTTCAGATCTGTTAAAATTTAATTGGAATGTATCTGGAGAGATAGATGATATGTCATCATACTAATGATATTTAGTAAGTGCTTACTTACTGTGTGCCAAGGATAGCGTTAAGCTCTGGGGGAGAAACGAGATAATCAAGTTGGACTCGGTCCCTATCTCACACTGGATTCAACTGATAGAAGTAGAAAAAAGGAGAAAAGAAACTTTCCGATCTGAAGTTCCTCCATGGGAAATGTTCTCTCTCTCTAGTCCTTCAAATCACAAATCTTGCCATCATTAAGAGAGCTACCCGAATATGAGGATGAAAATAGCTCTAGCTCTGAGGTTGTATAATGGCTGCTTAGAAGGAGATTGATTCTCTCAACTATGGAATTGAACCTGGATTGCCCCAGGAATAATGATAATAATAACAACAATAATAGGATATGTTAAACACCTATTACCTGCCAAGCAGTGTACTAAGTGTTGGGGTCAAGAACAAGATAATCAAGTGAGGAACAGAGGATGAAATAACGAACATGAAAATGAGGTGGAAGTAAAAGCATTAGATAAATTCATAATGTTATCCCTGAGTGCTTTTTTTTAGAAAAAACAAAAAAAACAAGAAACATTCCAGGCTCAGGATTTTGGTCTCTGGCACTGACAAGGTGGCTGGGGAAGAGCTAGAAGAGATGTTCTAGAAATAGGTGATTTGTAGTCTTTTTTTTTTGAAAAAGGGGTGGGGGAGACCTAGCCCAAGCCTATGGGCTCGACTCAAAGATGAGGTTAGGTAAGAAGACGAGAGCTGACTGGATTCCTTTGAACAGGTTTTCTGTCCTGCAGTCTCACTGCTGCATTTCATCTGTTGTTCTTAAGAGACTCCAAAACCCATTGCAAACTGGATTGTTTTTTGTTTTTTTCATTTTTATTTTAGAAAGAACTACTCCTTAGACATTTCAGTGTCCGCCCAGTGTACGTGTGATATGACAAGCATTGTTTTAGTCATTGTTTCCGCATGTTGTTTGTCATTCTTCCATGCTATTCTCCCTCTTCCTTCTCTCTCTCAATCTCTCTCTCTATATCTTTCCTCTATACGTGTGTATGCGTATAGATATGTGGATGTATATGTATCCACTGAGGCAAGATAGATGCTTCCATGTGTAGATATATAAGTGAAATAAATAGATACATATGTATTTGTGTAGGTAAGAGGTGAAATTCCCCTTCAATGGGGTATTTACTGAGGGCTTACTGTGGGCAGAGCACTGTACTAACCACTTGGGAAAATACAACGGAGTTGGTAGAAGTGTTTCCTGCCCACTGTGAGCTTCCAGTTTAGAGGATTTGATGATTGTGGTATTTGTTAAGCACTTAGTATGTGCCAAGCAGTGTTTTAAACAAGGGAGAAGAAATAAGATAATCATCAGATACAATCTCTGGCCCAGTTTGGGGGTCACAGCCTTAAGCAGAAGGGAGAACATGTATTTAATTCACATTTTAGAGATCGAAGAAAGCGAGGCACAAAGAAGTTAAGTTACTTGCTTAAAGTCACACGGCAGGCAAATGGCAGAGGCAGGATTTGAAGCCAGGACCCGTGACTCGACAGGAAAAGTCAATGTGAGAGCCACAGTCCTGACTAGAAGCAGGATAATAGTAATAGTATTTAAGTGCTTATTATGTGCCAAGCACTGTTCTACACCCTAGGGTAGATAAAAGGCAATCAGGTTGTCCCACGTGGGGCTCACAGTCTTAATCCCCCTTTTACAGATGAGGTAACTGAGGCACAGAGAAGTTAAGTGACTTGCCCAAAGTCACACAGCAGACAAGTGATGGAGCTGGGATTAGAACCCACGACTTCTGACTCCCAAGCCCGTGATTTTTCCACTAAGCTGCTGCTTCCACTGCTTCTCTTAAAAACACACACATACACAATAAAAAAAATCAGTGTTCTAAGCACTGGGGTAGATACAAGGTGATCAGGGTGACCCAGGTAGGGCTCACAGACTTCATCCCCATTTTACAGGTGAGGGAACTGAGGCCCAGAGACGTTAAGTGACTTGCCCCAAATCACACAGCTAACAAGTGGCAGAAACGGATTAGAACCCGTGACCCCTAACTCCCAAGCCCAGGCCCTTTTCACTAAGCCACACTGCTTCTCAGAGTAGTGGATAGAGCCTGGGAATAGAGCCTGATTCCCACAGGCCTGGGAATCAGAAGGTTGCTCGTTCCAATCCCGGACACGCCACCTGTCCCCTGTATGACCTCGGGCGAGCCGCTCAGTTTCTCTGGCCCTTAGCTGTAAAATGGGGATTAAGACTGTAAACCCCATGTGGGACAGGGGTTGTCTCCAATCTGATTTGCTTGTATTCACCCTAGTGCTTAGTACAGTGCCTGGCACATACTAAGTGCTTAACAACCACAATTATTAGTATTACTGTGCACGCACAAGGATTGTTCTTTGAAGAGTTCTTATGTTCCTTGTTTGTAGAATCTGGTACACTTGTATCAGTCTATCTAACAAGTCGCTCCAAGCTTCTTCCGAAAAAGAGCATCTTTCTTCCACCCACCAATTAGTGGAACGTACTGAGCTTCTTCCACTCTCAGGGTTACACCTGGACAGTTTCCAGTACTCTAACGGTCTCAACTAGGGGAAGGAGAGTCAAGCAGAGGCTTGTCCATTCCATTCCATTCCTAGCTCGGGCAGTGGCTAGCGAGTGGAAGGCCATCGGCTACAAGTCAAAACTCACCCCCGCTGGGCGGTCACGGCACGGGAGAGAGTCAAGGACGGAGACTCAAGTTTTCTGCCCGGAAGGAGGCAGTGGTAAACCGTTTCCATATTTTTTACCAGGAAAACTCTATGGATACGCTACCAGAACGATCGCCGATGGAGGTGGGGCGTTCTGGGAGAGATGAATCCATGGCGACGCCATGGGCCGGAGTCGACTCGACGGCATAAGGCGAGACCGAGCTTCTACTGTGTACAAAGCGCCGTGCTAAGTGATTAGCGGGAATTGAGAGATACGATCCCTACCGCAAAGAACTTAGGATCTAGTGGATTTTCTAGTGCAGTTTTTGAGTGAAAAGATCTTGCTGATCTACCCACATCACTTGCCCGCCAGTTTACATCTGAGCTAAAATATTGTCTGAATCTTTGTTTTCATAGCAAGCTGGAAACATTTTGTCTGCCTTCCTTGTTTTTATGGTAGCCCAGTTTCTACTCCCCAGTTAGTCAGTCAATCCTATTTTTTGAGCACTTACTGTTTGCAGAGCACTTTACTAAGCCCTTGAGAGAGGACAATGCAACCATAAAATAGGCACATTCCCTTCCCACACTCAACAGCTGTTTGGATGTCAACAATTCTTCTCGTTTTCATTCAATGACAACCATGTCAGTCCTTTAAACCTCCTCTGTAAATGCTAGGCATTATCCCAGTGCTTTAAATGTCACCATCCTATCTCTTTTTCACCTGACTGAGAAGTGAAAAACAAATTGCCTTTTATTCAGGTATGCAGGTGTTGACCTCCTTTGATCATATGAAATGCTGTGGGTTTTTTTCCTAGCATTTTCATCTACAATTAAAATGACAGCATGAACCCAGCTTCACTCTACCCCTTTACAGTGTAGCAGAGAAGGCACCAGCAAAACTCCTCCCTAGTAGGTAAAGCAAATGTTTCATATGAGCCTCTTTCTAACCACAGGAATCAATAAACGAAAGTCTGTTTCATGTTTGTCTCAATCCAACTTCAATGTCTTCCACGTGATGCCTAATAATGACATATGAAAACAGTGAGATATTACACACCAAAGACTGTATCGTGAATAGTTGAATGATCTCTACAGAAAACCCTACCTCCCGTGCTGAAAGATACCGAAAGCCCAAAACCTGGTTCCTGAGTCTTGGCTGTTCATTTAAGTTCGTGCTCTCTCAACTGCTTAGCACAGTGCTCTGTGCACTGTAAGTGCTCAGTATGTACCCCTGACTGATTCAGCCAGTGTAGTCCTGTGCGTATAAAAAACTGAAACCTCCTCCCCACTGCCTCCTCAATCTCTAAATCCAGAGTAAGGAAATTTATTAATCTTTTTTTGAATTCTTTAAAGGTTATGGATGTTTCCCCCACTACACGAACCTGCCATATAACGCTAACGATGTAACGCTGACGATATCTATCATGTATCTATTCACATTAGCACAAAGAGAAGCAGTCTGGCTTAGTGGAAAGGGCACGGGCTTGGGATACAGAGGTGGTGGGTTCTAATCCTGGCTCTGCCATTTATCAGCTGTGTGACTTGGGGCAAGTCGCTTAATTTCTCTGTGTTATGTTACCTCAACTACAAAATGGGGATTAAGACTGCGATTCCCATGTGGGACAACCCGATTACCTTGTATCTACCCCAGGGCTTAGAACAGTGCTTGGAACATAGTAAGTGCTTAACAAATGCCATTATTATTATCATTATTGTTATTATTAAAAATAGCTCCATGCAAATGTAATTTGGCATTGTTTAAATAGGAAGCTTCTAACTGAATGAACGGGGCAGAATCATTTTCCAGTTTTGCACAAGCTCCAAAATTTCATCCTGTACAAAGTATGAAAAAAAAGCCCACAGAATTTCCAATTATTTTCCCCTTGAAACTGCAGCAAATTTATATTGACGGGATTCTTGTCACAAATTTGAATTGTAGATAATGAAGATTCACTGCCCCCAGGCGCCTGTATAAGGATTTATTAGATGAGGAGAAACATTTCCTCTTTATTTGCTGCAGGCAACTGTGCAGTTATGATTATCAGAGAAGACAGGTTTTGCATTCTCGTGACTAAAGCTTTTTTCATGTCCCGTTCACTCTGCAAGAGCTAGAACGAGTAAACAGTGCTCCTACTGGGGTAAGTGTAATTTTTTTTAAACGGTATTTATTAAGCACTTACTATGTGCCCAGCACTGTACTGGGGTGGATACAAGATAATCAGGTTAGACACCGTCTCTGTCCAACATGGGGCTCAAAGTCTTACTCCCCATTTTATAGATGAGGTGACTGGGGCACAGAGAACTCATGTGACTTGCCCCAGATCATACAACAGACAAGTGAAAGAGGCGGAATTAGAACTCAGGTCATCTGACTTGTCAGGCCCATGCTCTCTCTGTTAGACCTCACTGCTTCTTTAATCTTTGAGGAAACAATCTACTGATGAAACAATTCTGCTCAGGGAAACGCTCTCAGTGCATTCCAACATCCCACAGTTATCTTGATTCACCTGCCTGTGCGAATGAAGAATGAAGATGTGAAATCAAGGAGGAAAAAAACCTGACAGGTATGGCAATTTTCTTTTTCCTGATCTATTGTATTTTACACTCCAAAGTGCTTAGTAAAGTGCTCCGCTCCCAGAAATTGCACAATAAATACCACTCATTTTTCTTTATGGTATTTATCGTTATTATTAATATTAATAATAATAATAACGATCAGGCACCGTACTAAACGTCGGGGCAGATGCAAGCTAATCAGGTTGGACATTGCCCCTGTCCCACACTGGGCTCACAGTCTTAATCCCCATTTTACAGAAGAGGTCACTGAGGCACAAAAGGCACAAAGAAGCGAAGTGACTTGTCCAAGGTTACACAGCCGACAAGTGGCAGAGCTGGATTTAAAAGTTAGACTCCCAGGTCTGTGCTTTAACATGTGGGCCACACAGCTTCTCTTGATTGATTGATTAACTGATGTTTATTAATGCCTAGTAATCTCAGAGTCAGTTATTAGAACTGATAATTCGACTGAACCAGTGTGGCCTTGTGGATAGAGCGTGGGCCTGGGTGTCCTAGGACCTGGGTTCCGAAGCCAGCTCCACCGGTCTTCTGCTTTGTGAGTCTGGGCAAGTCACTTGACCACTCTGTGCCTCAGTTTCCTCATCTAGTCAATGGGGAGTAAATCCTACTCCCTTCCTTTTTTTTAGATTTTAGCCTCGTGTGGGACAAGGACTCGGGCTGATCTGATTGTCTTGTATTTACCCCAGTCCTTAATATAGTGTATGGCATTTACTGTAGGCTTAGCAAGTACGTTATAATTATTATCATCATTATTATTAGCAACAATAATCATAATGATGATAATACTACCCAGTCACTTGACATTTCCACAACCAGGACCACTGTAGAATAGTTAGATTCTCATAAATTGATGTAAATATCAGCTGGTTGCATCACAGTTTCCCTAAGCAGAATTGTTTAATTAGCAGATTGTTTCCTCAAAGATTATTACTAATATTAATGATAGTAATTGTGGTATTTGTTAAGTGCTTACTATGTGCCAGGTATTGCGTGGCTCGGTGGGAAGAGCCCGGGCTTCGGAGTCAGAGGTCATGGGTTCGACTCCCGGCTCTGCCACTTGTCAGCTGTGGGACTGTGGGCGAGTCACTTCACTTCTCTGTGCCTCAGTGACCTCATCTGTAAAATGGGGATTAACTGTGAGCCTCAGGTGGGTCGACCCGACGACCCTGTATCTCCCCCAGCGCTTAGAACAGTGCTCTGCACATAGTAAGTGCTTAGCAAATACCAACATTATTATTACTAAGTGCTGGAGTAGATACAAGGTAATTGGATTGGACACGGTCCCTGTCCCATATAGAGCTCACAGTCTTAATCCACTTTTGACAGATAACTGAGGCCCAAAGAAGTATAGTGACTTGCCCAAGCTCACACAGCAGACAAGTGGTGGAGCCGAGGTCCTTCTGACCTCCAGACCCATGCTCTCTCCAGATTATGGAAGAAGCGTAACCTAGCGGAAAGAGCATAGGCCAAGGAGTCAAAGGACCTGGGTTATAATCCTGGCTCTGTCTCTACCTCCTGTGTGACCTGGGGTGAGTCACTAAATTTTTCTGTTCCTCAGTTCTCTCATATGCGCAATGGGGATTCAAGACCTGTTCTCCCTCCTAGTTAGACCACGAGCTCCGTGTGGGACCTGATTATCTTGTGTCTGCCTCAGGGCTTAATACAAAGCTTGGTATTCAGCAAGCTCTTAACAAACGCCACAGTTATTATTATTATCAATTCTACCATTTCCATGACACAGTGTGCTGAAATCTATCTCTCCATGGCACTCGCACAGGCGAATGTCAGTTCAGCAAGCAGCACAACGGGAGAACAGATTAACCACCCAAAGAGCCTGGTACAATTGCCCAGTGAAGTTGTTTGCACTTTGCCTGGAAGAAATAAAAACCAACCAGAAAATGGAAATGAGCGACTGTTCATGACCTCAAAATCTCAGCAAAATCTGAAGTGAAAAATCCCAGAGACTGTTAATTAATGATGGCATTTGTTAAGCCCTTACTAGATGCCAGGCGCCGTACTAAACGCTGGGGCTGATACAAGCGAATCGGGTTGGACGCAATCCCTGTTCCACGTGGGGCTCACAGTCTCAATCCCCATTTTACAGAGGAGGCTCCTGAGGTAGAACCAAGAGGTGCTTTTCCCATTCGTCTCTCTAAGGCCCAGAAGAGATGGAGCGAAAACTGCAGACAGACCTCGGAAACAGTCCGATGAAACAACGAACCGAACAGGCTCCTGACCGAACGACGGTGGGGAGTGAGGAAACTGGCTGTTGCCAAAATGAATAGAAATGGTCTGGACAGCCAATCTGTGCAGACAGCGACCTCCCCGTGCCCTCGTGTCCCGAGAATAGGAACAGATGACTTCATAACCACAAGATCGATTCCGGCAATTATCTCGTAACGGGGCCGTTGTCACAGACATTGTCACGCAGTCCGTGTGAATGCAGCCGTCTCAGTAGACGTAACACGGCCCGGTCAACGTTCTCAGAACCGGCTCCTAAAAAATACCCTTCTCTTTAGCATTTTGAGAAAATGCGATTTGAAATATTCTCTCACATCGCCAGGTCCTGTATTCTTTTCCTGGAAAAACACAAGTTTGCCCCATCCCTGAAGTAAAAGGGCATCAAGGATGCTCTTCTGAAGATGTTGGGCTCCACCCAGCAGACATCCAGGAAGAAGGTCACGTGACCTGCCCCTAGGCCTGGATAATGAGATTGGTTATGAAATATGGATATAGTGATGGTACATTCTGATGATTTTTCTGGGGATGCAATTTTTCGGTCCCGGCCTTTGTGCTGACTGTGTGATTTCCTTTAAAGTCCACAGCACACCTCTCCACCCGGATCAACCAAAATTCACAGTCAAGGAGAGGATAGCAAAGTGGGAACACAGAGATCTTAAATGCAGCTTTGCAAGGAATTGAAAATATATTTAGGCTTTGAACATTTTTCTGCATCTGGGGGATTTTCCAAAGTCCTAAATAGACCCCGTTAGGTCTGAATGATGAATAAATGAAAATGATAGCAATTACGCATTCAGTGATACTCATCTTCCGTTTTTCCTTTTTTGGTTCTTTACAACTGAACCGTGCCCATTGCCTGAAATTTCACTTCTCTGCGTGCACTTCAGGAAATCCTTACAAGGGCTGATCAATCAATCCATCACTAGATCTTACTGAGCACTGACTCTGGGAGGAGGACTGCACCAAGCGCTTGGGAGAGTTCAGTACGGTTGGTAGACGTGATCGATCCCTGAACTCGAGGAGCTTGCAGCCTAGGAGGCTAGACAGACACTAAAATAAATCTCCCTGATCAGGAAAAAAAAAAGTTTTCCTTCCTCCAGTCTCCCCTCTCCTCAAGAACCTCCGATGGTTGCCCACCCACGTCCACATCAAACAGAAATTCCTCACCGGCAGTTTTAAAGCACTCCATCCTACCTCACCTCACTAATCTCCCGTTCCAGCCCAGCCCCACACTCCGCTCCTCTAGAGCCAGTTTACTCACTGGGCTCCGATCTCGTCTATCTCACCACCTACCCCTTTCCCACCTCTTCCCCAGTCTGGAATTCCCTCCCTTTCCATTTACGCCAGACCACCAGTCTCTTCACCTTCGAAGCCTTATTAAAATCAGCGCGGCCCAGTGGAAGAGCCTGGGCTTCGGAGTCAGAGGTCATGGGTTCGACTCCCGGCTCTGCCGCTTGTCAGCTGTGGGACTGTGGGCGAGTCACTTCACTTCTCTGTGCCTCAGTGACCTCATCTGTAAAATGGGGATTAACTGTGAGCCTCCCGTGGGACAACCCGATTACCCTGTATCTCCCCCAGCGCTTAGAACAGTGCTCTGCACATAGTAAGCGCTTAACAAATACCAACATTATTATTAAAATCACATCTCCTCCAAGAGGCCCTCCCGGATTAAACCATGCTTTCCCCGGCTCTCTCTCCCTTTTGCTTCTTCTGTGCGCTTGCCCATGTGACCTTTGGACATCTGATATTCACCCCACTCCCAATCCCACGGCACTTACGTACATATCTTTCAATTAGATTTTATCCATCATTTATTCATATTAATGTCTGTCTCCCCCTCTGGACTGTAAATTCATTAGAGGCAGGGAAAGCGTCTGCTAATTCTGTTGTATCGTTCTCTCCCAAGCGCTTAGTACAGTGCTGTGCACAGCATAAATGCTCAATGAATACCAATGGGTGGTCGATCCTTTCAAGGATTAGTTTTAGTTTAGATGATGTCAGTCCAATCTGGCAACCTAATCAAAATTCATTCATTCGATTCCTCTTTAGCAGCTGGGAATGCAAACCAGCAGGCGCCCGGTACATATCAATGTCATCATTTTATTAGACCCTTTAGAACCAATAATACGATACCTGCTGGAGGGAGGGGGTGAAATTTGGGACACCAGTCTTCAAGCCTAATTACAGTATCCGAGGAAGGTGCTTAGGAGAAGCAGAGTCTCTTAATCATCTTCCAGCTGGGGAATATTCCAGGAGAAACAATGATACCACGATAATAAAAAGAATTGAAGCACACAGTAACTCCAGCTCCCCTTCAATAAATGATGACCGGTTTGATATTCCCCCTGTTATAAAACTGCTGATTCCATTTGTGAAATATTCATCGGCTTCAGCTCCCATTAATCAGGATGGACAGATGGGAGGCCCCAAGCATAAATATGGTTTCACATGGATCCAGCAGCTGTTTTGGAAATGTATTCATTCATTCGTTCCATCGTTTTTATCAAGTGCTTACTGTGTGCAGAGCACTGTACTAAGCGCTTGGGAGTGTTCACTATAAGAGAAGGAGAAGGGCTTAGTGGAAGGACCATAGGCTTGGGAGTCAGAGGTCATGGGTTCTAATCCCAGGTCCACCACTTGTCAGCTGGGTGACTTCGGGTAGATCTCTTAACTTCTCTGTGCCTCAGTTACCTCATCTGTAAGAGGGGGATTAGGACTGTGAGCCCCACGCGGGACAACCCGATTATCTTGTATGTACCCCGGCACTCAGAACGGTGTAAGTGCTGAACAAATACCATTAAAAACATATTCTATATATAACGATAAATAAACATATTCCCCTCCCATAATGCGCTTACAGTCCGGAGGGGGAGACAGACATGAATATAAATACATAAATTACGGATATAGACATAAGTGCCGCGGGGCTGGGAGAGGGGATGAATAAAAGGAACGAGTCGGGGCGATGCAGAAGGGAATGGGAGAAGAGGACAAGAGGGCTTAGTCAGGGAAGGCCTCTTGGAGGAGACGTGCCTTCACTAAGGTTTTGAAAGGGGAGAGTAGTTGTCAGATATGAGGGGGGAGGGAGATCCAAGCCGGAGGCAGGATGTGGGAGAGGAATCAGCGGGCGAGATGGAGGTACAGTGAGAAGGTTAGCATTAGAGGAGCCAAGTGTGCGGGCTGAGTTGTCGTAAGAGAGGTTGCAAAGCACTGTGTCACCCAGTGCTCTGGACCAATGTGGTAAAACAGTAGGAATCCAAGTGATGCCATTACCTAAAATCAGTTGAGAAAGGTGGCTGACAGACTACACATTCATTACAATGTTGCCCTCAGATTCATCCACCGAATTTAATGACTCATTCCGACTACAGAGGACACCGCTTTGATGCTCCAGGGGCCAAATTGCTCTGCGAAGTCACTACCGGTGAATGCCACACACTTCATTAACCTCAGGCTGGGCTAATCAGCAAGAAAATGGGAATTCAGATTCAGACACTGAAGAGAAGTAAAGGAGCAATAGAGGGGTGAAACCTGGAGGGAAACAGTTCTAGATAAGGAGAACGCGGAACAGTGATAGGTGACTGAAATTAAAGCCTGAATGAAATTCAACTGGGACAGGGGCACTGAAGTGGTGGAGAGAGCAGGGGCCTGGGAGTCAGAAGGTCATGGGTTCTAATCCCGGATTCCCCACTTGTCTGCTGTGTGACCGTAGACAAGTCGCTGCACTTCTCTGTGCCTCGGTTACTTCATCCATAACATGGGGTTTGAGACTGTGAGCCCCATGTGGGCCAGGGACTGGGTCCAACCTGATTTGCTTGTACTCCGGCGCTTAGAACAGTGCCTGGCACTCAATAAATACCATGATTATTATTATCATTATACCGACTCTGTTCTGCTGTACTCTCCCAACCGCTTAGTACAGTGCTCTGCACACATAGATACAATTGATTATTGGCAGATGGATTGATTGATGTTGAAATTTTTAACTCAGTATCTAGCCAATTCCCAAGCAACTAGTGTTGATTGTCTTTGGGGACAACGGTTTCTATCATCTTCAAGTAACACTCTGATTATCTAATAATGCAAGGATTATTTTCTCAAAATGCATGAGTTTTCTTTTTGTTAGAAAAAAAAGAAAACTTCAACAACCGAGATGGATGAATTTGTTTAGAGTTGGTGAAGCAGCTGATGTGTAGGGTTTGTTTTCTTGTACTCACGTTTGGGTGAGTGGTATTTGATATTATTTTTAATTTTTAAGGGTACTCATTAAGCATTTACTCTGCCCCAAGCTTTGTACTAAACATTGGGGTAGATACAAGATAATCAGGTTGAACGCAGTCCAGGTCCCACATGAAGTCCACAGTCCAATTTATTCCCTTCTTTAATAATAATGTTGGCATTTGTTAAGCACTTACTAGGTGCAGAGCACTGTTCTAAGTGCTGGGGTAGATACAGGGGAATCAGGTTGTCCCACGTGGGGCTCACAGTCTTAATCCCCATTTGACAGATGAGGGAACTGAGGCACAGAGAAGTGAAGTGACTGGCCCACAGTCACACAGCTGACAAGAGGCAGAGCAGGGATTCGAACCCACAGATGAGGTAACTGAGGCTCAGAGAACTTAAGTGACTTGCCCAAGGTCACATGGCAGATGAGTGGCAGAGTGGGAATTAGAACTCGGATCCTCTGACTCCCAGGCTCGTGCTCCTTGCATTAGGAAATCTCTCCGCCAACTTCTCGCCCAAGTCCTGCCTCTGGAATAGAGTACTCTCCCTCTTCATATCTGACAGATAATTATTCTCCCCAACTTGACAGGCGCACCTCCTCCAAGAGGCCTTCCCCGACTGAGCTCTCTTTTCCTCTTCTCGCACTCCCTTCTGCCTCACCCTGACTTGCTTCTTTCATTTACCGCCCCGCAGCCTTTACGTACCTGTCCGTAATCTATTTATATTAATGTCTGTCTACCCTTGTGGGCAATGTTTCTGCTGTATCGTTGTGTTGTACTCTCCAGTGCATTGTCCCGCACAGAGAAAGCACTCAGTAAATGCGAATGATTGATTACCACCCTGCTTCCCTATTTAGAGCAGTATATTTCTAAAAACTCACCCGTGCTGGGCAGCGGCGACAGGGGAGAGAGTCGAGGGTGAAGACTCAAGTTTAACGATAATAATAATGATAATAATGTTGGCATCTGTTAAGCGCTTACTATGTGCCGAGCACTGTTCTAAGCCCTGGGGTGGATAGAGGGTAATCGGGTCGTCCCACGTGAGGCTCACAGTCTTAATCTCCTTTTACAGATGAGGTAACTGAGGTACGGAGAAGTTTAGTGACTTGCCCACAGTCACACAGCTGACAAGTGGCAGAGCCGGGATTGGAACCCATGATCTCTGACTCACTCAGTTTACCGCGTGGAAGGAGGCGACGGGAAACCATGGTAAACCACTTCTGGATTTTTACCGAGAATACTCTATGGATCCACTACTGGAATGATTGCGGAAGGACAGCGGGGCGCTCTGGGAGAGATGGGTCCGTGGTGTTGTTATGGGTCGGAAACGACACGACGGCATAAGACAAGATTTCTAAATAGGGCTGTTCGGACATCAGGTTGTTGTGGGATACTACAACTGCAAGGGAAGCAGCGTGGTTCAGTGGAAAGAGCACGGGCTTAGGAGTCAGAGGTCGTGGGTTCTAATCCCGGCTCAGCCACCTGACAGCTGTGTGACTTTGGGCAATTCACTTCAGTGCCTGCTACCTCATCTGGAAAATGGGGATTAAGACCGTGAGCCTCACGATTACCTGTATCTACCTCAGTGCTCAGAACAGTGATCGGCACATAGTAAGCACCTGACAAATACCAACATTATTATTATTATTGCTACTGCTGCAACGTGATGACTTGCATAGGACTTGGGTTTAGAGTATAGGATGTGGGGAAACCACTGGTTGCAGGACATGTGCTCGAATTCCATTAAACTAAATCAATACCACTTAAAATTCCATTTCTGTCAACAAAACTGCTCAGTGTCAGAGATGTATATAATAGATGTTCAACAGTGAATTCCCAAGTAATTAACTGCAGCACTTTCTATTGCTTTTCTACTGCTCCTTGTGGATAAGGAACTGCCAACTCTGTTGTAATAATAATAACTAAGGTACTTGTTATGCACTTACTATGCGCCAAACACTTTTCTAAGCGCTGAGGAAGATTCAAGTTAATCAGGCTGGACACAGTCCCTGTCCAACATTGGGCTCACACTTTTAATCCCCATATTTTACAGATGAGGTAACTGAGGCTCAGAGAAGTGAAGTGACTTGCCCAAGGTCACCTAAGCGACATGTGGCATTAGAACCCAGCTCCCTCTGACTCCCAGGCCCGTGCTCCATCCACCAAGCCACGTTGCTCCCTTGTAATTCTGGTACTTATTAAGCGCTTACTGTGTATGCTCCCAAGTGGTAAGTTCAGTGCTCTCCACACAGTCAGCATTCAATAAATACATTGGACTGACTGATTGATTGCACTTTTCTTCATAATCATTTTCTCTATTTCAAAAAGAAACCTCAAAAATTCCATTTTGACCAAAGCCATTCTGAAAATACCCAGCCAGAGCATTATCTAGAAATTCAACAGATCGATAGTATTTATCGAGCTTCAGACTCTATCCAGAGCACTACACTAATCCCTTGAGAGAGTACAGGAGAATTAGCAGATATGATCTCTGCCCTCAAGGAGTATATAATCTACTGGGGGAGAGTGAAATTAAAATGAATATTTGGCAGAGGGAGCAGAGGAGTATAATGATCTGTAACCCCTCCTTTGAACCCTTATTGAAGGCCCATCTCCTTCAAGAGGCCTTCCCTGACTAAACCCTCTTTTCCTCTTCTCCCACTCCCTTCTGCATCACCCTGACTTGCTCCCTTTATTCATTCCTCCCTCTCCAGCCCCACAACCATTTTTGTCCAGATCTGCCATTTATTTATTTCTATTAATGTCTGCTTCCCCTCAGGACTGTAAATTCACTGTGGGCTGGGAGTGTGTCAGTTTGTTGTTATACTGTGCTCTCCCTCGCGCTTAGTATAGTGCTCTACATGCAGCAAATGCTCAAAAACTATGATGGACTGAGCTGATTAACTTGCATTTACTCCAGTGCTTTGCACATTGCTTAGCATATAGTAAGTGCTTAATAAATACCATCATTCTTCGTATGTCGGCTCTGCTGGGAAGGTCTTCCCTGCGGTTGTTTCCTTCAGGTAGAACTTGACTTGTGAGTATAATTATCTGATTCTCTTTATGCCATGACTCTGGAACGAGGCAAGGTAGAGGGAAAAAAAGCGTGAGGACTTCTTCCATCCTTAGGACATTCCTTTCAGCGGGAAGAGACAGGAAGTACAACACCCTAAGATCAAGAAGGAAAGAAAATAAGGAAAGCAATCATGAAGTTTATATTCTCCACTCCGTTCAGCATTTTCGCAGTGTTTTTGTTTGACAACTGCTCATACATGATTTTGCTTCAGTTTTGCAGTATGTGGCGAAAATTGCCAAACAAGGAGAGATTTCAGAATGTATGTGCTTAATATGCCCATTATAGCCTCTGCTGATATTAATAACAAAAATAATTCTGGTATTCGTTAATCACTTGCTGTGTGCCGGGCACTGTAGTAAACGTTGGGGTGGATACAAGAAATTGAGGTTGGACACCGCGTAGTCCCCATCCCACATGGGGCTCACAGTCTTAAATCCCCATTTTACAAATGAGGCAACCGAGGCCCAGAGAAGTTAAGAGATTAGCCCGGGATTACCCAGCGGACATGTGGGCGGAACCGGGATTAGAGTGATCTCAGTCCACAGAGATCTGGCATTCCCTTCCACTCTGTCATCTCCTGTGATGTTTGTGAAATGCAAGGAATGAATAAAGCCTTCATTTTGGTTCAAGCCTGTGTCCAAAAGCAATAACCACCATTTGGAGGACGCTACCTGGAAAACAGTATTGATGACATTTGGTTAAAACCCAAACGGAATGAAGAAATGTTTTCTGGATCCTTAACCTAAAAGGCCATCTTGCTCACCTAACGTTAAAGACATAAAATGGGCTAAGTTCTGCTGGGCAGGATGGAAAGAAACCAACGGTGACGGTTAAACTCCATGGAGTGCCAGCTGTTCTAAGCTAGGTATGATTTCTCTGACTCACTGTTCCTTTCCCTTTAGGGAAGAGGGGAGAACAGTTGGTATAAACGTTTTCTGCTGATTCAGGCTCTCCGGGAGATCATGCATTCTTTTGGGGAAAAAACCAAACCAAAACAAAAAACCCAAAGAAAGGGAACAGATAAAAGTAATTTCACAGAGGTAGAGTCTGTGAACTTTACCTATCTTTGGAGAAGAATAGAGCAATTTTTCGTGTGTTTTTTTCAGTAGAAAGATTTCCCTCTTTCGGCTGCTCTCCTGTTGGTTTGGTTTATATGATCAATCAGTCATATTTATTGAGTGCCTTCTCTCTGTAGGGCAATGAACAGAATAAGTGTTCAATAAATATGATTAATTGATTAAGAAAACCTCATTAATTTGCTTTTGGTCTCCACTGAACCTCGGCACTTGACTCTCCCTGTTCCCCAAGAAATGCGACCAGGCCTTTCATTTTTGACTTAGATTCACTAAACTTAGATCCCTCTTGCCTTCTTTCTTGCCTATACTGTAGGCATTTAGTGTACGGTAACTATATATATCAAGCACCGTGGTGGGCACCGAGTGAAACTACAATATAAAAAGCTCACACCTGGTCCCTGTTCCCCAAGAGACTGACAATGTAAGTTCCTCGTTACTTCAAATTGCTGATCACCTATGGCGGTATAATAATTGCGGTATTTGTTAAGCACGTACTCTGTGCCAGACACTGTACTAAGTTCTGGGGTGGGTACAAGTAAGTCGGGCTGGACACAATCCCTGCCCCACACGTGGCTCACAGTCTTAATCCCCATTTTATAGATGAGTTAACTGAGGCTCAGAGAAGCGAAGTGACTTACCCAAGGTCACACAGCAGACATGTGGTGGAGCTGGGATTAGAACCTAAGACTTCTGACTCTCAGGCCCTATCCATTATACCATGCTGCTTCTCGAATGAATGAATGAATGAATGAATACCTTAAAACGAAATCAGGGACTACATCCCTTTAAAAAAATCCAGTTAATGGCTTCTTTCCTTCTTTTCCTCGTCTCAGCTCAGTGAACTTTTCCAGAAACTTCGGAGTGCAGTGACAAACGTTCCAGGACAGCGACGATTACACGACGCTGATGTCTATAGCCTCTTTTTGCAACATGGCAGGATTTTCAATTTCAGACCCAGGGGAATGAAGTCCTTGATCTGTTCCAACCTCGCTTTGACACTCTGAGAAGAAGAGAATGATCTCGTTTGCTGAGGCTCTGCACACAGCTACTCAGAATCCTAGAAACGAGGTGCTCAAAATCACTTCAGATATTCCGGCCTCCATGGGAAGAACATCTACGGAATCCTGATTTTACAGGTGAGGAAACCGAGGGACGGAGAAGATAGGTGACTTGCCCAAGGTCACAGAGCAGACCTCAAATGCAAGGTCTGTGGCGATCCAAGCTAGGCTAGCGCCGCTTCATAGAGAAGGGGGAAAACCCTGAAAGTTTCAGGGGCGGAGAAACCGTTATTCTTCTCCGGACTCCTCCCGGGGAGAAAGCTGTCAACCAGCTGATGACATCAACTGAAACACAGCCAATTCTAAGGGAGTTCTGGGGAAAGGAGGAGGCGGCTAGCAAAGTGAAGAAGAAACTCCATGGTGAGGATCCCTCACTAGACTGTACGTTCCTAAATGCTTTGGAACCTTTCAATAATAATGATAATAATTATGGTATTTGTTAAGCTCCTATTATGTGCCCGGCACCGTACTGAGCGTTGAGGTGGGTACAAGCAGAGTGGGTACAAGTAAATAACAATGATAATAATAATGGCATCTTTTCAGTGCTTATTATGTATCAAGCGACCAGTCAACCCTATTTATTGAGTGCTTACTGTGTGCAGACACTGTACTAAGGACTTGGGAGAGTAGAACACAACAATAATGGACAAATTCCCCGCCCACAATGAGCTTACAGTCCCTAGAGGGAGACAGACATTAATAAAAATAAATAAAATTACAGATATCTACATAAATGTGGTTCTAAAGGCTGGGTAGATACAAGTTGATCAGGTTGGACATAGTCCCTGTCCCATATGAGGTTCCCAATCTAAGTAGAAGGGAAACTAAGTATTTAATCCTCCCTATTAAAGTCGAGGAAACTGAGGCACAGAAAAGTTAAGTAGCTTGCCAAAATTCCACATCCAGTAATTGGCAAATCTGGGAGTACGACCCAAGTCGCCTGACTCCCAAGCTCATGCTCTCGTCTCCTGGGCCTTGCTGCTTCACTTAAGCACTTAGATACTGCTTTGGACAGAGTAATTGCTCTGTAGTAATAATAATAATAGTGGTACTTTCAGAACATTTGCTATGTGCCAAGCACTGTACAAAACACTGGGGTAGGAATCAGATAATCAAGCTGAACAGAGTCCCTGTCCTATAAAGGACTCACAGTCTCAGAAGGAAGCAGCACATCTATGGAAAGGAAACCGAAGAAGATAAGTGACTTGTCCAAGGTCACAGAGCAGGCAAGTGGCAGAGCTGGAACTCCTGGGTCTGTGATCTTTATACGTCACCCTGGTACCCAGAACTTCCTCTCCAGAATGTAAGCTCGTGGGTGGGCAGGGAACGCGTCTGTTCATTGTTATATTGTCCTCTCCCAAGCGTTTAGTACAGTGCTCTGCACACAGTAAGCGCTCAATAAATATGATTAACTGACTGACTGACTTCCCTTCCAACCCCAATTGCAGGCACACACCAAGATCAGAGAGGTATTCTTGATGTATTGTTCAGGTACCAAAAAATGAGAATTCTGGCTTCTTCTCTGGCTGTGATTCTCTTTCCCCCATCTGAAATGTATTTTCATTCGTTCATTCATTCAATCGTATTTATTGAGCGCTTACTATATGCAGAGCACTGTACTAAGCGCTTGGGACGTACAATTTGGCAACAGATAGAAACAATCCCTGCCCCCAAACAGGCTCACAGTCTAAACAGGGGAGACAGACTCTAAGGTCCCTGAGGACAGGAATCGGGTCTATTAAATCTAGAATGTATCGTACTCTCCCAAGTACTTAGTACAGTGCTCTGCTCATAGCAAGTGCTCAATCAGTCACTGATTGATTGAGCGAGCCCCTTCCCATTTATCTCTTCCACTTTCAGAGATCGCAGTCCGACTGAAGAGCTAACTCCAAAATCAACGTGCAAAAGGTAAGCCTCTCCGGCTAGTAATACAAAGCCCGATAACACTGCCGTATCTTTTAATTTTTAATCTTTCAATTAAGTTTAAATTCTAGACTACTGGGATCTGGATTTCAATTAGCCAAATTTTCCAATCGATCGTCTTGTCCGTAGTCTGTGCGGGATATCGGTCATATTTACGGAGTACTCACTGCGTGCGGAGCATAGGGCTGGGGAGGGTGAAATACCAAAGAATTAACAGACGTGTTCCCGACCCATAATGAGTTCGTAGTCTAGAGGGAGTTTACAGCCCAGAGATATCAATTCACTTATTTATTCTAAAACAGGTTTCGAGTGAAAAACCAACAACAGACAAATTTTAATGATCTCCGAAAGACACCCCCCGCATCTCTAAGAGAAGCAGCGTGGCTCAGTGGAAAGAGCCGGGCTCTGGAGTCGGAGGTCATGGGTTCGAATCCCGGCTCCGCCACTCGTCGGCTGTGTGACTGTGGGCGAGTCACTTCACTTCTCTGGGCCTCAGTGACCTCATCTGGAAAATGGGGATGAAGACTGGGAGCCCCCCGTGGGACGACCCGATCCCTCTGTGTCTCCCCCAGCGCTTAGAACAGTGCTCTGCGCATAGTGAGCGCTTAACAAATGCCAACGTTAATCTCTAACATATCAATGTACTGTCCTCCCAGAGAGATTGTTCCTGTTTATTTTACAGCACCAAAAAGAGACTGCCGAAGGTCTCCACGGGAAGTGGATTAAATCGCAGCAAAAAGCACGGTGACCAAGATTTTTAATTTTTGAAAGGGACCGGGCGGTTCTTGTTTTAAACATCGTAGCGGTCCGCAAAACGACAGTCTCTCCCTGCGGCGAATCCCACGGTCATTGAGCATCTGCAAAATCAGTTCAAGGCAGCAAGGTGGAAGCAGAGAAACGGGAACTGAAAAGAATGTTCAAACCCAGATGAATCCTGGCTGTGGGTCAAAATGCCATCGTTCTTGGAATCCTTTGGTTTTGGTTTTTTTGGGGGGGAGGGGGGGGAGAGGTTTTATTTTAATCGTGTGCCACCAAGGTCACCTTCGGGGCGGCCTGCAAATAATGGGGAGAAAGTGACCCCTGCCGGTCACGGGAGACGCTGCAGGACAGTGGCACCAGGTTGCGCGACGACGATCCGCCTTTCAGATTCTGCCCGGTGGCGTGATGCCGGATTTCAGAAAAAGCACGCTGGGCCCCCCCAGTGAGACTGCTGACGACGGTGGAACCAGAATTCGAACCCAGCTCTTCGGATTCCCAATGGTTCGTTCGCTAACAGTCGAGAAGCGGCGTGGCTCGGGGGAAGGAGCACGGGCTTTGGAGTCAGAGGTCATGAGTTCGAATCCCGGCTCGGCCACTTGTCTGCTGTGTGACCTTGGGCGAGTCGCTTCACTTCGCTGGGCCTCAGTGACCTCATCTGGAAAATGGGGATGAAGACTGGGAGCCCCACGTGGGACAACCTGATTCCCCTGTGTCTACCCCAGCGCTTAGAACGGTGCTCTGCACAGAGTAAGCGCTTAAGAAATACCAACATTAACAGTCCCGTGCTTGGAGAAGCGGCGTGGCTCAGGGGAAAGAGCCCGGCCCTGGGAGTCGGGGCTCGTGAGTTCGACTCCCGGCTCGGCCGCTCGGCGGCCGGGTGACCGTGGGCAAGTCACTTCACTTCTCTGGGCCTCAGTTCCCTCATCTGGAAAAGGGGGGGATGAAGACCGGGAGCCCCACGTGGGACAACCTGATTCCCCTAGGTCCACCCCAGCGCTTAGAACGGTGCTCGGCGCATAGTGAGCGCTTGACAGATACCGACATTATTATCATTCACTAGGCCACACTGATGTTTTGTGTTTTCCCCCGTCTCAGTCTCCGCTCTGTCCCCATCTCCCACTTCGTCTGGTCCCCTTTTCCCCCTTCTTTCCATTTCTGCCTCTCCTCTTCTCACCTTGCCTCGCCTTTCTTGTCCTCTCCTCTCGTCCCCTCTTCTCTGCCCAGCCTCCTGGAGGCTCCATCCCCATCCCTTTTGGGCCCCCCACGATTCTAGTTGCTTTTAACGGAAGAGGCCCCTGTAGTTCTGCATCCACCCTCTTCCTGACTTCAAGTTGCTCACAGATAGTACGGTAGATGGGCGAGGATCTATTCTACACCATCGCCCGGTCTTCCTCGTTAACCTATGAACTCGTCCCGGCCAGGGAATGCGCCTGCTAATTCCTTTATATTTTACTCTCCCGAGCACTTAGCGCAGTTCTCTGTATAATAATAACGATCGTGGCACATAATAATTACAATGATAGTATTTGTTAAGCTCTTATACGGCGGTCACCGTATTAAGCACCGGGGTGGATAAAAACAAATCAGGTTGGACCCGATCCCTGTTCCAGATGGGATTCACAGTCTTAATTCCCATTTTATAGATGAAGTAACTGAGGTACTCGTTACGTGTTTACTACACGACAAGAGCCGTCCTAAAGACCGAGATGGATGGAGAAGCGGCGTGGCTCAGTGGAAAGAGCCCGGGCTTGGGAGTCGGAGATCATGGGTTTGAATCCCGGCTCTGCCGCCCGTCAGCTGTGTGACCGTGGGCGAGTCACTTAACTTCTCTGTGCCTCAGTGACCTCATCTGTAAAAGGGGGACGAAGATTGTGAGCCTCACATGGGACCACCTGATCACCCTGCATCTACCCCAGCGCTTAGAACAGCGCTCTGCACGTAGTAAGTGCTTAGCAAATACCAACATTATTATTATTATTAAAACATCAACAGGTTCCACATGAGGATCACAGTGTAAGTAAGAAGGAGAACGGGTACTCAATAACCATTTTGCAGATAAGGTAATTGTGGCCCAGAGAAGTGAAGTGACTTGCCCAAGGTCACACGGCAGACAAGTGGCAGAGCCGGGATTGGTACCCACGTCCTCTGACTCCCAAGCTCCAGATCTTCCCACTAGACCATACCGCTTCTCTGCACAGAGTATGCGTTCAGTAAATACCATCGGCTGATTGATTCTAACGATTATCACCCGTAACTAAGATAATCTGCCATGATAGTCATTTAGCATTTTTGGTAGAACGGTGGGTGCTGATTGTCAAAAAACACCCAGTGTGCCCATTTCCTATGATAATACAAAGGACCCATCTAAGATCCTAATGAAAAGATGGATAACGAGGTGAGCGGCATTTTGGGAAACCGCTCGCAAACACCGAACCCATCTCTTTCGAGATGTCCTGTGCCCGTTGGCCTGGGAATAAAATAAACGTGATATCCCCGAGAGCAAACCTACCTGCCCAGTGGGATTATCTCCTATCAAAAAGGAAAACGCACGAAGGATTGGACGTTTCAGATTTCCCGGTGACCAGATGGTCCCGGCAAACAAACACCTCCATACGGGAAGGAGGAAGGAACCACAAGGCACACCCTTGGCTATGCCATCTCCGATTTCCCATCTCCAATTCCACGTCTGATCTGTGTTTCGACCGAGAGGCTCTCGGGAGGCTATTGGGTTCTGACAATCCAGCGCTGACGATTCGGCAACCTTTCCTGAAATCAGTCGAAAATTTTATTTTCTTCAACGTCGCTGGTCTTATCCTAGCCATGTCACCCTGCACTCAATAATCCCTCCCTCCCAGGTTCCGTACTTATAAATAAACTGCAGACATCTTTATAAGCATTTTGAGGTCTCAAAGAGGGTTCGATAGCAGGAATGAATGATAAATCAATGAGGAAATAGAAGTTTAAGACGCAATTATAGCATGCACCGCCCTCCGCTTCTCTCTCTGCTTCTTTCCTGTAATTGTCCCTTCCTCCCACCTTCCCTCCCTTGCTTTCTCCCATTATCTCCTTCTTCATGGTATTTATTGGCGCTTACTATGTTCCGGGTACTGGACGAAGCACTGGGCTAGATACGAGCTAATCAGATGACGCACCGTCCCTGACCCATTACGGGGCTCACGCTCTTAATCCCCATTTTACAGATGGTGAAAGTGAGGCACCGAAAAGTCAAGTGACTTGTCCGAGGTCACACAGCAGACAAGTGGCGGGGTCGGAATCGGAATCCAGGTCCCCTTGACCCCTTATCATGGTTCACCTCCAAAAGTCCTCCTTCACCGGCCACTCTTTGAGGCATCAGTCGATTCAGGCTCTTTCACTCCATCAATCGGTGGTATTTACTGAGCACTTACTGTGTGCAGAGCACTCTACTAAGTGCTTGTGAGAGTGCAATATAACAGATTTGATAATAATAATGATTATGGTAGTTATTAAGCACTTGCTATGTGCCAGGCCCTGTACTAAATACTGGGGCGGATACAAGCAAATCAGATTGGAGGCAGTCCCCGTCCCATGTAGGGCTCACAGTCTTAATCCCCATTTTACAGATGAGGTAACTGAGGCCCAGAGAAGCGAGGTGACTTGCCCGAGGTCACACAGCGGACAAGTGGCGGAGCCGGGATTAGAACCCACGACCTTCTACCTCCCAGGCCTGGGCTCCACCCACTACGCCATGCTGCCAGACTCTAAAGCTTATTATGGGTAGGGAATGTGTCTGCTAATAATGGGAGAAGCAGCGTGGCTCAGTGGAAAGAGCATGGGCTTTGGAGTCAGGGCTCATGAGTTCGAATCCCAGCTCTGCCACTTGTCGGCTGTGTGACTGTGGGCGAGTCACTTAACTTCTCTGTGCCTCAGTTCCCTCATCTGTAAAATGGGGATTAAGACTGTGAGCCCCACGTGGGACAACCTGATTCCCCTATGTCTACCCCAGCGCTTAGAACAGTGCTTGGCACATAGTAAGCGCTTAACAAATACCAACATTATTAATTCTGTTGTACTCTTGCAAGGACTTAGTACAACGCTCTGCACATAGTAAGCGCTCAATAAGTATGATTGGTTTATATTAGCCCTAATGTTTACAGACTAAAGGGACTTTTCGATAGCTTTAAGTCCCGAATTCCCGGGAGGAACAGGTCGGGTCTAATTTTGGATGAATAGAGGTTTTCTTCTCTCCAGAGAAGGGTCAGTCAGGAGAGTGAGAGAGAAAGAGAGGAAGGGAGGGAAAGAGAGAGACAAAGAGAGAAGAAATCAATAATCAATCAATAGTGTTTTTTAGTACTTTCTGTGCACAGAGCACTGAACTAATGACTTGGGAGAGTACAACATCAGAAACAATCCTTGAAGGAGCTTAAACTATTTCGGGAGAGAGACACTTAAAATAAATTCGATGTAGGAGAAGCAACAGAGTTTACAGATGTATATATAAGTGTGTGGGAGGGGGAGATGGGGCGTAGCTAAGTGCTTAGGGGTGACGTAAATAACGCAAACAAACTGCAGTATGGCCTAGTGGATAAAGCGCGGATCAAGAAACGACATGACCTGAGTTCTAATCCCGGCTCCACCTCTTGCCCGCTGCGTGGCCTTGGACAAGTCACTTGACTTCTTTCTACCTCAGTTTAACCAACTGCAAAATTGCAAAATGAAGAATCAATACCTGTTTTCCCTCCTACCTAGATTGTGAGCCTAGGTTACTTTGTATCTACCCCAGCGTTTAGTACAGTGCTTGACACATAGTAAGTGCTTAACAAATACCATAAAAGAAAGTAGGGTGGGGAGATGAGAGCTTAGTCAGGGAAGGCCTTCTGGAGGAGATGTGATCTCAGAAGCTTTGAAGATGGGCAGAGGGGTAATCTATCGGATGAAAAGAGGGAGGGAGTTCCAGGTCGGAGGGAGGGTGTGAGAAAGAGGTCGCTGGAGAGAGAGAGTAAATTGACGGTAAGAGAGTGAAATGTGTGGACTGGGCAGTAGTAATAAATAATAATAATGATGGTATTTGTTAAGCTCTTACTGTGTGCCAAGAATTGTTCTAAGAGCTGGGGGAGATACAAGATTATCAGGTTGTCCCAGGTGGGGCTCACAGTCTAATCCTCATTTTCCAGGGCGGTAACTGAGGCCCAGAGAAGTCAAGTGACTTGTCCGAAGTCACACAGCTGACAAGTGGCGGAGCCAGGATTAGAACCCATGACCTCTGACTCCCAAGCCCTTGCTCTTTCCACTAAGCCATACTGCTTCTCTAGTGGGAGAGGAGTGGGAGGAGTGGGAAAGGAGCAAGGTTAAGTAGGAAGGACCTGACCGAGAGTCTTAAAGCCAACGCCGAGCAGTTTCTGCTTGACGCAGAGTCGGTTGGTCAACCGTTGGAGGGTTTTGAGGAGTGTTCACCGAGCGATGGTTTAGAGAAATGATTCGACCAGACTCCCGGGACATATGAACTGGAGAAGGAAAAAGCCGTAACTTGCCAAAAAAGGGAAAAAAAATTGTGAAGCTGAGTCTTTCCATTCCATTCTGGTCACACTTGACTCCTTTTGGTATTTCTGGCTCGCCCCGGATAAGTAAATGGTATTTGTTAAGCGTTTAGTATAGGCCAAGCACTCTTCTAGGTACTGGGGTAGATACGAGATAAGCGAGTTGGTCACAGAGAGACTCACGGTCTAAGAAGAGAGCAGTAGGATTTAATCCCCATTTTACAGATGAGGAAACTGAGGCAGAGAGACGTTAAGTGACTTGCCACAAGTCGCACGGCAGACAAATGGTAGAGGTGGGATTAGAACCCTGGTCCTCCGATTCCCAGGCCCTGCTTTTCTTCGTTTTGCTTTACGCTATCTGTTGAGCATTTACTATTTGCCAAGCACTGTTCTAAGCGCTGGGGCAGATACAAGGTAAGGAGGTTGTCCCACCTGGGGTTCACAGTCTTGATCCCCATTTTACAGATGTGGTAACCGAGGCACAGAGAAGTGAAGTGGCTTGCCCAAGGTCACATAGCGGAAGCGTCAGAGCCGGGATTAGAACCCACGACCTCTGACCTGGAAGCCTGTGCTCTTTCCACTAGGCCACGCTGTTTCTCATGCATCCTCATCTGGGGAAAGTAATAATAATGTTGGTACCTGTTAAGCGCTTACTATGTGCAGAGCACTGTTCTAAGCGCTGGGGTAGACATAGGGGAATCAGGTTGGCCCACGTGGGGCTCAAGGTCTTCCTCCCCATTTTCCAGATGAGGTCACTGAGGCCCAGAGAAGTGAAGCGACTTGCCCACGGTCACACAGCTGACGAGTGGCAGAGCCGGGATTCGAACTCATGGCCTCCGACTCCAAAGCCCGGGCTCTTTCCACTGAGCCACGCTGCTTCTCAAAGGAAAGGGGGCGGGAGTAGCTGAGGAAATTCGACCCCGTCACCTCAAGAGCAGTCCCCGTTGCCGCCACCGCTGTCGGATCTTTTTTTATTGTAGCGGTATCTGTTGAGCGCTCACTCTGTGCCAGGCACTGTAGTGAGCGCTGAGGCAGATACAAGGCAATCGGGTCGGACACAGTGTTTGACCCACACGGGGCTCACAGCTTTTAAACCCCATTTTGGAGATGAGGTAACCGAGGCGCAGAGAAGCGACGTGCCCGAGGTCACCCGAAACGAGCGGCGGAGCCGGGATTAGAGGTCAGGTCGTCTGACTCCCAGGCCCGGGCTCTTTCCGCTAGGCCACCTGGTCATGTTGCTTCTCCTTGCGGGCGGGGAAGGTGTCTATTTAGGGTTATGCTGCACTCTCCGCTCTGCACACATTAAGCACTCCATAAATGCAATCGAATAAACGAACGAATGCTTCTCTTACCACACACCACCTCCACACGAAACCTCTCCGTTGCCTCCGAACCACCCAATTCCGTCGCAGACGCTCCATCGACAACCTCCTTTGAGTGGCTCTGCTGAGCGGGGCAGACCCGGGGACTCGGCAGGAGGTGAAAAAGCCAGACTGGGGCGGGTTTATGCGTAAAGAGATTTCACTGAGCATTTTACCAAGGAACGAATCGATGCAGTCGATCTCGCCGCGAATCGGTGAAACCAGATTTCCGTTTTAAATGAAAGATGACCTTGCTCTTCTTCGATATCAAGACCCTGGATTCTGAGTGACGACTGATTTCCGTGTTTCGGTCCCAGGATAATTTCCGACTCTACTGAACCTTGTTTTTCCTGAACACAGTTCTTCTGGTTTTCTTCCTACTTCTCTGGCTGATCCTCCCCGCTCCCTAACCGTGGGAGTTCCCCAGGCTCCATTTCTTCATCTTAACCTTTGGGATTCCATTCCTGTTCTCCCTTTCATATAGACTGTGAGCCCCACTGTGGGACCTGATTGACTTGCGCTTACCCCGGCACTTAGTACAGTGCTTGGCACATAGTAGTTAAGTGCTCAGTGAATATTATTAATAATAATAATAACGTTGGTATTTGTTAAGCGCTTACTCTGTGCAGAGTACCGTTCTAAGCGCTGGGGCAGATACGGGGCGATCGGGTCGTCCCACGTGAGGCTCACGGTTTTAATCCCCATTTTACAGATGAGGTCACTGAGGCTCAGAGAAGTGAAGTGACTCGCCCACAGTCACACAGCTGACAAGTGGTGGAACCGGGATTCAAACCCATGACCTCTGACTCCCAAGCCCAGGCTCTATCCACTGAGCCACGCTGCTGCTCTAAAAATAATTTTTATAATTGATCTTACACACACACACACACACACACACACACACACACACACACACACACTTTATTGTTATTTGGCATTTGTTAAGCGCTTACTATGGGCCAAGCACTGTTCTAAGCCATGGGATAGATACAAGGTTATCAGGTTGTCCCCCTCGGGGCTCACAGTCTCGATCCCCATTTTACAGATGAGGTAACTGAGGCCCGGCGAAGCTAAGTGACTTGCTCAACGTCACAGAGCAGACAAGCGGCGGGGTCAGGATTGGAACCCATGACCTCTGACTCCCAAGCCCGGGATCTTATCATTATTAATCGTCTTACAGTACAACAGAGTCGCCAGACACATTCCCTGCCCGCGATGAGCTTACGGTTTAGAGGGGGACACACGCTTGCAGTGGCGGAATGGGAGTGGAATGGGGCTGCCTATCAGGGTGCATTGTGGCGGATCATCGAGGGGGTGAGGAAAGAAAAGGGAGAGGAGAAGAGGAAGGAGAGAAGGAGAGAAGACGGGGAAGTAGCGAATGAGCCAGCGAGTCCCAAGACTAGGAGAAACCTCAGTTGGTTCCGCTCCTCCGCCGCCCACCTCCTCCCCGTCCCCCGTTCTCGCCCGTCCCGCCGTCGACCCCCGGCCCCCGGCCTCCCGCTGTCCCGGAACGCCCTCCCTCCTCACCTCGGCCGAACTCACTCCCTTCCCCTCTTCAAAAGCCTCTTGGGAGCTCACCTCCTCCAGGAGGCCTTCCCACACTCAGCCCCCTCTTTCCCTCTGCTCCCCCTCCCCTCTCCTCCCCCCGACCCTCTCCTCTTCCCCCTTCCCCTCCCCTCAGCACTATCCTCATTTGTATATACTGTTTATTACCCTATTTATTTTAATGAGGGGTATATCCTACTTATCTTGATGGTGTTGTCTTGTTTTGTTTTGTTTTATTTTGCTCTGCCCTCTGTCTCCCCCGTATAGACCGTGAGCCCGTCACTGGGCAGGGATCGCCTCTATCTGTTGCCGAATCGTCCATTCCAAGCGCTCAGTACGGTGCTCTTCACCTAGTGAGCGCTCAATAAATACTACTGAATGAACGAATCGAAGAACCGTGACTGCAGATAGCTTGGTCTCGGAGTTGTTTAGTAATAACGACGGTATTCGTTAAATGCTCACTATGTGCCAAACACCGTTGGAAGCGCTGGGGCAGATGCAAGGTCATCAGGTTGTCCCACGTGGGGCTCCCCGTCTTAATCCCCATTTTTACAGATGAGGTGACTGAGGCACAAAGTTGAGTGGCTTTCACGAGGTCACACATCAGACAAGCGGTGGACCCGGGATCAGAACCCAGGCCTGGGTGTCAGAGCAGCAGCGTGGCTCAGTGGAAAGAGCCCGGGCTTGAGAGTCAGAGGTCGTGGGTTCCAATCCCGGCTCTGCCGCTTGTCAGCTGTGTGACTGTGGGCGAGTCACTTCACTTCTCTGGGCCTCAGTGACCTCATCTGTAAAATGGGGGTGAAGACTGCGAGCGCCACGTGGGGCAACCTGATGACCCTGTATCTCCCCCAGCGCTTAGAACGGTGCTCTGCACCTAGTAAGCGCTTAACAAATACCAACATTATTACTTATTTGCTATTGTTTTAATGAGATGTTCTTCCCCTTGATTCGACTTATCGCTATTGTTCTCGTCCGTCCGTCTCCCCCGATTAGACCGTAAGCCCGGCAGAGGGCAGGGACTGTCTCTATCTGTTACTGATTTGTACATTCCAAGCGCTTACTACAGTGCTCTGCACATAAATACTACTGAATGAATGACTGAAAGAAGCATCTCTTCCCATTGAGAAGATTTAATGCCTTCTTTACAGACAGACCATCCCGGCCACTTTCCAGCGGACGGCCGACACTGTCGCGGAAGTCATTATCACAGGTGAACCTTCCCGCTCTGCCTGTCCAAGAGGTCACCGTTCGGAAACGAATGATGGTTTCCTTCCCAGACCCGGTCTCCTGGGGTTAAGTCCCTCGAGTCGGAGTCAGTACTGGGAATTCCATTCTGGGGCGGAGCCGGTTTCGTGGCGCGACGGAGAACTTAAGCCAGCGAAATACTAATCAGAAAGGAAAACCACCATCGAGCCGCAGGCCGTCGGAGTTCGGGGAAACCGGCTTCTGGTGCTATTTCCCAATGTCTCTCCGGTCTGGCAATCCTCCTCGTTCGTTTCTCTGCTCTCCCCGGACATAGGTGACTTCAGATGTGTGGTACGTATGTATTTATCTGTGATGTATTGATCTATTTATTTTATTAACGTCCGTCTCGCCCCCTAGACGGTGACCCCTCAACCTTCTCACTGGTCCTCATTCCATCCCGTCCCGCCGTCGACCCCTGGTCCACGTCGCACCCCTGGCCTGGAATACCCTCCCTCCTCACATCCACCAAACTGGCTCTCTTCCCCTCTTCTAAGCCTTACTGAAGGCTCACCTCCTCCAGGAGGCCTTCCCGGACTGAGCCCCCCTTTTCCTCCGCTCCCCCTTCCCCCCACCCCCATCTCCCCGACCCCTTCCCTTTACTCTACCCCCCTCCCCACCCTCCAGCACTTGTGTATCTACGAACATATTTATAATTCTATTTATTTCTATTAATAATGTGTATACAGCTACAATTCTTCTTATTTATACTGATACTACTGATGCCTGTTTAATTGTTTTGCTGTCTCCCCCCTACTAATAATGTTGGTATTCGGTAAGCGCTTACTACGTGCAGAGCACTGTTCTAAGCGCCGGGGTGGACACAGGGGGATCAGGTCGTCCCACGGGGGGCTCACAGTCTTCATCCCCATTTTGCAGATGAGGTCACTGAGGCCCAGAGAGGTGAAGTGACTCGCCCACAGTCACACAGCTGCCAGGTGGCAGAGCTGGGATCCGAACCCATGACTCTGACTCCAAAGCCCGGGCTCTTTCCGCTGAGCCACGCTGCTTCTCTAGACTGTGAGCCCGTTGTGGGCCGGGATCGTCTCCGTTGCTGAACTGTACTTTCCAAGCGCTCAGTCCAGTGCTCTGCACACAGTAAGTGCTCAATAAATACGATTGAATGAATGAATGAAGCTGTGAGCAAGAAATGTGCGTCATGTTGGATTGTACTCTCCCGAGCGCTTAGTACAGTGCTTCGCACACAGTAAGCGCTGAATACAGTTGAATGAATGAATGGAAATAATTGTCATCTCCACAAAAGGATTTCATCTTAAGAGTTCGCCCACGGACACAGACACCTTCTCTGAAATATAGCAGAGTGCTGTGCGACCTTGGGCCAGTCGCTTGACTTCTCTGGGCTTCAGTTATCTCATCCGTAAAATGGGGATGGAGCCCGCGAGCCCGACGTGAGACAGGCACTGCGGCCAACCCGATTTGCGGTGGATAGAGCATGGGCTTGGGAGTCAGAAGATCTGGGTTCTAATCCTGGCTCCACCGCTTGTCTGATGTGTGACCTTGGGCAAGCCACTTCACTTCTCTAAGCGGCGTGGCTCAGCGGAAAGAGCACGGGCTTCGGAGTCAGAGGTCATCTGACTGGTCTGGAAAGAGAGTCAAGCCAAGGCCCGTCCATTCCATTCCTAGCTCGGCCAGCGGCTAACGAGCGGCAGGCCGTCGGCTACAAGTCAAAACCCACCTGTGCTGGGCAGCGGCGACACGGGCGAGAGTCGAGGGTGGAGACTCGAGTTGACTGTGTGGAAGGAGGGGAGGGTAAACCGCTTCTGGATTCTTACCAAGAAAACTGTACGGGTTCACTCCCGGAGTGATCGCGGATGGAGAGCGGGGCGTTCCGGGAGAGATGTGTCCGGGGTGTCGCTGCGGTTCGGAGACGACTCGACGGCATAAGACAAGCACTCGGTAAATACGAGTGAGTGAATAGGCACCAGAAAATCAGGTTGGGCACTGACCTTTTCCCATGTAGACCTCACAGTCCGAGGCAGAGATAAGGAAACTCAGGTAGAGAGAAGTTACGTGACTTGCCCAAGGTCACACAGCAGATAAGTGGCAGAGCTTGGATTAGAACTCAGATCTTCTGACTGCCAGGACCACGCTCTTTTCCCTAGGCTCTGCCACTTGTCAGCTGTGTGACCGTGGGCAGGTCACTTAACTTCTCTGGGCCTCAGTTGCCTCATCTGTAAAATGGGGATTAACCGTGAGCCTCACGTGGGACGACCTGATGACCCTGTATCTACCCCAGCGCTTAGAACAGCGCTCCGCACATGGGAGGCCCTTAACAAATACCAACATTATTAACAAACACCCAGGTCACACTGCTTACGAATCATTTCGCTCCGCGGCTCTTCGTCTCTGACCTCGTTGGAAGGGATCGTCGATTTATTACTCTTGATTTCTAACGGCGCTTGAAATGAACACGATTCTTTTTCCTCGTTTCTTTGGTCGCGCACCGAAAATCGCAACGATGGGGGCACGGTGTTGTGAAACTCTGTGGTAACGACTGCAGCTGGGGAAGACTGAGAATTGCAAAATCGTTTTAAGGTTTAATGTGGCCAGAAACCTTTCACTTTATTATCCGAACTAGGACAGCTATAACCCCCCCCGCCAAATAGCAACCCCAGACCATTGGTCGCTGTAATGAGAAGGAAAGGAATAACAAAAGGATGGAAACCGAAAACGAGGAAAAACAAAATAAAACCTAATACCTAAGAGCCCAGTTCCCTTAACACTTCTCTTTGTCTTAGTTTCTTGTGAAATGAGGATTTAATACGTTTGCTCGTTGGGGGCAGGGAATGGGTCTGTCGCGACTCACAGTATCCTGGGGAGGGAGAACAGGGAGTGAATCCCCATTTTACAGATGTGGAAACCGAGGCACGGAGGAGTTAAGTGATATGCCCAAGGTGCATGGCAGGTAAGTGGCAGGGCTGGGTTTAAAACCCAGAACCAAAGACTCCCATATCCATGCTCTGCCCGCTGAGCCATGGAGCTTTCTAATAGCTCTGACTGTCTCAGAGGAAGCCAAATCTTAAACACTGCTCGACTTCACACTCCCTCATTAGCTCAGTCTTCCATTTCCACTGCAGCGTGGCCTAGTGGAAAGAGCACGGCCTTGGGAGGCAAAGGTTGCGGGTTCTAATCCCACCACTGCGACGGATCAGCTGTGTGACTTTGGGCAAGTCGCTGGACTTCTCTGTGCTTGTTACCTCATCTGTAAAATGGGGATTAACACTGCGTGGGACAACCTGATTACCTTGTATCTACCCCAGCGCTCAGAACAGTGCTCGGTACATAGTAAGCCCTTAACGAATGCCATCATCGCTTCCACTGGTATCCCCTTCAGTGCTCCTGAGCACTTACTTGAGAAGCAGCGTGGCTCGGGGGAAAGAGCCCGGGCTTGGGAGTCAGAGGTCATGGGTTCGAATCCCGGCTCTGCCACTCCCCAGCTGTGTGACTGTGGGCAAGTCACTTCACTTCTCTGGGCCTCAGTTATCTCATCTGCATAATGGGCATTAAAACTGTGAGCCCCAAGTGGGACAAACTGATCACCCTGTGTCTCCCCCAGCGCTTAGAACAGTGCTCTGCACTTAGTAAGCGCTTAGCAAATACCGACATTATTATTATTACTATTTGCAGAGCACTATACTAGCCACTTGGGAAAGTGAGAGAAGCAGCGTGGCCTAGTGGGTAGAGCAGGCGCCTGGGAGTCAGAAGGACCTGGGTTCTGATCCCAGCTTCGCCACTCGTCTGTGACCTTGGGCAAGTCACTCAGCTTCTCTGTGTCTCAGTTACCTCATCTGCAAAATGGGGATTAAAACTGTGAGCCCCATGTGGGACGAGGACTGATTAGCTTGTAGTTACCCCAGCGCTTAGAACAGTGTTTGACACATCGCTTGATGCTATCATTATTCTTAATGTTATTAATATTAGCACGATGATGCTTGATGCTAGTGTTTGACACTTAAATACCACTATTATTATTATCATTATTACAATATGACAGAGTTAGCGGACACCTTCCCCGCCCATAACGAACTTAATGGGTTCCAGCTAACTAGCAGGTCCAGTTACGTTCTGTATTCATTCCCTTACACTACTGCAGTTACTGAGTGCTTATTGTGCGCAAAGCACTGTACTAAGCGCTCGGGAGAATAGGACAGACACGTTCCCCCTCCACGACGAGCTGCGGCTCTCCCCTGCAGCTGAAATTTTAGCCATCTCTTTTCTCTACTTATTTTTGTTTGCTTTTCCCTTTGCCACGGTTTCACTGTTATGGTAATAAATATCTTTTAAAGGAACTCAACATTTGGACAGCTGCACAGCTTGTTTAACTAAACCCTGTTCAACCTCTGCTTATTTTCCTTTCACCCTTCGGCAATCGGAGTTCCAAGAAGGTCTCCCTCTGTTTCTTGAAGATGAGAACGTAAGAACCCAAGAATCCCATCCCCAAGATCCAGCGGAAAAAATACGGAGCAGCATGGACTATGGAACCAGCGGGGATCTGGGAGTCAGAAGGACATGAGTTCTAATCCTGACTCTGCCACTTATCTACTGAGTGACCTCGGGCAGGTCACTTCTCTTCTCTGTGCCTCAGTTCCCTCATCTGGAAAATAGGGATTAAGACTGTGAGCCCCATGAGGGACATGGACTGTGTCCAGTCTGATAAGCGTCTATCTACCTCAGCGCTTAGTACAGTGCTTGACACGTAGTAAGTGCGTAACAATTACCCAGAAAATCCTCTGAAGGTTAGAACCGTGTCTAACGACTCTATTAGTCCTTCATTCATTCAGTCGTATATATTGAGCGCTTACAGAGTGCAGAGCACCGTACTAAATGCTTTCCTAAGCCCTTATTCACCTCACTCTCAGCCCACAGGACTTATGTACATATGTGTAAATTATTCATATTAACGTCTGTCTTCCCTGGTGAACTGTAAGCTCCTCGTGGACAGGGAACGTGTGTATCAACTCTTTTGTACTGCTTTATCCCAAGTGCTTATTTCTGTGCTCCGCACACAGTAAGTGCTCAATAAATACCATTGATTGATTCCTACCAGTCTGCGCTGCTCAAACATTCTGATCCTAATGGCCTCTGCTTTGGGTAACACAATCCCTCTGTTCCCCTTGATACCTGGAAGTATAAGGCATCTCTATCTGTTGCCGAATTGTATATTCCCAGTGCTTAGTACGGTGTTCTGCACATAGTAAGCGCTCAATAAATACTATTGAATGAATGAATGAATGAATGAATGAAGGCATAGAGAAGCAGCGTGGCGCAGTGGAAAGAGCACGGGCTTTGGAGTCAGGGCTCGTGAGTTCGAATCCCAGCTCTGCCACTTGTCAGCTGTGTGACTGTGGGCAAGTCACTTCACTTCTCTGTGCCTCAGTTCCCTCATCTGTAAAATGGGGATTAAGACTGTGAGCCCCACGTGGGACAACCTGATTCCCCTGTGTCTACCCCAGCGCTTAGAACTGTGCTCTGCACACAGTAAGCGCTTAACAAATACCAACAAATACATAGTAATGTGAGTCAACTGGTTGGACTTTTTCTTTCTGCTTCAGTTTCTAGGTTCAAATCGCTTTGAACCCCAACTTATTTCTTGATACCTGGAAATATGTCATAATAATGTGAGTCAACTGGTTGGACTTTTTCTTTCTGACTCAATTTCTAGGTTCAAATCGATTTGAACCCCAATTTATTTCTTTCCCTTGGATTTTCCTCTACTTTCTGAAGGGACCGTCTTTCAACACTTTTCAGGTGTCAACGTCACTGAGTCAATTGAGCTTCTGAAGAAATATCCTGGGTGTTCAAACATCCTAATTCCCCTATTTTATTTCTTTCTTGTTTTCTTCCAGCACTCGGGATTCCCTTCTGGCAATCTACCGGTGGTCTTGCTCAGACTGTGCTGTGTCCTTTTCGATGGCCATCCCTTAGCGGAGGCTCAAATTTTTTTATTAATAGGTATAATAAACCCGAAATCTGTTAAGCGCTTACTAAGCGCCAAGCACTGTGGTAGATACATGATAATCAGGTCACACATGGACCTTACAGTCTAAGAGGATGGAGAACTGATTTTGAATCCTCATTTTGCGAAGGAGGAAACCGAGAAACGGAGAAGTTAAATGACTTGCCCAAAGTCACACGGCAGATACGTGGCAGAGCCGGGATCAGAATCCAGGTCCGACTCCCAGGTCTATGCTCTTTCCACTAGGCCACACTGCTTTCCTTTTTCGACGGGCAAACATCCATGACGTCTCAAGGAGGTGACACAACGTCGCGGGCCCGATTCACCATTCACCCTGGCGAACGCGAGCTACATTCAGCAACGTTGTAAAGTCTGATTTCACCGTCACATTTACCTGCACAATGTCCACTTAAATATTCAACGGCCAAAGCAATCGATCTCATCTCAGGGTCACATCTGGAGCGTTTCCAGTCCTCTACCAGTCTCGGCTATGGAGGGGAGTCAAGTTGAGGCCTGTCCAGTCCATTCCTAGCTCGGGCAGTGGCTAGAGAGCGGCAGGCCACCGGCTACAAGTCAAAACCCACCCGTGCTGGGCAGCAGTGACACGGGAGAGACTCGAGGGCAGAGACTTGAGTTTACCGCGTGGAAGGCGGTAAACCACTTCCGGATTTTTACCAAGAAAAAACTCTACGGATCCACTACCGGAATGATCGCAGATGGAGAGCGGGGCGTTCTGGGAGAGATAATAATAACAATGTTGGTATTTGTTAAGCGCTTACTAGGTGCAGAGCACCGTTCTAAGCGCTGGGGTAAACACAGGGGAATCAGGTTGTCCCACGTGGGGCTCACAGTCTTAATCCCCATTTTTACAGATGAGGGAACTGAGGCACAGAGAAGTTAAGTGACTTGCCCACAGTCACACAGCTGACAAGTGGCAGAGCTGGGATTCGAACTCACGAGCCCTGACTCCAAAGCCCGTGCTCTTTCCACTGCGCCACGCTGCTTCTCTATGTGACCGTGGTGTCGCTATGGGGCAGAAACGACTCGACGGCATAAGCCAAAGCAATCAATATGTTCACAGTGGCCAGTTTAACTTAAGGTGTTAAAGATTCCAATCTGCCACGTTGCTTTTTTTTCTTTCCAGAAGGTCTCACTGATATGTCCACGCTTGAACTTTCCACTCGCGCTAAGCAGCCCGATTCACCGTGATTCTAGTCCTGAGAAGTGGCCTAAACTCTTTGATCTTGGGAAGGAAGTAGGATATGTTTTTTTAGTCGCTCTCTAGAGGACTTGACAGTGTGCTTATGGAGCTCCTTTTGAACTCATGCGTGAGAAATAGACATAAAGGGAAGAAACCAGGGGGCAGATTGGGATTTTGGATGCACAGAAGTTCATTCATTCATTCAGGCAATCATATCTATTGAGCAAATTGGGTGCAAAGCACTGTACTAAGCACTTGGGAAAGTACGACATAAACATATCCCCCGCCACAACGAGCTCCCAGTCCAGAGGTGAGGTAACTGAGGCTCAGGGAAGTAAAGTGACTTACCCAAGGTCACCCAGTAGATGTGGCAGAGCCGGGCTTAGAACCCAGGTCCTTCTGACTCAGGCCCGTGTTCTATCCACTAAGCCACGTTGCTTCTCGCTCAGATCTACCCAGCGCTCAGCACAGCGCCTGACACAGAGGTGGATGTATGTGATTGTGATGATCCAAATATCAGTCCAAGATAGTGAGATTAATAATAATAATAATGGTATTTGTTAAGTGCTTACTATATGCCAAGCATTGTTCTAAGCGCTAGGGTAGAAACAGGATAATTAGGTTGTCCCACATGGAGCTTACAGTTTTAATCCCCATTTTACAGATGAGGTAACTGAGGCACAGAAAAGTTAAGTGATTTGCCCAAAGTCGCACAGCTGATAAGTGGCAGAGCCGGGATTAGAACCCACGACCTCTGACTCCCAAGCCCGCACTCTTTCCACTAAGCCACGATTGGCCAGAATCCTTATAGAATTGCCCCTACAAAGCCCTGCACCCCGTAAACATGTTATGTCCAGGGAATATGGCTCTTATATTGTACTCTCCCAAGCGCTCAGCACAGTGCTCTGCTCACAGTATGCACTCAATAAAAACAACTGACTGACAATGCCTGCCCCGGTCAAAATGCGGAAGACTCAAGGCACCTTCTTCCATTAAACTCGGGAAGGAAACTGAAACAACGTAATCATAAACCAACCCGTGGTGGCTCGATTCTAAATTAGCTTTTGCTTCACCAACTCATCTTTCAACGGAGTCTGCTGTTTGCTAAGTATCTATAGATGAGGTCACAACCATACGCAGTTTGAGAATCTTGGCAAAAACATCGAGGATAGAAATCACCCCTGGGAAATAGCTGGCAGTCTCCACTTCCGGCGTGGAGAAGAACGAACAGGGAACATTTTTCAAATGGGTTTTTGGGACGTCGGTTTTAAGCATTACAGGCAGTGCGGAAAGATCCTTTCCAGTTCACTCAATTTTTACCTCCAAGACCATTTACGCAGCGGACGGGACTGTTGCCCATTCAACCTCGTAGTGGTTTCTAAAAAAACAGGTTCTATGCACAAACAACATAGAGTCCTCGAGTTGGTTTTACTGAATTTAATTGCATATTAAGTATTTTCGGTTTCCATGCCACAGACCCCTTTGTATATGCGACTGAAACATCTGGAAAACTATCAGGTATTTAGATTCTGAACAACTGAAGAAACATACACAAAGAAATCGATAAACAATCTACACTGAAAACATCAATCAAGACAAGTATAAAGAACAACCGTAACATTTAGCGGCCCCGGTTATAAAACAATGATTATAGGCACATTTTTTTTTTCCAAAAGATGCAACAAAAATAACATATTGATCGTTCTTCCCCTATGTTCTGAAAGGACGGTACATAACTTTCCATTTTTAGAAAATGCATGAACTTGATCCCCAGCTCATCAACTTTAATGCCTCTGTTTGATTCGTCCCGGATTCTCCTTAGAAGAATCCGCCACCTAGGCTGGGCAGGCTATTTGATGAACCATAATAGAAAATGGATTTCAATGCAAAATTCACAATCTAAAATCAAATTTTATGGACTGGAGAAGAGAGGTCAGACTACGGCAACACCGTTGTAGGTTAACGAGAGATCTCTCCCAGGAACCTCCTTGTATCAGAGTGAAAGAAGGCTTGATCGGACACATATCGAAAGTTTGGAGAAAGAGAAGAAGGGATGCCGGTGTCAACAGCCAATTGGGAGATACTCGCTTTATTATTCTCAATCCATGATACTTGCTGAACACGCTGACGCCGTGCAGAGCGATTCGATGTATGTGGGTCAGAGGAATTGAATTCTAATCCCAGCTCTCCCACTTGTCGGCCGGGGAGCCTTGGGCGAGACATTTGGGCCTCCTTCATTCATTCGATCCTATTTATTGAGTGCTTACTGTGTGCAAAGCGCTGTACTAAGCGCTTGAGTTTCCTCATTTGTACAATGGGGATTCGAAACCTGGTCTCCCTCTGATTTAGGCTGAGATCCTCATGCGAGATGGGGATCGCATCCAGCCTGATTACCTTGTATCTATCTACTCCAGCGCTTAGAACGGGGCATGGCACATATCGAGTGCTTATCTAGTGCCATTAATATTATTCTGATCAGTGGACGTGATTTTTTTAAAACCCCGAGATCTCCTAAGGCTCGTTTATGCTGGTTTTCCTTTTTTTAAGACAGATGCCTCCTCTTCCCACAGTCCCTTAGGCCCTGCACCTTAAATCCAACTTATCCTCAGACAAGTTCAAACTCTTATTTGACTCAGTTCAAAATACCTAAGGCTAAGATGAAGAATAAATCAGTGAAGGCTCCGTTTCTCTGATGATGTTGTTCTTTTGTACCCAACCTGGTCAAAGCCACTTGCGACTGTAAAACCCAAACTGGAACCAACATATTCTCTGCCGTTCTCACCGGTTTAGCCTAAAGTCTGTAGCACATTTTGTTTCTATAGTTTATTCAATCACATTTATTGAGCACATACTGTGCGAAGAGCACTGTACTAAGCACTTGGGAGAGTACGCTACAACAATAAACAGACATAAGCCCACACCACGACCGAGCTTACAGTCTATAGTTCATCTGCACAGAAACAATCACATTGAATAGCTACCACAAAGACTGGCTTTTGAGAGTATACAAAATTCAAGAGCCATAATGTAGAAGAATATTAACCCCGTATATCATTTATAGCTCTAGCAATCAATGCACTTCAGATGAAAGACAAGCCACCACATTAGATTATCCTTCCAAAACAAAGTCGGAAGAAATACAAACAAGATAAAAAATGAGATCTATAGGATATAATCTTGTCCGAATCTTATCACGTGACCGCTAAATATCCACATGCCGTTTTTGCTTCCACTTAGAAACACGTCACCAAATCCTTGCGGTGTTACACAAAGCTTTATCCCGCATCCACCACCATTGCGAATCTCACTCAGAGGCCGGATCGGCTTTATATCCGATCCAGATTTTTTAAACCAATTTAAGGATCATAAATAAGACTTCCTCCAGAAGGAAAACGATCCTTAGCTCACGAGTCTGTTCTACGGGAGGATCCTTTAAAACATTCACTTATCAAGAATTGATGGAAACTTCCAGAGGTCGGGTACTCTTCAGATGTTCAGACAAGCCACGGATATGAGAGAGCATTAAGAGTAGATTAAAAATAGCACTTGGGGAAGGGCTTTGGTTGGTAGGAGAAGTCGCGGCTACCAGAAGACTCTGAACTCATATTCTGAGGGCTGAGAACCTGACAAGATAGTTTCTGACATTTGTGATAGCCCTGCTTGCAGGGGCAATATTTCATCCAACCAATGGTATTTATTGAGCGCTTACTATGTGCAGAGCACTACGCTGAGCGTTGGCAGAGTACAGTACAAGAGCTGAAAGACGCTTTGCCTGCCCATGAGCACCTGGTCTTCAGGGCCAGAGTACGATATTCAGACAAGAGTGACCCCCAAAACTACATGTTTGGGGGCAGAGGTCAACTCAGGGGAGTGGCCAGAGAGGGACGACTACACGTCTTAAGCGACCTCAATCAATGGTATTTACTGAGCGTTTCCTGTGCTAAGCATTTGGGAAGAGAACAACAGAGTAGGTAGACACGGTCCCTGCCCGCAAGAAGCTTACAATCTAGAGGGGCAGACAGACATTAATATAAAGGCCTTCGGGTGAAACTCCTTATATTTAAGCTCTCGAACCCAAGGCCCAACAACCACTTGGTCCTGCAGAGGTAACAACGGGTGGGGCGGGGGAGAGGCAAATGGAGATTTGGAGGTTGAGGGGGCGGTGGCGAGGAGGTTTCAGTTTATATACACAGGACTACACTGGCTGAATCAATCAGTCAGCGGTACGTATCGAGCGCTGCCGGTGCACAGAGCACTGTGCTAAGCACTTGAGAGAGCACGATAACTTAAAATGAACTTAAATGAACAGCCAAGACTAAGGAGCCAGCTTCTGGGCTTTCGATCTTTCTAAGTGCAGGAGGTAGGCTTTTCTGTAGCGATCGTTCGGCTATACACGATACAATCTTTGGTGTGTAATATCTCAGTATTTTCAAGTCATTATTAGGCATCACGTAGAAGACACAGAACTCGGATCGAGACAAACATGATAACGACTTCCATTAAATGATTCCTTTGGTTAGAAAGAGGCTCACACGGAACATCTGCTGCACCTACCAGGGAGGAGTTTTGCTGGTGCCGTCTCTGCTACACCGTAAAGGGGTGGAGTGAAGCTAGGTTCACGCTGTCGTTTTAACTGTAGATGAAAATGCTAGGAAAAAAACCCAAGGCGTTTCACACGCTCAAACACGGTCAACATCTGAGTACCTGAATAAAAGCTAATTTGTTTTTCGCTTAAAAGTCAGATGAAATAAATAAGATGGTGACATCGAAAGCACTGAGATAGGACATAGCGTTTACAGAGGAAGTTTTATGCACTGGGATGGTGACCTGTTTTTATTGCATAAATATTCCGCCCTTCTAAGAAAAATCCCGAACTCAGGGAGTCGAAATCGTAGCAGATTTTCTAAACGTTCCCTTCTGAACTCATTCTCCCAGAAATGCTGCTGATCGAATGATGTTTCCCCTTCTTCAACTCACGGTCTCCTGGATAAAAAATAAAGCAGATGTTCACATATCCGTTTCCAGTATTTTCTCCTGCAGTGAGGTATTGCCTTAGCGTTTCTGCTGCGCTGATTACAGTGGTGCTATAACAGCAATCTGTCCAAAATGTCTCCCCAAATTGAAAATTCAAATCTTATTACAATTCACAAGGATCAGGCAGATGGAAGGTGTAGCAGGAACACGATAAAAAGAGGAGTATCATAAAAATCACATCTGTTGGTATCTGAAATTAAAACTGTGGTATTTGTTACGCATTTCCTACGGGCCAAGCACTACACTAAGCTCTGGGGCCAAGCCCTGAGGTAGAGAAGATACAATAGCGTGGCTCAGTGGAAAGAGCCCGGGCTTGGGAGTCAGAGGTCGTGGGTTCTAATCCCGGCTCTGCCACTTGTCTGCTGTGTGGCCTTGGGCAAGTCACTTAATTTCTCTGTGCCTCATTACCTCATCTGTAAAAATGGGGATTAGAAAACGTGAGCCCCACGTGGGACCATCTGATTACCCTGTATCTACCCCAGCGCTTCGAACAGTGCTCAGCACATAGTAAGCGCTCAACAAATACCATAATTATTATCACAACAATAATAATAACAAAAAGGTAGTGTTACACGCTTATTATGTGCCACACGCTGTACTAAGCACAGGGGTAGATTCGAGATAATAGGGTGGGACACTGTCCCTGTCCCACGGAGGGCTCCCAGTTCTAAGTGGGAGGGAGAACAGATCAGCTAAACACTCTCCCCTCTGCCCATTCACAGTGTGTTGGTGAGAAGGAAGAGCAGTGGAAAGGATTTCCAATGTCTGTCAGTAGTCACCTTGCCAAAATGGCCATCCTCCCCTGACACGCACAAAATTTGGATAAGAGATGGTTACCAAAATGGCTGTCCTCCCCTGACACACAGAATCTGGATAAGAAGAGAGGGTTATATTGCACTCTACTTGGTCTTTTATGATGGAAAGCAGGGATGCAGATACAAAGCACTGAGTGTGTGTGTGTACGTGTGTGTGTGTGTGTGTGTGTGTGTGATATATATACCTTTCGTTTGAGTCTTATTTGAAATGCATTTAAATCTTGCGGTGCCTGGTGGTATTATTTTCTATTCCGTTGCTATCTTCTGATTTTCTGTATTAAAAAAAAAAAGAAAATTCAGAACAGGCTTACAATATATAATTGGACTGAAAACATTTATTACACTGTGCTAGAGTGTATCAGAATCGTTTAGGGTACATCTTTCTTAGAACCAACTCCCTAATGGCAATATTTTGGTATGAATGATCACATCTGTCTTACTAACACGAAGATCCTACAAATAACCAAGAAGACCATTCATTCGATCATATTTATTAAGCACTTACTTCTCACACCCTTGAAGAACTCATTCGCTCCCATGGCTTCAACTACCATCTCAACGCAGATGATACCCAAATCCACATCTCCAGCCCCGATCTCTCTCCCTCTCTCCAGTCTCGCACCTCCTCCCACCTTCAAGACATCTCAACTTGGATGGTCTCCCATCACCTCAAACTTAACTCGTCCAAAACAGAGCTCCTTATCTTCCCACCCAAACCCCGTCCTCCCACCGACTCTCCCAACACTGTAGACAGCAGCACCATCCTTCCCGTTTCACAAGTCCGTAACCGAGGCGTTAACCTTGACTCCTCTCTCTCATTCAATCCACGTATTCAATCCGCCACCAAATCCCGTCGGTCCCACTTTCACGACATCGCTAAAATACACCTTTTCCCCTCCTCCAAACCGTTAGCGCACTAATACAATCACTCATCCTATCCCACCTAGTCACTACAGCAACCTCCTTCCCGACCTCCCAGCCTCCTGTCTTTCCCCGCTCCAGTCGTTCATTTGTTTTATCATATTTATCGAGTGCTTACTGTGTGCAGAGCACTGTACTATTAGAGCACCGATTAGACCGTAAGCCCGTCAGACGGCAGGGACCGTCTCTATCCGTTTCCGACTTGTTCATTCCAAGCGCTTGGTACAGTGCTCTGCATATAGTAAGCGCTCGATAAATACTATTGAATGAATACTAAGCGCTTGGAAAGTACAATTCAGCAATAGAGACAATCCCTGCCCACAATGGGATCACAGTCTAGAAGGGGGGAGACGCACTTTGAAACAAGTAAACAGGCATCAGTAGCGTCATTATAAATAAATAGAATTATAGATACATGAATAAAAATAAACAGAATTATAATTATACATATGTACATATATACACAAGTGCTGTGGGGCGGGGCGGGGGGTAGAACCGAGGGAGACAGGGTGATGGGGAGGGGAGGGGGAGCAGAGGCGAAGGGAGGCTGGCCTGGGGGCATACTTCACCCTGCTGCCCGGATCATTTTTCTACAACAACGTTCGGGACACGTCACTCTGCTCCTCAAAACACTCCAGTGGTTGCCCATCCACCTCCACATCAAACAAAAACTCCTCCCCATCGGCTTTAAAGCAGTCCACCACCTCGCCCCCTCCTACCTCACCTCGCTTTGCTCCTTCTACAGCCCAGCCTGCACCCTTCACTCACTGTGCCTCAATCTCCCCTGTCTCGCCGCCGACCCCTAACCCACGTCCCGCCTCTGGCCCGAAATGCCCTCCTACGTCAAATCCAACGGACAACCACCCTCCCCACCTTCAAAGCCTTACTGAAGGCCCATCTCCTCCAAGAGGCCTTTCCACACTAAGCCCCACTTTTCTTCATCTCCCACCCACTTCTGGGTTGCCCCGACTCGCTCCCTTTGCTCTTCCCCCCTCCCAACCCTAGAGCACTTACATTCTTATCTGTCATTTTATTTTACTTATTTGTATCGATGTCTTTTTTCCCTCCTACCCTCTCCAGATGGTAAGCTTGTTGTGAGTAGCGAATGTCACCGTTTACTGTTGCATTGTACTCTCCCAAGTGCTTAGTATAGTGCTCTTAGTATAGTACAATCCAATAATAAACAGACACATTAAGGAGCTAAAATCTCATAGGCTAAAACTCTGGAAATGAGAAACACCCCATCAGAGTGCCCAGGCAGGCTGACTTCACGGGCCTTGAAGTTGCAACAGAAACAAGATCTCTGGCTCTTTCCCAGTAGAGCTGACATAAGGCTGTACAACTCCAAGCCTCTATCCGAGCCTGGGCCTTCCAGCAGTGAATGGAGGGGGTTGATGACTGTGAACCTGGAAAGGATTCCAAGGACATGCTAGGAGAACTATCAAAGACCTGCAAAAGCAAACCAAAGCCCTAAATCATTGGGGAAGGGCTTGGCTTGGTACAGGGGGCTGGTCTGCCTCCGCTTTTCTGAGTTGCTGGGGTGTCACAGTCCTCCAGAAATCACAATACCAGGTGAATAATGGCTGATATTGTTCGTGGCCCTTAACTGAGTTCTGGGGGAAAACCACAGACAGTGAATCACACAGGGTCCCGACTCAAAGGAGGCTCAAAGTCTGGGCATGAGGTGAGGTGACCCCCTCCTTCTTCCCTTCCCTCCCCTCTCCCTCACTCCTTGTCTCTCTCCATCACCACCCCCACCCCAACAACCTCTAACAGGATACAAGGATAAATTTAATAAAAGAAACAAGGACAATTCTCAAGAACAACGCTTCCATTCGTGCACCGCCGTTCTTGTGGGACTAAAATTCCCCAGCAGCCCACAGGGTCTGAACACGGCCAGTGTCCGATCACCTGGCACCTGATCGACAACAGTTCGACCCTGCCAGACAGATGCCCGGCTGAACAGAGTTAGAGCTTTCTGGGTCAAATGTTTTCAGCCCCCACGTCTCTGGCGTCTGAACGATTCGTTTTGATTTTGGAAAAATCAGACACCTGGACCTCTGGGTTCAGAAGGACAAAACAGGTCTCAAGCCAGTAGAAGTATCGCAAGTCTACTTCGGAGTGTCGGACAGCTTTTGTGTTCATTTTCAAATAAACGGTAAAATCCAAAAGCTGGATAGAGATATTTTTTGCCTAAATGGTGAAAATACGAAGATAAGCAGGCACTTCACAACACACTATCGTGTTAGCTTTTTTCCTATAGCTGAATTATCTGTAACTGACTCCACTTCATTTCATTTGCCTAACTATAAATTAGTCAAAAAGAGAAGTACTTACAGTTGTTCGATTTGTTCAAACTCTTTCTCTCCCTCTATGGAAAGGAAAGGAAAATGAGAGCCCTGGAATGATTTCACAATTCTGCACAAACAGTTGCAATCAGCTACAATTTTCTTGCATCAATAACAATGATGATAATGATATACGTGTCGGACGCTATACTAAGCGCCGGGGTGGGTGCGAGCAAATCGGGTCGGATACAGTCCCTACCCCACATGGGGCTCACGGTCTCGACTCCCGTTTTACAGGGAGGAGGGGGTCACTGAGGCACAGAGAAGTAAAGTGACTTGCCCAAAGTCACTGAGCGGACGTGGCAGAGCCGGGATTAGAACCCGTGACCTTCTGACTCCTAGGCCCGTGCTCTAGCCATTACGCCACGTTCCTACCATCTAACCCAGGCATGAAGTTAATGACTTCCCTCATTCTCCCCATCACCCTCAAACCAACTCAGTTTCTCAACTCAGTCTTCCCTCCCCTGTGAGATATCACTCGGGACCCTTGCGATAGACTTCATAACAATAATTGTGGTATTCCTTCAGCACTTACCAGATGCCAAGCCCTGCACCGTGCCCTGGGGGAGATACAAGATAAGTAGAACAGTGCTCAGTGCTTAGAACGGTGCTCGGCACATAGTAAGCGCTTAACAGAGACCATCGTTATTAAGTTGGATTCAGTCCGTGTCCCAAATGGGGATGATGATGATGATAATGTCGGCATTTGTTAAGCGCTTACTATGTGCAGAGCACTGTTCGAAGCGCTGGGTAGATACAGGGTAATCGGGTTGTCCCACAGGGGGCTCACAGTCTTCATCCCCGTTTTATAGATGAGGTAACTGAGGCCCAGAGAAGTTAAGTGACTTGCCCACAGTCACACAGCTGACAAGTGGCACAGCTGGGATTCGAACTCGTGACCTCTTTCCACTGAGCCGGGCTGCTTCCCATATCACAGTCTAAAGGGGATGGAGAACAGGATTATAATCTCCAGTTTACAGACGAGGAAACTGAGGCACGGAAAACTTAACTGACTAGATATTTGACAGGTCTGAGGATGGGTACAAGTGCCACACCACCCCTAAGGGGTGGCCACGCATATAAAAGTGTTTAAGCTCGCTCTGGCCCGATAACGTGTCTACCAAGAAGCAGCGTGGCTCAGTAGAAAGAGCCGGGGCTCGGGAGTCGGAGGTCACGGGTTCTAATTCCGGCTCCGCCACTTGTCAGCTGTGTGACTTTGGGCAAGTCACTTCACTTCTCAGTGCCTCAGTTACCTCATCTGTAAAACGGGGATTAAAACTGTGAGCCCCACGTGGGACAACCCGATTACCCTGTATCTACCCAGCGCTTCGAACAGTGCTCTGCACATAGTAAGCGCTTAACAAATGCCGACATTATCATCATCATCATCCCCATTTGGGACACGGACTGAATCCAACTTAATAACGATGGTCTCTGTTAAGCGCTTACTATGTGCCGAGCACCGTTCTAAGCACTGAGCACTGTTCTACTTATCTTGTATCTCTCCCAGGGCTCGGTGCAGGGCTTGGCATCTGGTAAGTGCTGAAGGAATACCACAATTATTGTTATGATGACCCTGTATCCCCCCCAGCGCTTAGAACAGTGCTTCGCACATAGTACGCGCTTAACAAATACCACCATTATAATTATTATTCTATTGTACTCTCTTAAGTGCTCTGTACAGTGTTCTGTAAACGGTAAGTGCTCAATAAATGTGACCAATTGACTGATTGTGTCCATTTCCCCGGACACAGAGCATAACACAAAATCAGCCCAATTCCCCAAACCTTAAGTGTCAGGGGCGGGGGGAAATGACTAAGCTTTCTGGATCCTCCTTACATTTGGATCTGTACCTTTTATTCAGCCCACCCTCAGCCCCACAACACCGATATACGTATCCACAATTTATATCGATGTCCGTCTTCCCCTCCGAGACTGTCAGCTCGCTGTTGGCAGGGACCTTGTCTACCGACTCTATCGTACCATACTCTCCCACGCGCTTAGTACAGTGCCCTGCGTGCAGTAAATGTCAATAGACGCCATCGATCGAACCAGGTTTCGGGAATCGGGAACAAGGAGAATGGCGCAAATCTCCGTTTCCCACTAGGGAAGCGGCATGGCCTAGTGGATAGAGCAAGGGCCTGGGAGTCAGAAGGACCAGGGTTCTAATCCCGACTCTACCACTCGTCTTGGGCAAGTCGCTTCATTTCTTGGTGCCTCAATTCCCTCTCAGTGGAGAGAGCACGGGCTTGGGAGTCAGAGGTCAAGGGTTCGAATCCCGGCTAGGCCACTTGTCAGCTGTGTGACTGCGGGCAAGCCACTTAACTTCTCTGTGCCTCGGTTCCCTCATCTGTAAAATGGGGATTACGACTGTGAGCCTCACGTGGGGCAATCTGATGACCCTGTATCTACCCCAGCGCTTAGAACAGTGCTCTGCACACAGTGAGCGCTGAACAAATACCACCATTATTATTATTATTATTATTATTAAAAAGGGGATTAAGACTATGAGCCCCATGTGGGACAGGGACTGTGTCCAACCTGATTAGCTTAAACCTTCCCCACCGCTTAGAACAGCGCTTTGCGCATAGAAGCACCTAACAGATATCATCATCACCATCATCACCAGTGCTTTAGTAACTCTTTTATTATCTTGACCATCCTACCTGTGGTGTTCTGCTTCCTCTTCGTGTGCATCTCATAGAGCAGAATGATGGTGACTAATATTATCACCTCAGCAGCGATCGCAAGGAATGGTTTCAGGGGCACCAAATAGCTCAACACTTTAAGATCAACCTTTCCTTCGCTGCCGCCCAGGGGGAATATGGCTCGACACGTGTACGATCCTCCATCTTGCTCTGAAAGTTGCAGAATCTTGAGCTTGGTTTCGTTGGCATATTTGCTCGCGAGTTCATACTTCTCTTTCATTTCGGTTTCCACAGGGACCTAAAGTAAGGAAATGGGAACATCCCTATCACGTCACGAGCTCAGGGATGAGGCCGTGATTGACAAATACGCTCTTGGCAAATAAGGATATAAAAATGCGTCTTAGCGGGGTTGGAAGAAGGGTACGCCGGGACAGAACGGACCCTTCTTGAACTCTTTGATAGTTTCTGCAGCTATAACATCCTGTGGGAAAACAAAAGGGCTCTTGAGTGCAGAACAGGCACGGCAGATCTCTAAATCCAATAGGAATCCACTACAGATTCTTCAGTGCGCTTCCACGTTTCCATTTTTGAATTCATGTACGCAGGGTTGGAATCTGCTGATCTCCCGCCTAAAATCGGCGTGGAGAAGCCGTTCGGTCTAGTGGAAAGACCATCGGCCTGGAAATCAGTGGCCTTGGGTTCTAATCCTACACTCTGCCACTTGCCTGCTGTGTGACTTCAGGAAAGTCACTTTAGTTCTCTGCTCCTCAGTTTTCTGGGGCTTAAATATCAGGTCTCTCTAACTTTTAGGCTATGATTCCCACGTGGGACAGGGAAGGTGTCTGCCCTGATTATCTAGCACCTCTGCCGCCAGCGAGGATGGTGTTCGGCATATAGTAAATGGTTGCCCAATACGGCCGTGATTAGGAATTACCGCCCTTCGGCTCTGTTGCTCTGTCCTGTCTTCTCTACCACTCTCATGACCATCTCTGACTCAGTGTGACCCAAAACAACCCCATGGGGGAACTCAGAGCTGCAGCTGTGGCCTGGGACCCCCGATCTCTGGCAGCCCACCCCCCATTTCATCCAGCCAAGCACTGTTATTTGTTAAGTGCTTACTATGTGGCAGCTTACTACGTGCTTACAGTCACCTCATCTGTAAAATGGGGATTCATTCATTCACACTGTATTTATTCAGCGCTTACCGTGTGCAGAGCACTGTCCTAAGCGCTTGGAAAGCGCTGTCACTGTGGACGGCACTAGCATCCTTCGCTCTTTCGCGTCTCACAGGCTCGCAACCTTGGCGTTGTCCTTGACTCAGCTCTCTCCCTCACCCCCTGTCCAATCCGTCACCAAAACCTGCCGGCCTCACCTTCACAACATCGCCAGGATCCGCCCTTTCCTCTCCGTCCAAACGGCTATCGTGCTGGTACAAGCTCTAATGATATCCCGACTGGATTATTGCATCAGCCTCCTCTTTGATCTCCCATCCTCCTATCTCGCCCCGCTCCAGTCTATTCTTCATTCCGCTGCCCGGATCTCCTTTCTACAGAAACGCTCTGGGCGTGTCACTCCCCCCCCTTCAAAAACCTCCAGCGGTTGCCTATCGACCTTCGCGTGAAACAAAAACTCCTCACTCTTGGCTTCAAAGCTGTCCATCCCCTTGCCCCCTCCTACCTCACCTCCCTCCTCTCCTTCTCCAGCCCAACCCACACACTCCGCTCCACTAATGCCAACCTCCTCACTGGGCCTCGTTCTCGCCCGTCCTGCCGTCGACCCCCGGCCCACGTCCTACCACTGACATGGCGTGTCCTCCCTCCTCACATCTGCCAAACTAAGTCTCTTCCCCTCTTCAAAGCCCTACTGAGTGCTCCCCTCCTCCCGGAGGCCTTCCCAAACTGAGCCCTCCCTTTCCCTCTGCTCCTCTTCCCCTCCCCCTTTCCCCTTCCCCTCCCCACAGCACTTGTGCATATTTGTACCTATTATTTCTTATTCTATTTATTTTGTTTATGACGTGTATATATCTATGATTCTTTTTATCTTGATGATACCGATGCCAGACAACTTGTTCTGTTTTGTTGTCTGCCTCCCCCGTTTAGACCGCGAGCCCGTTCTTTGGCAGGGATTGTCTCTATCTGTTGCGGAATTGTACATTCCAAGCGCTTAGTACAGTGGTCTGCACATAGTGAGCACTCAATTAATACGACTGAGTGAATGAATGAATGAATGAAAGTACAATTTGGCAACTGAAAGAGACCATCCCTACCCAACAACGGGCTCACAGTCTGGAAGGGGGAGACAGGAAACAAACAAAACAATAGTCATCAATAGCATCAAAATAAATAGAACATATACGCAAACTTACATTGTGTATAAGTCTTAAATTTAATCCTTAATCGCAGGATTAGGACTGAGGACTCCATGTGGGACAGGGACTGTGCCCAACCTGATTTTCTTGTATCTATCCCAGCTCTTAGTACAGTACCTACAATGTGCTTAACAAAGACCATTGAAAAACAAAAACAAAGTGATCTCCACAGCTTACCTAGTGCTCCAATTTCTGGGAGGAGCCTCATCCTGCTGCTGCTTCTATCCTCCCTGCCATGATGGTTCAAGGCAGGATGGGCTTGTGGGCCTGGGATAATAGAATCCTGACAACGAGGCAGAAAGATTTCCTGGAGAATGGGACTCTGGGAACGCTGGGTAGAGTGGGAGGGTGTACTTGCGGGAATTTTGTAGTTAATAGTAATTATAGCGTCTATTAGGCGCTTACTATGTGCTAAGCACTGTTGTAAGCACTGTGGTAGATTCAAGGTAAACAGCGTGGCTCAGTGGAAAGAGCACGGGCTTTGGAGTCAGAGGTCATGAGTTCGAATCCCAGCTCTGCCGCTTGTCAGCTGGGTGACTGTGGGCAAGTCACTTCACTTCTCTGTGCCTCAGTTACCTCATCTGTAAAACGGGAATTAAGACGGTGAGCCCCACGTGGGACATCCCGATTCCCCTGTGTCTACCCCAGTGCTTAGAACGGTGCTCGGCACATAGTAAGCGCTTAACAAATACCAACATTAAGGTAATCAGGTAGTCCCACGTGGAGCTCACAGCCTTAATCCCCATTTTACAGTTGAGGGAACTGAGACACAGAGAAGTGAAGTGGCTTGCCCAAAGTCACACAGCAGACAAGTGGAGGAGCCGGGATGAGGACCCGGCTTCTTTGTTGTTGTTTCTGTCACCGGTTGATATCTGCTCTTGCGGCTTTTCAATAATTTATCACTGATAAAGGAATTAGGGGATCAATCTGGGGTGCTGTCATCCCCGAACCGGACAGTTAGAAGTGCGGTACCTAATGAGTAGCTAAAGAAAGAGGTTAAAACCTGAATAACAGCTAAATTTTCAATGACGTATATACTAAGTAGTGAATAATCATTTCTTTATCACTAAAGGGATTAATATTTTTAATGAGAATTTAAAAGATAAGGTAACGTTTTAGATGTTTGAGTAGATCGAAGAATCCTAGATGTTATATACATTTAAGAGAGTTTTTACATAATATAGCTCCCCAGAGAAAGCAGAACTTACCTGGCCAGTTTCATTCACCTTAAACCAAATCCATGTAAGAGGGACAGAATTCTCACTTTTACAGATCATGACAACCGAATCCCCTTCGTAACTGATCAATGGTTTATCTTTTCCATGAACTTCAGGAACTAGAAACAGGAGAGATGCCTTCTGTTACTCGAAAGGAATGCATCCCGTTTTTTGACTGCTCAAGACACGTTCCGTATTGAAATCGTTTTCTCCATTTACATGCAAACTATAAAATGACCCCTCTTATCATTACCATTTATCAAGTTCGCCAAATATGCTCAACCCGTAGTATAGAGCAAGAACGCATCTCTCAGAAAATGAGAACATGCTGAGATATTTATATATTATAAATTATTTATTTATATTAACATCTGTCTCCCCCTGTAGATTGTCAACTCATTACGGCAAGGAACGTGTCCTAACAACCATGTTTATGTTTGAGCAGCAGCGTGGCTCAGCGGAAAGAGCACGGGCTTGGGAGTCAGAGGTCACGGGTTCGAATGCCGGCTCTGTCACTTGTCTGCTGCGTGACTGTGGGCGAGTCACTTCACTTCTCTGTGCCTCAGTTACCTCATCTGTAAAATGGGGATGAAGACTGTGAGCCCCACGTGGGACAACCTGATTCCCCTGTAACTACCCCAGCGCTTAGAACAGTGCTCTGCACCCAGTAAGCGTTTAACAAATACCAACATTATTATTACGTTTAATGTCTCTCTTCCCCTGTAGACTGTCAACTTGTGGGAGGGAACGTGTCCAAACGACTCTGTTGTTGCTCCCTAGCGCCTAGTACAGTGCTCTGCTCACGGGAAGTGCTCGATAAATACCTCTGATTGACTGATGTTTCTCTGAATATGGATTATTTGTGTTCTGCGTGAGACTGGTAAACTCCTTGAGGGCAGGGATTTTGTCTACTTCCTTTTAGAGTACTCTCCCAAGCACTTATGCTATGATCTGCACAGAGTAAGGGCTCCAAGAAGCCTAATGACTGATTGTCTTATCTCATTTTGACTAAAGTAGATATACGCATGTCCTCTGTTCCTTTGCAATCGTGATTACCGTGTGCAGAGCACTGTACTAAGCGCTCGGGAGAGTACAATACTACGGAGTCGACAGACGCCCTCCCTGCCCATAACGAGCTTAGGGTCTGCACACAGTAAACGCTCGATGAGTCCCACTGTTTGATCGTAGCGGTCACTTTGACGTGATAGTCGAAGTTAAGGGGATTGACTGAACTGCTCAGGGACTCAGCATAAGGCCAGAAACCAGTCAGTGTGATGGTTGATGGTGAGGAGTCTTCAAAGACATCAGAAGTGGCTACTGACAGATGAGGAAAAGAATTCAAAGAAGCAAAGACCCACAGCCAGATTCTAGAGTTCGCTGACCTAGTCGGATGGACAGGAGCCAAAGTGAATCAGCTTTCTCTGACACACTGATTGATCTGATCGGGAGATTTGCCTATTCATTCAATCATATTTATTGAGCGCTGTGTGCAGAGCACTGTACTAAACGCTTGGGAAGTACAATTCGGCAACAAGAGAGACAATCCCTACCCAACAACGGGATCCTTTTCACATAACCTTATCTACCAATCAATGAACGGTATTCACTGAGCGCTTACCATGCGCAGAGCATCGCACTAGGTGCTCGGGAGAGAACTGTATAACAGAGTTGTTAAACATGTTCTAGGCCCACAAGGAACTTCCGCGCCTTCACCTCAGTGGAAAGCGACAAGAAGTGTAATTAACGGGTGCCAACTCTGTAGCACTTTCTTGGCAGCAAGCCCAAAGAGAAGGCAGAAAATTCATAGTCGGATGACGCGGCTGGCAGAAAAGAGAAAACCCCAAGGTTTTCAGCATAAAGGTGGATGCTAGTTTTGAAATAAATGGAAACTGCCTAGATGGAAAAAAAACAAACTTAGATTGTGGCCAAATCGTAGAAGAGAATTATTATTAATAATGATAATAATAATCATGATAACGATTAGAGAAGCAGGGTGGCCTAGTGTATAGAGCATGGGCCTCGGAGTCAGAAGGACCTGGATTCTCATGGCAGCTCTGCCACTTGTCTGCTGTGTGACCCTGGGCAAGGCACTTCACTGGGCCTCATTTCTCCCATCTGTAAGATAGGGGATAAGACTGTGAGCCCCCGTAAGGGACAGCGACTGTGTCCATCCTGATTAGCTTGTATCTATCCCCACAGTACGCACTTAAGAAATATCAAAATTAATATTATCATAAAAATAATAGCACTATTTTGAAAACACCTACGATGTGGCATGTACTGTACTATTTGCTGGGGTAGATAAAAGACCATTAGGTTGGACACAGTCCCTGTCCCACCTGGGGCTCACAGTCCAAGTAGGGGGGGAGAGCAGGTATTGAATCCCCATTTTACAGATGAGAAAACTGTTAAATTGCTAAACAGAAAAGTTAAGTGACTTGCCCAAGGCCACACAGAGGGTAAACGGAGGAGCCGGCATTTAGGCCCACATCCTATGATGGTCAGGCCTGTGGTGCTTTCCGCTAGTCTGTACCGCGTCTCCCCATTTTTTTTTTTTTTTTTAAATCTTAGACATCCCTTGGCAACACTCTACTTGTTGATGCCTTACTCTTTAGTGGAAATTATTCGGACAGGGCCTTTCACCACTTGTACCTAATTATTCGAAATAACAGTAAGCAGCTAAAGCAGTAGTGTTTATCAAATATCCACTTCTTTAAATGTCTGTCTCTCCCCCATAATGTGAACTCTCTGAGGGCAGGGAACACGTATTTAATCCCCATTTTACAGTTGAGGAAACTGAGGCAAGGAGAAGGTAAGTGACTTTCCCAAGGTCACACAGCAACAATTGGCAGAGCTAGAATTAAAACTCAGGTCCTCTGACTCCCGGGCCCGTGCTCTTTCCGCTAGGCCACAGTGCACTTTTTTAAATGGTATTTGTTAAGCACTCACTAACTATGGGCCGGGCACCGTTTCAAACACTGGGGTAGATGCACGGTAATCGGGTTGAATTCAGTCCATGTCCCTCATGGGACTCACAGACCTAATCCCCATTTTACAGGTGAGGTCACTGAGGCACAGAGAAGTTATGGGACTTGTCCAAGGTCGCAGAGCAGACAAACGGTGGAACCGGAATTAGAACCCAGGTTCGTTCGTTCATTCATTCAATCGTATTTATTGAACACTTACTATGTGCAGAGCACTGTACTAACAGCTTGGGAGAATATAACAATAAGTGGACACATTCCCTGCCCAAAATGAGCTTAGAGTCTAGAAAAGGAGAAAGAAGGTACTTCTCACTGCTAGGCCCACGCTCTATCCATTAGGCCGCTCTGAACTCCACTGCTAGTGCAAGGCACTGTAATGGGAACTTAGAAGTACAAAATAATGAAGTTACACATTCCCTGCCTACAAGCAGCTTACACTCTACTGGGGGAAGATGAACGTAAACATACTGACAACTAAAGTCGTCAAAATAGAAATCATTTTTTCTACCACTTTAGTGTGTATATAAGCGTATCTCTAAGTAGAGATGTGCTATGGATGATTTGGCTCAGGGTGCTGCGAAATTAAACGGGGAAGGGTTGTTTGAGGAAGTGGTATTTTGGGAGAGTCCTGAATGTGGAGAGAGATTAAAGTGAAAATTGGAAGCTAAATGCCGAAATAAGGAAAACGGACACCTCTTTGCCATCCAAATGAACAGTTTTGCCCAATACAGCTGGCAATTAATTTAACCACGGCATCTAGGTCAGAACTCCTGCACTGCCAACACCTGCCGAGAAGGAAGGTTAAAGGTTTCAAGGTCAGATTCCTGCAAGGTTTCCAACAGGAATACCCACCAGCATTTCAGACTCAGTACTTTCTCATGGCCAGAGGCCATTCCGAAGCAGAGATGGGTTGAAACCGAAGGGAATAATAATAATAATAATGTTGGTATTTGTTAAGCGCTTACTACGTGCAGAGCACTGTTCTAAGCGCTGGGGTAGGTACAGGGTAATCAGGTTGTCCCACGTGAGGCTCAAGTTAATCCCCATTTTACAGATGAGGTATCTGAGGCGCAGAGAAGTGAAGTGACGTGCCCACAGTCACACAGCTGACAAGTGGCAGCTGGGAGTCGAACCCATGACCTCTGACTCCAAAGCCCAGGCTCTTTCCACTGAGCCACGCTGCTTCTCTTGCTTGCTATAGGGATCACGGCTACTAAATCTCTTGCACCCTTCTCTCCCACCAAAACCCCCCCACAAAATGATGGTATTTGTTAAGCGATTACTATGTGCCAACCACTGTTCTAGGCACTGGGGTAGATACAAGTTAATCAGGTTGTCCCACATGGGGCTCACAGTCTTCATCCTCATTTATAATCCTTAATCCTCATCTGTAACTCATGAGGTAACAGAGAAGCTAAGTGGCTCGCCCAAGGTCACGCAGCAGACAAGTGGTGGAGCCAGGATTAAAACCCATGTCCTCTGACTCCCAAGACCATGCTCTTTCCACTAAGCCTTGCTGTGCTTACGCTACTGTTCTGAATCTATCAACTACTCGGTGGTATTTAAGAGAATTGGAGAAGCAGCGTGGCTCAGTGGAAAGAGCATGGGCTTTGGAGTCAGAAGTCATGAGTTCGAATCCCAGCTCTGCCACTTGTCAGCTGTGTGACCGTGGGCAAGTCACTTAACTTCTCTGTGCCTCAGTTACCTCATCTGTAAAATGGGGATTAAGACTGTGAGCCCCACGTGGGACATCCTGATTCCCCTGTGTCTACCCCAGCGCTTAGAACAGTGCTCGGCACCTAGTAAGCGCTTAACAAATACCAACATTATTATTATTATTATTATTTAATGCGTGCTTACTACATGCAGAGCAGTGTACTCAGTGTTTGAGAGAGTAAAATGCAACAGAGATGGAAGACGTGACACATTCCCCGCCCTCAAGGAGCTTACAATCTGAATGCAATAACAACTGCATAGCCTAGTGGATAAAGCACGGGCCTGGGAGTCAGAAGGACCAGAGTTCTAGTCCCGTCTCCACTACTTAGTCTGCTGGGTGACCTTGGCGAGTCAGTTAACTTCTCTGTGCCTCAATTCCCATTTTACAGTTGAGGTAGCTAAGACCGCAAACCTCCTGTGGGCCTGGCACATAGTAAACGCTGAACAGATACCATAAAAAAAAAAGAAAGAGGAATACAGAAAAGGAGAAGGAGACAGAGGGAGGGAGAAAGGTAAGGGAGCTAGAAACCACTCAGAACCCCAGCAGGAGAAAAGAAACAGACACTCCCAGCATGCATGTAAGGGGTGATAGTAATAATTAATAATAATAATAATGTTGGTATTTGTTAAGTGCTTACTATTTGCAGAGCACTGTTCTAAGCACTGGGGGAGATACAGGGTAATCAGGTTGTCCCTCGTGAGGCTCACAGTCTTCATCCCCATTTGACAGATGCGGGAACTGAGGCACAGAGAAGTGAAGTGACTTGCCCACAGTCACACAGCTGACAAGTGACAGACCAGGGATTCGAACCCATGACCTCTGACCCCCAAGCCTGTGCTCTTTCCACTGAGCCACAAATTACAATTATGGTATTTGTTAAGCACTTACTATGTCCCGAGCACTGTGCTAAGCACCGGGGTAGATACAAGGTAATCAAGTTGTCCCATGTGAGGCTCACAGTTTAGTCCCCGTTTTACAGCTGAAGTAACTGAGGCACAGAGAAGTGAAGTGGCTTGCCCAAAGTCACACAGCAGACAAAGGGCGGAGCAGGGATTAGAACCCACGTCCTCTGAGTCCCAAGCCCGTGCTCTTTTCCACTGAGCCACGCCGCGTACGTCAAGTAGAATGACCTATTTTTACCCTCAGTTTAATCACACCGCCTGGGACTCCAAATGTCTATTATACAGGAAAAGGAAACCGAGAAAGAAGGCTCTAAATCACCACGACTGACCTTTGAAGTTGAACACGCCTCTCCCTCGCCGTTCCACTGCATCTTCGAAAACGCACGCATAACTTCCCAGCTGGGTGCTATTTAAGATTTGTAACCTAGAAAAATGAATTGTTAATGTCTGTAGCGGTCTCACGGTGATTCTACCTACTCACTGGAATGGATCGAGGGCAGAGATATCCCCCTGAAATTAACAGCGGGGAGATCAAAATAAAACCTAGGAAATATTCAAATAAGGAAGCCCGCTCAAGTTTTTTTTTTTTTAACTGTACACCCTGTTCAGTAGAATAATAATGAAAATTCATCCAGTTTCTGATTGTTGCAGTAAAAGTTAAATGTCGGCCAACTTACGTGTACTGAGTATATAGGACATTTCCTGTTTGATTTATGAAGATGTGGCTACTGTTGATTTGTTCGCCTTCCTTCTTCCAGATTACTCTTACTGAATTTATATCCCCAGAAAAGTTACAGGTGAGTTCTACGTGAGAAGGGCTGTGGAGTATCGTATTTCTTTCCACTGAGGCACTCGGAGTCCCTGTTTGAAAAACAGAATAGTAATTGAATTTGAGCTGAAAATAAGAATGTAACCTCTCAACCTTCGCAACTGACCGGTGTTCTAGTTCCAAACTTAGGAGGAAACACACACTAGGTTCCAGAGTGTTGCCTACGGCAAAGCATATTTGTAGACCTCGCACAAACTCTAACACCGGAAAAAACACTTTTTTTTTTTAAATCAAATGAGTAAATGCAAAGCCTAATTCAACAATCCTTTATGCTTGCTTTTTAAAAAATGGTATTTCATTCATTCAATCGTATTTACTGAACGCTTACTGTGTGCAGAGCACTGCATTAAGCGCTTGGAGAGTACAATTTGGCAACAAATAGAGACATTCCCTACTCAATAACGGGTATTCGTTAAGCCCTTATAATAATGATAATGATGACGATGGTATTTGTTTAGCGCTTACTATGAGCCAAGCACTGTACTAAGTACTGAGGTAGATACAGGATAATCAGGTTGGATGAAGTCTCTGTCCCATAGAAGGCTCACAATCTTAATCCCCATTTTACAGATTTGGTAACTGAGGTACAAAGAAGTTAAGTCACTGTGAGCTCACTGTGGGCAGGGAATGTGTCTGCTAATTCTGTTATACTGTGCTCTCCCAAGCAGTTAGTACAGTGTTCTGCACATACTAAGCCCTCAATACAACGGATTGATTGAGTGACTTGTCCAAGGTCACACAGCAGACAAGTGGCAGTGCTGGGATTAGAACCCGGGTCCTCCGACTCCCAGGCCTATACTCTTTCCACTAGGCCAATCTGTGCATCTGTTGGGTAGACTAAGTGGTGAGAGCTCAAAATGCTGCTCCTCTCGCCATAATTTACTGTTCCTTGTATATAAATCGCTGCCCTTTATCTTTTAGGCCGTTTTTGTGTTTTTATTATTTCATCGTCTCATATGTATGTAATGTCCATTGCTTCTTCCCTCCCTTATTCTTGACTGTAAGCCTTTGTAAGCTTCCGGAAGCCAGGGAACATATCTACCGTCTCAGTTGGATCGAATCTTCCAAAACTTAGTTCAGTGCTCCACACCTATTAAGTGTTCAATAAATACCATTAATGGATTAATGGATTATGGATTAATTAATGGATTAATGGATTAATCCAGGGACCATGTCTAATTTTCATCTGTGTATTTTTCCTCCATTAGTTAGTATTGTGCTCTGCGCATACCAGTATGATCTTTTTCTTCCACAATACTCTATTCATAGTATTATTCAAAATAAGCAAAGCAAATAATACTTAGAGAATTCAGTGAAAATATCATTATTATTATGTATTTGCTAAGCACCTACTATGCGTCAAGCACCGTTCTAATTGCTGGGGAAGATAGAAGTTAATCAGTCCCTTTCCCATATGGGGCTCACTGTTTAAGTAGGAGAGAGAACGGGTACCGAATCCCCTTTTTCAGTTGAGGAAGCCGAGGCACAGAGATGTTAAGCCATCTTCCTAAGGTCACACGGCAAGCAATTGGAAGAGCCGAGACTAGAACCCAGGTCCTCTGACTGCCAGGCCCGTGTTCTTTCCACTAGGCCACGCTGACATATCCACAAACATAATTTTTGAGGCGCATCGCTCAACCCTAGATTGTAAACTCTTTGAGGGTAGGGACCATCCTTCTCTATTGTATACCCTCCTAAATGCTTATTACAGTCATCCACACACAGCAAACGCTCAATAAATACCACCGATGGACACACTCCACTTATTCTGTACAAATCGGACTATGTCCAACCGGTCAACTAATAATTATAAGAGAATAATTATTATCTCTTCCTTCCAAAGAGAATCTTAACTTCCGAAGCTTTTACGTTTTAAACAGAATTCTTAAAGCATCCTGAATGTTTAGCATTCCTTATTTTCTTTTAAAAATCTTGATGTAATCCACGGTGATGTCTTCTCCCAAATGGAAGTGTATTTTCGACCAATTCACAGATTTACTCGGGGCTTGGGAAATTGTGTCTAAATAGGGAAAAACAGAATATTCAAAATTTCATGACTTCATCACTCTTTTAATTGGGTTTCAAACTTTAAAAGTGAGTTTGCCTGTCTTAAGAAGTAATCAGGTGCAAATTTGAGAACAGTAAGAACAGCTAATTGAAGTTGGCAGATCCCCTGAATCTTACTTGTATAACTCAGAAAAGCCCAAATCAACTCTTTCCCTTCAAAATAGCTTTAGGCAAAGAAAGATGAAGCCCAAAATGTCCAACCCCAAAGGGAATTTGTGATGAAACTATGAATGTGGGAAAGCAGATTTCCCTAGGGATATAGTTCAGAGTGACTTGGAGCCCCAGTTAATGGAATCATTAATTAACTAAAGATGCTAATAATAACATTGGTATTTATTAAGTGGTTGCTCAGTGTCAAACGATGTAACAAAACACTAGAGTAGACAGAAGATAATCAGGTCGGTCGGAGACCCTGTCCCACCTGGAACTCACAGTCTAAATGGGAGGGAGAACAGGTATTGAACCCCCATTCTAAAGATGAGGAAACTGAGGCCTAGAGAAATTGTGACTTGTCCAAAGTCACACAGCAAGCAAGAGGCCGAACTGGGAGTTCTAAACCCTGAGAAGGGTTTGGGACAAGTCGAAAGTTTTATACCAGTTAGAATAATGATAATAATTATGGTATTTTTTTTAGGTGCTCACTACGTGCCAGGCACTACACTAAGCGCTGGGGTGGATACAAGCAAATCGGGTTGGACGCGGTTCCTATCGAGCACAGGGTTCAACCTTCATCGCCATTTTTCCAGATAACCAAGGCCTAGAAAAGTGAAAGGGCTTGTCCAAGGCCAAACGGCAGACAAGTGGCGAAATGAGAATGAGAACCCATGACCTTCTGACTTGGATTTAGGTGATGAGATGCCCGCATAGGCCATGACAACTTAGATTAAAAAGCATGTGTTTCTCTAGAAGACGCTACTTTTATCAAGATTTCCTGGAGTCCCCAGAATATAGATTCCAAGCAGACCCATTGGGCAGCAGGTTAATAGAACCAGAGAGAAGGGGAAAGGGCCTCAGTGAAAACCAAGAAAGGCTATGGTTTGATTCAAATAGGAAGGACTTTGAAAGGCAATGTTTTTCTGCTCTGCTACCTGGAAGACAGGTAGAGTTTTAATGAGTTAAGCCCCAGGAAAACAGGCTAGAGAAGATGAGGTCAGGAAAGACTAGATATAGGAGCCCGGACTAAAAGTGGAGAGAGAGCATAAATTAGTCATTTTATGTATTTGTGCTGACACCTTTATATTGTTATGTTACAAAATTCTGAGAGTTTGGAATGAAATTTTCAATAAAATATTCCTGTGGTCCCTGCACCTGTCTCACATTTACGATTCTAAATGAAAACAAAATATAAAAACATCTTCCTTAGGGGAGAGTAGCTACAGACCAGCTGGTTGCCACCCTCTGTGTGAGAAAAGCTTTGTTTCGATGTGAAGTCTTGCTTTATTACCATCTGTTCTTTCTCCGAGTTAACTATCAATCAATCGTATTTACTGAGCACTTACTGCCTGGAGAGCACTGTACTAGGCGCTTGGGAGAGTACAGTGTAACAGTTGGTAGACACATTCCCTGCCCAAAACAAGCTTACAGCCTAAAGGGAGCTATCCCTTCAGTTTTTCTCACAAAACTGTTTCTCCTAAACTTTCATCACCTTTCTCATTCTCCAAGCTGCTGCTTTTCAATGTCCTCCTCTAAAAAGTCACCTTATTCAACAGAAACAAAGAGCACCGCCTTCTATATAATGATGCTAATAATACTGTGCCTCGTGACTTATTAGATACAGGGAATAGGTTGTGTGTTTATTCCATTCAGCCTTGTTTTCCTGGGCTGACTCTGGAAATTCTATCTCCAATCTGCTGTAACACTCTCCCTCTGTTCCTCCACCCACCAAAAAGCTTCCAGTGCGTCTTTCCAACACTGCAGGGCTGCCCTCAGAAGGTCAAAGGAGTAGCTGACATTGTTCTTATCTTCTCCATATCCATCCATTCCTAACACTTCCAGGCCTTCTACAGCTGCAGATGAGGAAATGAAACAGCAAGACAAGGGATTGAATTTTGCTCCTGAAGCTTTGCATTTTTTCCATGAATTAGAACATTTTTTTGAAAGAAAAGACTTAGAAGGATGGGGTGAGGTGAATTCAATGATAATAATAATAATTGCGGCATCTGTCAAGCACTTAATATGGGCCAGGCAATGCACTAAGCACCGGGGTGGATAAAAGCAAATCGTGCTGGACACGGTGCCTGTCCCAGGTGGGGCTCGCAGTCTCAATCCCCATCATTTTGCAGTTGAGGAAACTGAGAAGTGAAGTGACTTGCCCAAGGTCACACAGCAGACAAGTGGAAGAGCCAGAATTAGAACCCATGACTTTCTGACTCCCAGACAGCACCGACCGTGTGCCAAGCACCGGGGCAGATACAAGATAACACGACACAACACAGTCCCTGTCCCACAAGAGGCTCACAGTCGAACAGGAGGTAGAATAGGTATCTCGGCCCCATTTTACAGATAGGAAGTAGGGGCACAGAGAGAGGTTAAGTGACTCTTCCAAGGTCAAAGAGCAGGCAAGTGGTGGAGCTGGGATTAGAACCCAGGTCTCGCAGCCCACATTCCAGTGCTATTCCCACTTGGCCGTGCCACCTCTTCCAGAAGACACAAATGTCTGGTGAGTAACACAGGTGAAGAGCTCCCTTCCTCATTGATGTCACCAGCTATAAATGTCCAGGTATTGTGCCTGATGGATTGCCTACCTTTTTTATTTGGTATTAAGGCATTTATTAAGGATTGACAGAATCTACTCAAGAGTTGACGCTCCGTAAACACCAATAATCGATCGATTGAAATCTCCACAAATCTCCCCTCATAGGCTCTGCTTGGGCAGAAACTTACTTAACTCACTTACTTCTTGAGCCCTGTGTCGACGGGGACTGTGACCGATCTGATTATCCTGAATTTACCCCAGCGTTTAGTACAGTGTTGGGCCCTGAGAAAGCACTTAACAAAATGCCCAATTATTATCATTTGCTGTGTCTCCCTCAACCTTGAGAAGCATCTAAGGGGAGAAAAAAAAAAAACCTAACCAAAAACCCCCCAGGCAGATGTACCCTTGATGCTCCTCAGATAGCAGGAAGTTGAAGATCGTGAAGCAGTGTGACCTAGTGGAAAGAGCACAGGTCCAGGGGTCAGGAATCCCGGGTTCTAATGTCCTTGCTCAAGTCCTCCCTCCTGCCTGGAACTCACTCCCTCTTCAGATTTATCTGCTGGATAACCTTGGGCAACTCACTTAAAACCTCTCTGCAGCCTCAGCCTCCTCGCCTGTAAAATGGGGATAAAATACTCACACTACCACAGGAACTGTGTCTGACTGGATTCCTTCTATCCCAGCACTCAGCAGAGAGCTAGGCGCAAGTAAACTGCTTCTCAAAATACCACCCTTTTTTAATTAATACCAATATCCTTCCTAGAGAAAAACAACCCCCAAAAAGCTCCAGGTCCCAAGAGTATCAGACATTTGAAGCCATCTCCGAATGTTTAGAAAAATGATATTATGTATATAACTTTGTGATTCTAATTCTCTCTCTCAACTCAAAACCAACTTGGGGGCAAACTGAAAAATAGCAAGTCGGTTAAAACAGGAAATGCAACTAACCAGTTGAATACATCAAAGATTTAAACACATTTAAGGTTGGTGAAAGAAATTATTTTGAAGTGACAAATTGTCTAATTCTAATATTGTTTTCTCACTCAGCTCCAGGTAATGATCATAATAATAATAATGGCATTTGTTAACTACTTACGAGGTGTCAAGCACTGAGTAGATACACCATAATCAGAATAGACATAATCCCTGTCCCGCATGAGGCTCCTAGCCTAAGTAAATTATTATTTATTTATTATTAAGAGGGACAGTAGGTATTGAATCCCCATTTTACAGAGGAGGAAACAGGTGAAGAGAATTTCAGTGACTTGTCCAAGGTCAATCAGCCAATCAGTGGTATTTATTGAGAGCTTACTGTTTGCAGCACTATACCAAGCGATCGAGATAGTACACTAGTAGTTCATTCATTCAATAGTATTTACTGAGTGCTTACTATGGGCAGAGCACTGTACTAAGCGTTTGGAATGGACAACTCAGCCACAGATAGAGACAATCCCTGCCCAATAATGGGCTCACATGATCCCTGTCCTTAAGTAGCTTCCACTGTACTGTATGCAGTACACTGTGTACTAGGCATTTGGGAGAGTACAAAAGAATTAACAATCTACGAGAGACCCCTGTGGATCCTTCCATGGTTCTCCCCCTAACCCCAGCAGAGCAGGGCACTCTCCCCCCAAAGAAAATGCGTAACCCGTGTCAGAATAAAACGAATAAAACAAAATAAATACCAATTAGAGATATGCTTTGCTTCACGAACGTAAGGTTAGAGTGGGTCTCCTCTGCTTCTTCACTGGGTATTTGAGTCCTCAAGTCTGCATCTATTAGAAAAAGAAAACACAACAATAGATTAGCATTTTAGCAAGTGATATGGCTAACTAGACATGAGCTTATAAACTGGTTCATTTGAATCAGTTCACTTATTGGACCTAGACAGAGAGAGATGGGGCAAACATTTTTTTTTTCCAGGCAATTAAAACTCAAGAGTGGGGACGATAATGTAGTTAATGTTTTAATAGAAAATCACTTCCCTCAAATGTATTCCGCATCTCCTTTCGGGAGAAACGATTTTACTCCTTTAGATGCTGAGCCCCTGGGTAGGATACGGACTGTGTCCCATTATTTATCTTATATCTTCACCCATGCTTGGCACACAGCAAGCACCTAACAAATATCACAATTATCATGCCATTAGTCTTGGCATGAGGGTCCCTGAGGGTAGGGATCATGTCTACCAACTAAGTGCTTAGTACAGTGCTCTGCACATAGTAAGCGCTCAATAAATACGATTGAATTGAATGAACTGCAGTGAACTCTCCCAAGCATTCAGTAAGTTGCTCTGCACAAAATGCTCAGTAAACACCGCTGACTGATTTAGACCAAAATGTTCTTAACTGTACTTGCTTTCTGACTTCAAGCAGTTTCTCATCCCTGCCTTCATTCGAACTCTTAGGCTAAATTAAGCATCTTTTTATGAAGCACAAATTAAGAAAAAAAAACAGAGGCAAGAGAGAGAAATGGATGCACCTCCTCAGAGTAAAAGAGAGAGGATCAGAGAAAAAGAAAAGTGGAGAAAGCAGAAAAAGGAACTTGAAGAGGAGGAGGAATTTGAAAGGGGAAAAGAGTGGAAAAGGGAGAACATACCAGAAGGAATAAAATAGAGAGAGAGAGAGAGAGGGAGGGAGAGAGAATATGCGTGTGGATTTCATTTATTCATTCATTCAATAGTATTTATTGAGTGCTTACTATGTGCAGAGCACTGTACTAAGCGCTTGCAATGTACAAATCGGTAACAGATAGAGACGGTCCCTGCCCTCTGATGGGCTTACGGTCTAATCGGGGGAGACGGACAGACAAGAATAATAGCAATAAACAATTGCAACGATAAACAATAGCAACATTAGCAGTGTGTATCAGATCCAGCAAGCAAGACATAGTCTTCTCCTTTACCTATCCCTTCTTTTGGAATCTATCAACCAATGGTATTTATTGAGCACTTAAATACCTTAAAAAGAGCACTGAACTAGGCATTTGGGAAAGTATATGATAGATTTGGCTGATATGATCCTTGCCTTCAAGGAGCTTACAAACTAGTAGGGCAAACAGGAATTTTAAAATGACAGAGGGAAAGCAGCAGAATGTAAGGATAATGGATATAATTCCTGTGGAACTGGGGTGGGGTGAGTATCGAAATGCTTGGGGTTACAAGCTTGTGGTTATGTGCCTGGCACACAGTAAGTGCTTAACAAATACCATAATTACTACTATAATGATTACAAAACAAAGTGCGAGGTCACTGAAGAAGGGAGGGTGAATAGGGTGGGAAAATGAGAGATTATTCGGGGAAGGCTTCTTGGAAGAGATAGGATTTCATTCATTCAGTCATATTTATTGAGCCCCTACTGTGTGCACAGCACTGTACTAAGTGCTTGCGAGAGTACAGTCTGACAGTAAACAGACATATTCCCTGACCACAACAGGTTTACAGTCTTCAGTAGGGATTTGAAGGTGTAGAGGGGAGTGGAAATGGCCCTCTCAAAGCCCAGTGCTCTCCTTTTTGCCAATTCCAACAAACTCTACTCCATTCTAATTCTCCTTGGCCTCTCAGCTGCCCGCAACACTGTGGACCACCTCCTTCTCCTTGAAACATTATCTAACCTTGGCTTCAGTCACACTATCCTCTCCTGATTCCTCTCTTATCTCTCTGGTCCCTCATTTTCAGTCTCTTTCATAGGCTCCTGCCCCCGATAACAGGCATCCCTGAGGAGAAATTCTGTGTCCCTCTTCATTCTCCATCTACACTCACTCTCCTCGGCTTCAACTACCAGCTCTATGCCGATATTTCCCAAATCTACAACTCCCGTCCTAATCTCTCTCCTTCTCTGCAGTCTCCCACTGTCTCCTGTCTTCCAGAAGTCTCTAAATGGATGTCCCGCCCACCCCTCAAACTCTCCATGTCCAAAACAGAATTCCTCACCTTCCCACTCGAACCCCGACCTCCCCTTGATTTTCCCATCATGACAGACAACGCCACCATGCTCCCTGTCTCACAAACTCGTAACCTTGGTATCCTCCTCAACTCATCTTTCTCATTCGGCCCACAGATTCGGTCCGTCACTAAATCCTGCCGCTTCAACCTTCACGAGGCTGCTAAAAATCGACGTTTCCTCTCCATCCAAACTGCTGCCGCGATGACCCGAGCACTTATCGTATCCCCCCTTGGCTACTTCATCAGCCTCCCGGCTGACTTGCGCTTCCTCCCGTTTCTCACCACTCTAGTCCAAACTTCGCTCCACTTTGCCCGGGCCATTTTCAGTCCAAATCTCCCCGCACCCCATCCACCGCACATCACACCAAAACTCCTCATCATTGGCTTTAAGGTGCTCCATCAGTTCTCCCCATCCTACCTAATCCTGCTGATTTCCTGCTACAACCCAGTCTGCACATATCACTCTAACACCAACCTACTCACTGTCCCTCGATCAGGTCTATCTCGCTGCTGACCTCTTGCCCATATCCTCCTCTGGTCTGGAACTCCCTCCCCATCTTCTCCAAGAGGCCTTCCCTGACTAAGCTCTCATCTCCCCTACTCTTATTATTAATACTGATAATAATAATAATTATATGTTAAGTGCTTACTATGTGCCAGGCACTCTACTAAACCCTGGGGAGAGTACGATCAAATCGGGTTGGACCGTTCCCTGTCCCACGCAGGGCTCACAGACTCAATCCCCATTTTACAGATGAGGTACCTGAGGAGAAGTGATGTGACTTGCCCAAGATTACACAGCAGACAAGTGGCCAGGCCGGAATTAGAACCCATGACCTCCTGACTCCCAAGCCCGTGCTCTATCTGCTGCACCGTGTGCTGCTTCTTTCTCTTCCTCCCTTCCGCATCACCCGGGCACTTCCGCAAGCTCGTTATGGGGAGGGAACGTCACTGTTTCTTGTTGTGTTGTACTTTCCCATGCGCTTAGTACAGTGATCTGCACACAGGAAGCGCCCAATAAATAAGACTGAATGAATGAACTTGTACTCACCCCTCCACCTGTCCCACAGCACTAACGTTTCCATATTCCCTATTGCCCCATGTGTCATTTATTTGAACGTTAGACAACAATAAACTCCTTCTGCACAAGGATCATGTCGACCAATTCTCCCAAATGCTTAGGAGATTGCCCTGCACACAGTAAACATTCAATAAATGCCACTGATGGACTGATTGATTGGACTGGTGTAGAGGAGTGAATTTCCCAAGCACTTAGTACAGTGCTCTGTACGGAGTAAGCGCTTAATAATTACGATGGAATGAATCAATGAATTTAATGTGCGAGCTGGGCTGGCCTGGGAAATGGAGCAGCGTGGCTCAGTAGAAAGAGCACGGGCTTGGGTCAGAGGTCATGGTTTCGAATCCCGGCTCCGCCACTTGTCAGCTGGGTGACGGTGCCTCAGTTACCTCATCTGTCAAATGGAGATGAAGACTGTGAGCCTCACGAGGGACAACCTGATTACCCTGTATCTACCCCCCAGCGCTTAGAACAGCGCTCTGCACATAGTAAGCACTTAACTACCAACATTATTATCATTATTATTATAAACAAGGTTAGGGAGGATGGGGAGAGAGGATTGAGTGCTTTAAAGGCAACCATCAAGGGTTTCTGTTTAATGAGGAGCTGAAGGGGAAAGTATTGGAGGTTTCTGAGTGAGGAGACAGGAGCGAAACGACTTTTCAGAAGAATGATCCAAGAGGCGGAGTGAAGTACAGAAGAGAGCGAGGAAGACGCCGAAAAGCACGGCGGTAAGGAGGCGGGTGCAGTAGTGCAGTATCGGAGGCAGGCTACGATATGATACAAAACTTCTACTAATTAGCCGAAGGTGGAGCTTTAATCTGCTCCACACCATCGCCTCATTTAAAATGAAGAAAGTGAAGCAGAAAATTGGGATATACAATTCAGTGGTTGACACGATTAGCACTAATACCTCATCCTAGCTCCAGTCTCTAACCTTAATAGCCGGTCTCCTTTGAATGGGTCTACAGAGTCCCAAATAAAAGAGTGCTCCTAAGTCAAGGGAAAGGCTGACGGCATAAGAAAACACTTGCATCTCTGCAGAGTAGAAGATAACCATCTTCTAATGGTCGAACGGAGGGGCTAGGGTCGAAGAGCCCCAGAAATTCATATTTACAAATCGGAGCCAGGTTTGTATATATCAAACGCGAATGGCACCCACAATCTTCATATTGGCTACCTCTTTTTAAATAGAAAAGATTCCGTTCCACTGCTGAAATGATCTCTACACAGTAAAACTTGTTCTTGTAGATAAAAGGGCTCAGAGGTTCTATGGCGCCGTGACACTGAAAGGAAGCCTTCTTTCCCTGTGCAGGATATTCAAACTGCTTGAGGGTTTGGCTTGCATTTTCACCGTAAACCATCTCTGTGCTCAGGTTTTAACCCTCCCTTTTTCAGCCCGAGTAGGGTCAGGCTTGACGGGTGGGTGACCAAGGCGGCTCTCGTTTCCGGGCTCACTCTCGGGCCTCACTCCACTCCACCGGTGGCCTGCCCTGTGACCTTGGGAAAGTCACTTTTCTTTGCAGCGGTTTCCTCGGTTTCCCCCGAAACTGAGAAAGGGAAATACAGAACGTGAGAAGCCACACGGCCTACTGGAAACATCTTGGGCAAGTTACATCACTTCTCTGTCCTAGTGGCACCGACATTTATCTCCTCCCTCTTGACCACTTGCCTTCTGTGTGACTTTGAGCGAATTACTTAACATCTCTATGCCCGAGTTTCCTCATCAGTAAAAAACAGGGGTAAAATATCTATTATTCATTCATTCATTCATTCATTCGTAATTATTGAGCACTTACTATGTGCAGAGCACTGCACTAAGCACTGGGAATGTACAATTCAGCAATAAAGAGAGACCATCCCCACTCACACCGGGTTTACAGTCTAGAAACCAGCCCCCTCTGCTCTGGGAAAGAAAAGGACTGAGTGAGGGACCAAGTCAAGGCATATATTTCACATCACTTACTTATTCATATTAATATCTGACTTCTGCTCTAGATTGTTAGCTCATTATGGACAGGGAACTCTAATTCCGTTGTAATAATGTTGGTATTTCTTAAGCGCTTAGTCTGTGCAGAGCACTGTTCTAAGCGCTGGGGTAGACACAGGGGAATCGGGTTGTCCCACGCGAGGCTCACAGTTAATCCCCATTTTACAGATGAGGTAACTGAGGCCCAGAGAAGTGAAGTGACTTGCCCAAGGTCACACAGCTGACAAGGGGCCGAGCCGGGATTCGAACCCATGACCTCTGACTCCCAAGCCCGGGCTCTTTCCGCTTGTACTCTCCCAAGCGTTCGGTACAGTGCTCGGCACGCAAGAAACACTCAATAAATACTGTTGATGAATTGGTCACATGGAGCAGGCAGAACTGGAAGAGGAGTGCAGAGGCTCAGGGCTATGAGGACAACGTTCTGGCCAATGGCATCCCTCAGCTCAGTGGACCCAGTTGTTTTTCTCCCTTGTTCAATGGTGGCATCCGGGGGATTCCTTTGGTGGTATGTGCTGGCTCCTTTGGACCTAAATATTTTGGCTTTCTTAGAAATTAGTGCCTTATTAACATCATTTTACTGTCAGCCCTAGTAATTATAGAAGCAGCGCGGCTTAGTGGATAGAGCGCAGGCCTGGGAGTCAGAAGGACCTGGGTTCTAATTCTGGCGTTGCCACATGTCTGCTGGGTGACCTCGGGCAAGTTACTTCACTTCTCTGGGCCTCAGTCACCTCATCTGTAAAATGAGCACGAGCACCACGTACGCCAGGGACTGTGTCCAACCTGATTAACTCGTGTCTACCCCGGCGCTTAAAGGAGTGCTTGGCACATGCGGAGAAGCAGCGTGGCTCAGTGGAAAGAGCCAGGGCTTGGGAGTCAGAGGTCATGGGTTCGAATCCCGGCTCGGCCACTTGGCAGCTGTGGGACTGCGGGCAAGTCACTTCACTTCTCTGTGCCTCAGTGACCTCATCTGTAAAATGGGGATTAACTGTGAGCCTCACGTGGGACAACCTGATGAGGCTGTATCTACCCCAGCGCTTAGAACAGTGCTCTGCACATAGTAAGCGCTTAACAAATACCAACAGGCTAAGCACTTAACAAGTCCCACGATTATTATCAGTATGCCATACTGCAAAACACACAACTTCAGTCTAGCCCTTGAACCTCTGTCTAAAGAACTACTGGAAGTGAATTCGTATTTTTAAAAACCCCAAGTTCAATCAATGGGCATTAATTAATTGCTTACTGGGTGCAGAGCACTGTGCTAGGTGCTTGGGAGAGTACAGTAGAGTTAGTAGACATTAGCATTTTCTGGCACCTGCAACTGAGCGATCATCAGTGCTACTCACTGTGTGCAAAGCACTGTACAAAGCGCTTGGGAGAGTACAATACGACAGAGTCGGGAGTCACTTTCCCTGCCCAAAATAAGCTTCTAATAATAACAGTGGTATTTGTTCAATTCTTACTACATGTCAAGCACTGTAAAGTGCACTGGCAGAGACAGAAATCAATCAGGTCAGACACAGTCTAAGTCCGAGGGAGAATAGGTATTTTCATTCCCATGTTACAGATGAGAAAATCGAGCCACCGATATATTAAACGTACAACCTTTACGTGCAATTCCTCTCAATTTTGTTAACACACTGTTTGATCTACTTCTCTCATGACATATTTGTAATGATAATAGTAACACTATTTGTTTAGCGCCATGTGCCAGGCACCATACTAAGCCCTAGGGTGGATACGAGCCAATGGGGTTGGACACAGTCCGTGTCCGATGTGGCGTTCACAGTCTCAATCCCCATTTTACAGAGGAGGCCCAGAGAAGCGAAGTGATTTGCCCAAGGTAACGCAGCGGATAAGGGGTGGGGCCGGGATTAGAACTCATGCCCTTCTGAATCCCAGGCCTGTGCTCCTTTCACTACGCCAAGCCGCTTCTCAAGTGGGCACCTACCGTCTGCAGAGTGCTATACTGGAAGGGTGCTTGGCACACAGTCAGCGCTTAACAAATACCATCATCATCATATTGGGTGCCTATCGTGTTCAGCTCACTGTACTACTAGGCACTTGGGAGCACATAGTAAATAATAACAATGGCATTTGTTAAGCGCTTACTATGTGCCAAGCAGCGTTTAAAGAAGAGAAGACATGAGGAGTTTACCATCTAATGGGGGCAATCCCAATTAAGATGTATTCAAACAATGGGAGCAAAGGAGAAAATAAATATGCAACTGGTACCCACAAAAGAAAGCAAAAATTAATAAAGGAATTACCGGGCAAAGGAAACTTTTCCTCCGCTCCTCCTCCCCAACGCCTGGGCTCCCTCCCTCTGCTCTGCTCCCCTCCCTGCCTCACAGCACTTGTGTATATACGTACCTATTATTCTATTGATTTTATTAATGACACGTATATATCTATAATTCCATTTATTTATATTGATGCTATTGATGCCTGTCTACTTGTTTTGTTGTCCGTCTCCCCCCTTCTAGATTTTGAGCCCACTGTTGGGCAGGGACCCTCTATCTGTTGCCGAACTGTACTTTCCAAGCGCTTAGTACACTGCCCGGCACACAGTAAACGCTCGCTAAATATGATCGAATGAATGAATAAAGAGGAATAATTTTAAGTGCGGAGTCGTTAACAGAATGATTTCATCACGGGTGAGGGGATCAATCAGAGGCTGCCGCCTGGAGGAGGCGTTTTTGGTAGGATTTTGAAAGTGGGGAAGAACGGCTCAATATATACCCCAGAGAATTCAACTGAATGTTATAAGATCATTTAACAAAAACAATAAAAAGGTCAGCTGGCCACATTTGCCAGGGATTTTGCAACTGGGCTCACCGGCAGCCGAGTAAACACTAGGTAAAATCAGAGGGTGACTCAGAGGGTGATGAATCATCTCGGGGTTGGAAGGCTTTGACACTTCTGAAAACAGTTCCGTAGGTCTGTTCCTCTGGAAAAAAAAATATCAAGGTCCAAAGTCATGGAAAACATGACTTGAATTTCTGCTGTAAAACTAACTCCTAGGAAGACCCCAGAATGCGAAACTCTTCTAGAGGTTTTCAACCTCAGCCTCCAAAATCCCAAATCAATCGTCTGTCAATCAGTCAGATATAGAAACGATAATACTTATAATAATGGTACCTCTTAAGTGAATACTATATGCTAACAACTTATAGCAGCGTGGCTCATTGGATAGAGCACGGGTCCGGAAGTCAGAAGGTCCTGGGATCTAATCCCGGATCCGCCACTTGTCTGCTGTGCGGCCTCGGGGAAGTCACTATACATCTCTGCGCCTCGGCTCCTTAAATCAATCGATCATATTTACTGAGCACTTTGCATGCAGAGCCCTGAACTGAGCGCTTGAGAGAGTACAACACGACAATATAACGGACACATTTCCTTCCTACAACGATCTGTAAAGTGGGGATTAAGACTGTGAGCCCCGTGTGGGACATGGGCTGTGTCGCTCCTGATGTCCTTGAATCTACCCCAGCACTTAGAAAAGTGCCTGGCACACAGTAGGCGCTTACCAACTACCACAAAAAAGCCCCAATAAACCCTATACTAAATCCTGGGTAGAATAATAATAATAATAATAATAATAATGATAATGTTGGTATTTGTTAAGCGCTTACTACGTGCAGAGCACCGTTCTAAGCGCTGGGGTAGACACAGGGGAATCAGGTTGTCCCACGTGGGGCTCACAGTCTTCATCCCCATTTTAATAATAATAATAATAATAATGATGTTGGTATATGTTAGGCGCTTACTACGTGCCGAGCACCGTTCTAAGCGCTGGGGTAGACACAGGGGAATCAGGTTGTCCCACGTGGGGCTCACAGTCTTAATCCTCATTTTCCAGATGAGGTAACTGAGGCACCGAGAAGTTAAGTGACTCGCCCAAAGTCACACAGCTGACAAGTGGCCGAGCCGGGATTCGAACCCACGACCTCTGACTCCAAAGCCCGTGCTCTTTCCACTGAGCCACGCTGCTTCATTTTACAGATGAGGGAACTGAGGCCCAGAGAAGTGAAGTGACTTGCCCACAGTCACACAGCCGACAAGTGGCAGAGCTGGGATTCGAACTCACGACCCCTGACCCCAAAGCTCTTTCCACTGAGCCACGCCGCTTCTCCGCACCATGATAATAATAATAGCGATTGCGAGATCGTTAGCAGACACGGTTCCCGTCCCATAAGGAGCTGTCAGTGTAAATAGGAGAGAGAATATTAAAACAATAGAACGTACGCATGAGATTTGCTTGCTTTGCTTCTGTTTAAAGGTCTAAAGTCAGTCAGTTGGACATGTTTGAGGAATCCCTTAATAATAATAACTGTGGCATTTGTTAAGCGCTTACTATGTGCCAGACTCTGTACTAAGTGCTGGGGTGGATTTAAGCAAATCGGGTTGGACACAGTCCCGGTCCCACACGGGGCTCACAGTCTCAATCCCCATTTTCCAGGGGAGGGAACTGAGGCCCAGAGAAGTGAAGTGATTCGCCCAAGGTCACCCGGCAGACGTGGTGGAAACTGGGTTAGAGCCCATGACCCTCTGAGTCCCAGGCCCACGCTCTAGCCACTAAGCCATAATCATTTGAGACCACGTGTGAACACACAATGAGTTCTGCTGAGTAGAGTCGCGATGGCATTTAAAACCTGCTGTCGAAAAGAAGGTAAAGAGCTCCTTGACTGCAGAAGATCTATCTCATTTCCACAGATACTATTATCCTCTTGCGGTGAATATCACCCATCGATTCATACCAATGGGTCAAAAATAACCTTTTCATCCTTTGACAGAAATATCTTCTGTTATCGGTAAGAAGGGCCGAGGAGGAGAAGGGAGATTTTAAACATTTCTTTTAACTCTACAATTCAATCATCTATTAAATGCCCAGGGGCTTCCTATTAGTGTAGAAACAGCATGATCTCACCGGAAAGAGCACAGGCCCGGGAGTCAGAGGACCTAGCTTCTGATCCTGGCCCTGCCACTTGTCTGCCTTGGGGAAGTCACTTCACTTCTCTGTGCCTCAGTTTCCTCAGCTGTAAAATGGGGATTAAATGCCTGTTCTCGCTCAGGCATGAGACTAGGAGCCCCACTCCACATCCGACCTGATTTTGCAATGCAGAGAGTGAGCACTCAAATAGGATTACCTTCTCCAACCCCAGTGCTTAGTTCAGTGCTTGGCACCTCAACACTTTATAAATACCATGATTATTCTTAATTATTGTTGTACATAATTAAACCAAAAGGCACGATCTCCTCCAAGAGGCCTCCCCTGACTAAGCTCTCCTTTCCTCTTGTCCCACTCCCTTCTGCATCAGCCTGGCTCGCTCCTTTTATTCATCCTCCCTCCCAACCCCACAGCACTTATGTACCTACATTTAATTGATTTATATTAATGTCTCCCCCAACTAATAATAATAATGATGTTGGCATCTGTTAAGCGCTTACTATGTGCCGAGCACCGTCCTGAGCGCTGGAGGAGATACGAGGAAATCGGGTTGCGTCCCCCGTGGGGCTCACAGTTTTAATCGCCATTTTACAGATGAGGTAACTTAGGCCCAGAGAAGTGAAGCTACTTGCCTACGGCCACACAGCCGACGAGTGGCAGAGCCGGCACTCGAACCCATGCCCTCTGGCTCCCGAGCCCGGGCTCTTTCCACCGAGCCACGCTGCTTCTCTAAGCTCGCCGGGGGGAGGGAAGGCATCTGTTTATTCTTATACCGTACTCTCCCAAGCGCTCGGTACAGTGCTCTCCGCACACGGTAAGCGCTCGATAAATGCAACTGAACGAACGAACCACTGGAGGTTCTTGAGTCGGGAAATATGGGCTGAATGCTTTTTTGTAGAAAAATGATCCGGGCAGCAGAGCGACGTACGGACCGGAATGGGGGGAGAGAGGAGGCAGGGAGGTCAGTAAGGAGGCAATAATCCAGGCAGGACAGGATAAGCGATTGTATTAAAGTGCTAGCGGTTCGGATGGTGAGGAAAGGGTGGATTTTACCGATGTCGTAAAGGTGGGGCCGACGGGCTACGGCGGCAGATTGAATACGCGGGTTGAACGAGAGAGAGGAGTCGAGGGTGACGCTCGTGAGACGGGGAGGACGGCAGCGCTGTCTACTGTGAGGGGAAAGTCACGTGGAGGACAAGGTTCGGATGGGAAGATGTGGAGTTCTGCCTTGGACACGTTAAGCTTGAGGCGGCGGGGAAAACATTCAAGCGGAGACGCCTTGAAGGCAGGAGGAAATAGGAGACTTGGGAGAGGGAGGGAGATCGGGGCTGGAGATGCAAACCGGGGAATCGTCCACAGAGAGACGGCAGTTGAAGCCATGGGAGCGAACGAGTTCTCCAACGGAGTCGGTGTAGATGGAGCAGAGGAGGGGACCCGGAACTGAATCTTGAGGGACTCCCACAGCGAGGGGGCGGGAGGGAGGGGAGGAGCCCGTGAAGGAGACTGAGGACGGGCAACCGGAGGGACAGGAGGAGAACCGGGAGAAGAGAGTCGGCGAAGCCGAGGCCGGATGACGTCTCCAGGGGAAGGGGGCGGCCGACGGCGTCGGAGGCAGCCGAGGGGAGGATCAGAGACGGAGTGGAGGCCGTTGGACGTGGCAAGGAGGAGACCCCGTGTCACCTCTGAAAGGACGGTTTCTGAGGAACGGCGGGGCCGGGAGCCAGATCGGAGGGGGTCGAGGGGAGAATCGGAGGAGAGGAACTTGAGACGGCGGGTCCAGGCAACTCACCCGAGGAGTTCGGGGAAGAACGGTGGGAGGGAGCTCGGGTGGTACACGGAGGGAGTCGAGGATGTCAAGGGAGGGTCTTCTCAGGTGAGAGGAGACACGGACGTGTTTGAAAGCAGTGGGCAAAGAAGCCACCGAGAGCAGACGGTTGCAGACGGCGCTTAGGGAGGGAAGAAGGGAGGGAGCAAGTGCCCTGATAAGCTGTGGAGGGATGGGGTGGGACGTGCGGGCGGAGGGGGCGGATTTCGAGGGGAGGCCGGAGATCTCCCCCCAGCGCTTAGAACGGTGCTCCGCACACAGTGAGCGCTTACCAAACACCGACATCGCCATCTCCTCGGGAGCTACTGCCGGGAAAGATGGGGAGAATTAAAGCGGGGCAGGAGGGAGGGGAGATTTTAGGGAGGTCACGCCTGATGGTTTCAGTTTCCTCAGTCGGGTAGGGAGCCGGATCTTATCACGTCACGACGGACACGGGTGGATCAGACTACCCCCGCGAGACATGCCCAGAGGACATCTCGCGCGGCGTCGAATACGCTCTCCTGCCCACGTGTTCTGTGTGCTTTCACTGTTTTCTCCAGGCTGGCAGAAAGAACGAGTAGGACTTAGGGCTACTAGGACAGAAGCGGCGTGGCTCGGTGGAAAGAGCCCGGGCTCCGGAGTCAGAGTTCATGGGTTCGAATCCCGGCTCGGCCACTTGTCGGCCGTGTGACACTGGGCGAGTCGCTTCACTTCTCTGGGCCTCAGTTCCCTCATCTGTCAAATGGGGATGAAGACCGCGAGCCCCACGTGGGACGACCCGATTCCCCTGTGTCGACCCCGGCGCTTAGAACAGTGCTCGGCACATAGCGGGCGCTGGACAGATACCGACATCATCGTCATCATGATTATTAGGGCTAGAGGAAACTGACTCTGGGCCGCATCAATCCATGGGCGGTATCTACCGAGCAGCTCCTGCGTGCCGAGCACCGTACCAGGGACCCGGGAAAATACAACGCGACGGGGTCGGCGGATACATCCCCGGAGCACAGGAGGCGCAGAGAACCGCCACAGCCGGCTCGGAGGTGGGTGCACGTTTACCCGCACTCATCCGGGCGCGTCTGTGTACGCGCGAGCAGGGCGCTGCCCTTCGCCTCAGAGAACAACAGTGACTCGGGCGACGGCGGGTCTCCCCTTCGCCGGCTAAAAGCCCGGAGGCAGAATCGAAACCCGCCCGGTCCCGCCGAACACCTGGCGCCGCCGAGCCGCAGGCCCGAGGCCCGGAACCCAGGAGGACGGGATGGTGCCGGAGCCCAGAGCCGCCCGTCGGCGTCCGAGCCATCTCCCGTCGGGATCCGATCTCTCTCCGGGATCTCCGGCGCCGGGTGAAGACGGGGAATGGGAATCAAGGCCGGGGGGGCGGGCTGGGGAAGGATTCAGAGGCTAATCGATCAGGAGGGGGTGGACTCCCTCAGCCTCAGGGGACAGGAGTCCCGCGCGAACCACCGACGATAACATCGCGGCCTACGGAGATAGTCTTAATACCCGCGTGGGAGTCTCCCCTTTTCCCCCCGGCTCCGGCCCTCTGCTCTTCCCCCTTCCCCTCAGCTACTGCGCGTACTGGTACATGTTATTTATCACCCTATTTATTTTGTTCACGAGCTGCAGAGCTCCACGATTCTATCCATCCGGACGATGTCTCCTTCTGTTCTGCTCTGCCGGTTCTGCCTCCCCCGTTTAGACGGTGAGCCCGTCAGCGGGCAGGGATTGTCGCTCTCTGTTGCCGAACCGTGCCTTCCGAGCGCTCAATACAGTGCTCCGCGCCTAGTGAGCGCTCGATAAGTACGACGGAGGGAGGGAGTGGAAGAATAGCGATGATAAAATAATAGCAATAATAATAATAACGATGTCTCTCTCCGTCGAGCGCTTACTACGCGCAGAGCACCGTTCTAAGCGCTGGGGGAGACACGGGGCAGTCGGGTTGTCCCACGTGAGGCTCCCGGTCAATCCCCATTTGACAGATGAGGTCAGTGAGGCGCAGAGAAGTGAAGTGACTTGCCCACAGTCACACAGCTGGCAAGGGGATTCGAACCCACGGCCTCTGACTCCGAAGCCCAAGCTCTTTCCACTGAGCCACGCCGCTTTGACGATGATGGTATTTATTAAAAAGTGCTAACCTTGTGCCAAGCGCTGTACGAAACACTGGGGTAGTTACAGGATAATCGGATCCCTCAGGGAGGTCACAGGCCAAACAGGAGGGAAAACAGGCACTGAATTCCCATTGTGAAGATTCATTTAACAGAAGTACTTACTGAGCACTTACTGCGTGCAGGGCACCGTACTAAGCACTTGGAAAAGTACAATACGGTGAGAGAGAGAGAGAGAGAGAGAGAGAGACAGTCCCTGCCCACATCGAGCTCACAGAGAAGGAACCGAGGCACAGAGAAGTTAGCAACGGTGATAACGATGGTATCGGTTAAGTGCCTACTGTGTGCCAGGCACCGTGCGTGCACCGCACTGTACTATGGAGAAGCGGCACGGCTCGGTGGAAAGAGCCCGGGCTTGGGAGTCAGAGGTCATGAGTTCTAATCTCAGCTCTGCCACTCGTCAGCTGCGTGACTGCGGGCAGGTCGCTTCGCTTCTCTGGGCCTCAGTTCCCTCAACTGTAAAACGGGGACGAAGACTGTGAGCCCCACGCGGGACAACTCGATGACCTTCGATCCCCCCCAGCGTTCGCAACGGTGCTTCGCACACCGTAGGCGCTTTTAAAAAAATACCGTCGTCATCATTATCGTTATTATTACTACTAGGAGCTGGAGTGGATACAAGCAAATTAGGCTGGACGCAGTCCCCGTCCCACCTGGGGGATCACAGTCTCAGTCCCAACGTTACAGATGAGGAAACTGAGGCCCAGAGAAGAAGCGACTTGCCCACCGTCACCCGGCTGACAGGCGGCGGAGCCGGGATTCGCACCCGTGACCTCTGACTCCCAAGCCCGGGCTCCTTCCACCGAGCCGCGCTGCCCGGCCGAGCAGAAGGGGCCTAGGCCTCACACGCTCGGCAGCCGAGAGAGGGAACAAACCGCTCCGGCTCCTCGGGGGGGAATTCCAAGGAGAGGCCCTGCGGAGACTCTGCATCCGTTCAGCGGGAGTCACCGGGCCACGCTCCCGAGCTAGAGAAGGATCTGCTCTCCTGGAAGACAAAACCGATCCTGGAATTCCCGGATAAGAGTCCAACGATAACGGTAACGACAACGAGGGTACCTGTTAAGCACTTACTCCGTGCCGGGCGCTCTACTAAGCGCCGGGGGGGGGCCGAAACGGGAAAACGGAGTTGGACTCGGACCCTGCGCCGTGTGGGGCTCCCAGGCGAAGACCGCGGGGCTCCGCGGAAAGAGCCCGGGCTTGGGAGTCAGAGATCACGGGTTCGAATCCCGGCCGGGCCGCTCGTCAGCCGGGCGACCGTGGGCGAGTCACTTCGCTTCCCCGGGCCTCAGTTCCCTCATCCGTAAAATGGGGATTAAAACCGCGAGCCTCACGCGGGACGACCCGATGACCCCGTATCTCCCCCGGCGCTCGGAACGGTGCTCTGCACGGGGTAAGCGCTTAACGGATATCAACATTATCGTCACTGTTAGGGATTGCCTCCGTCTGCGGCCGAAGCGTACCTCCCAAGCGCTCAGCCCAGCGCCCCGCACGCGGCGGGCGCTCGAGACGACCGAACGAACGCACGGAAGTCATTTCACTCCTCCGGGCCCCCGTTTCCTCCCCCGTCAAATGGGGATCAATAACAGCGACGATAAGAACGATGACGACGGTATCCGTTGAGCGCTCGCTAAGGGCCGAGCACTGCGCTAACCGCTGGGGCGGTCCTTTAAGACCGCGGGCCCCACCAGGGCCAACCCGATGACCCCGCGACTATCCCGGCGCTTAGCCCACGGGAAGCAATTAAGAAATACCATCGCTGTTATCCGTTCAATCGACCGTATCGGTTGAGCGCTTCCCGGGTGCCGGGCGCCGTACTGAGCGTTAGGGAGACTGCGACAGGACAACAGATGCGCTCCATAGGCGCACCCTAGTCATTAAGCGGCGTGGCTCGGTGGAAAGAGCCCGGGCTTTGGAGTCAGCGGTCATGGGTTCGACTCCCGGCTCGGCCGCTCGTCAGCCGGGCGCCCGTGGGCGAGTCACTTCGCTTCTCCGGGCCTCAGTTCCCTCACCTGTAAAATGGGGATTAAGACCGCGAGCCCCACGTGGGACGACCCGATTCCCCCGGGTCTACCCCAGCGCTCAGAACGGTGCTCTGCACACAGTAAGTGCTTCCCGAATACCGACATCATCATTGTCATCTATCGTTATTCCCGTGCGCCAAGCGACGCGACGACAGGCGGATACATTCCAGATCCACATCCTATTTACCGAGCGTCTCCTGGGCGCCAAGCGCCGCGCTAAACCCTAGGGAGGATTCGACACGACAACGGATACACGTCGTATTGACTGAGCGCTCCCCGTGCGCCGAGCACCGTACCGAGCGCCGGGGAAAGCGCGACGGGACAACGAACAGGTACATTCCAGATACGCACCGTATCTGCTGAGCGCTCCCCGTGTGCCGAGCGCCGTTCTGAGCGCCGAGGAGAGTGCAGCAGAACAACTGGTACATGTCGTATGCACTGGGCGCTCCCCGGGTGCCGAGCACCGTACCGAGCGCTAGGGAGAGGGCGACGGGACGAGAGATACGCTCCAGATACACGTCACTGTACTGACTGAGCGCTCCCCGGGTGCCGAGCACCGTACCGAGCGCTAGGGAGAGGGCGAAAGGAGAGATACGCTCCAGATACACGTCATTGTACTGACTGAGCGCTCCCCGGGTGCCGAGCACCGTACTGAGCGCTAGGGAGAGGGCGATAGAACGAGAGATACGCTCCAGATACACGTCATTGTATTGACTGAGCGCTCCCCGGGTGCCGAGCACCGTACTGAGCGCTAGGGAGAGGGCGATAGGAGAGATACGCTCCAGATACACGTCATTGTACTGACTGAGCGCTCCCCGGGTGCCGAGCACCGTACTGAGCGCTAGGGAGAGGGCGATAGGAGAGATACGCTCCAGATACACGTCATTGTATTGACTGAGCGCTCCCCGGGTGCCGAGCACCGTACTGAGCGCTAGGGAGAGGGCGATAGGAGAGATACGCTCCAGATACACGTCATTGTATTGACTGAGCGCTCCCCGGGTGCCGAGCACCGTACTGAGCGCTAGGGAGAGGGCGATAGGAGAGATACGCTCCAGATACACGTCATTGTATTGACTGAGCGCTCCCCGGGTGCCGAGCACCGTACTGAGCGCTAGGGAGAGGGCGATAGGAGAGATACGCTCCAGATACACGTCATTGTATTGACTGAGCGCTCCCCGGGTGCCGAGCACCGTACTGAGCGCTAGGGAGAGGGCGACAGAACAAAAGATACGCTCCAGATACACGTCATTGTACTGACTGAGCGCTCCCCGGGTGCCGAGCACCGTACTGAGCGCTAGGGAGAGGGCGATAGGAGAGATACGCTCCAGATACACGTCATTGTACTGACTGAGCGCTCCCCGGGTGCCGAGCACCGTACTGAGCGCTAGGGAGAGGGCGACAGAACAAAAGATACGCTCCAGATACACGTCATTGTATTGACTGAGCGCTCCCCGGGTGCCGAGCACCGTACTGAGCGCTAGGGAGAGGGCGATAGGAGAGATACGCTCCAGATACACGTCATTGTATTGACTGAGCGCTCCCCGGGTGCCAAGCACTGTACTGAGCGCTAGGGGGAGGGCGATAGGAGAGATACGCTCCAGATACACGGTCATTGTACTGACTGAGCGCTCCCCGGGTGCCGAGCACCGTACTGAGCGCTAGGGAGAGGGCGATAGAACGAGAGATACGCTCCAGATACACGTCATTGTATTGACTGAGCGCTCCCCGGGTGCCAAGCACCGTACTGAGCGCTAGGGAGAGGGCGATAGGAGAGATACGCTCCAGATACACGTCATTGTACTGACTGAGCGCTCCCCGGGTGCCGAGCACCTTACTGAGCGCTAGGGAGAGGGCGATAGGAGAGATACGCTCCAGATACACGTCATTGTACTGACTGAGCGCTCCCCGGGTGCCGAGCACCTTACTGAGCGCTAGGGAGAGGGCGATAGGACGAGAGATACGCTCCAGATACACGTCACTGTACTGACTGAGCGCTCCCCGGGTGGCGAGCACCGTACCGAGCGCTCGGGCGAGGGCAGGTTCCTCTCGCACTTCCCGAGCGCTTCCGGCGTGCCGAGCACGGTACTGAGCGCTAAGGAGGGTGTGCTATTTCAACCGATTCCCCTCTCTTTTAGGGAGCGGCCCCCCGGAGCTGCAGACGGGCCGGATCTTCGGCCGCGCCTCCCGCCTCCCCTCCGCCCCGCCCTACCTGTGCCGTTGGCGCTCGGGGCCGCGGGGGCGGCCAGGACCAGGACCAGGACCGGCAGGAGCGAGGGCGGCATGGCGGAGGAGGGCGGAGGAGCGCCGAGGAGCGCAGCGGGCGGGGCGGAGGCTGCGGCCCGGCGCAGAGCGGCGCCTCCCCGCCGCTCCCCGGGATAAAGAAGGGCGGGGGGCGGCGGGGGGCGGGGCCCGACCACGCCCCCTCCCGGACCCCGACCAATCGGAGACGGGAGAGGAGCGGGGAGGGGCGGGGCCTCCCGAGGCCCCGCCCCCGCCAGGACGGCGGCCGATCGGAACGGCCCCTCCGAGCGGGGGGCGGGGCTGGGCGGGACACGCCCCCGCCGGGGCGACGGCCAATCAACGGCCCTCCGAGCGGGGGGCGGGGCTGGGCGGGACACGCCCCCGCCGGGGCGACGGCCAATCAACGGCCCTCCGAGCGGGGGGCGGGGCTGGGTGGGACACGCCCCCTCCGGGGCGGCGGCCAATCGGAACGGCCTTCCGAGCGAGGGGCGGGGCTGGCTGGGGACACGCCCCCTCCGGGGCGACGGCCGATCAACGGCCCTCCGAGCGAGGGGCGGGGCTGGCTGGGGACACGCCCCCTCCAGGGCGGCGGCCGATCGGAACGGCCCTCCGAGCGAGGGGCGGGGCTGGGTGGGACACGCCCCCTCCGGGGCGACGGCCAATCAACGGCCCTCCGAGCGAGGGGCGGGGCTGGCTGGGGACACGCCCCCTCCAGGGCGGCGGCCGATCCGCGACGGGAGATGGACCGGCGGAGGGGCGGGGCTTCCTCGGTCCCCGCCCTCCTCCGGGGCGTCAGCCACTCAGCGAGGGGGGAGGGGCTTCCTAGGGACACGCCCCCCTCCAGGGCGACGGCCAATCAGCGACGGGAGTTGGAACGACAGAGGGGCGTGGCTTCCTCAGTCTCCGTCCTCCTCCAGGGCGGCAGCCACTCAGCGACGGGAGATGAGGAGCTGGGGCGTGGCTTCCTCAGTCCCCGCCCCCCCCGGACTTCAGCCAATCGGAATGGCCATCCGAGCGAGGGGCGGGGCTCCGGCAGGCCACGCCCTCCGGGAGGCAGCCACTCAGAGAGGGGAGGGGTGGAGGGGCTGGGCTTCGTAAGGCCACGCCCCCGGGGGCGGCAGCCAATCAGCGAGGGGCGACGCAAGGGGGAGGGGCGGGGCTTCCTCCGGCCCCGCCCTCCAGGGCTTCAGCCAATCAGAACGGCCCTCCGAGCGAGGGGCGGGGCTTCTAGAGGGGCGGGGCGGGTCCCGTCCCTTCTCTGGGCCTCAGTTGCCGCATCTGTAAAATGGGGATGAACGGGGAGCCTCACGTGGGACGACCCCATTCCCCTGGATCTCCCCCAGCGCTTAGAACAGCGCCCGGCACAGAGTAAAGCGCTTAACCGATACCAACATTATCATTATTAGGAGGGGGAGTCAGAGAGCAGAATAAGGAGACGGGCGTCGATTCTCAACCAACCAGATCGATAGATCGATAAGGCGCACATCATCCATAGACTAGAGTGATGACATGTACAGATACGCACTGGGCTGTGGGGAGGGGAAGGGAGTAGAGCGGAGGGCGGGAGGAGGGGGAAGGGGAAAGGGAGGAGCGGAGGGAAAGGGAGGGCTCAGTCTGGGAAGGCTTCCTGGAGGAGGGGAGCCCTCCACTGTCCCGCTGTTCATTCGTCCATTCGCTAGTATTTATTGAGCGCTTACTATGTGCAGAGCACTGGACTAAGCGCTCACTAGGCGGTCTGCACCGTGTCCGGCCTGGGCTGGGACCTCGGCCCGGGCCTGCACCGGGGCTTGGGCCTGAGCCGGGCCTAGATAATAATAATAATAATAATAATAATAATAATAATAATGGCTTTTGTTAAGTGCTTACTATGTGCAGAGCACCGTTCTAAGCGCTGGGAGAGATACAAGGTGATGAGGTGGCCCCACGTGGGGCTCACGCTCTTCATCCCCATTTTACAGATGAGGTCACCGAGGCTCAGAGGGGTTAAGTGACTCGTCCCCAGTCACACAGCTGACAAGCGGCCGGAGGGGGATTGGAACCCACGACCTCTGACTCCCAAGCCCGGGCTCTTTCCACTGAGCCGTGCCGTTTCTCTGCGCTAAAAGTCCTAGATTTAGACCTCGGCCGGGGCCTGGATTTGGTGGTCTGTGAGCCAGTTGTCCCACGTGAGGCTCACGGTCTTCATCCCCATTTTACAGATGAGGTGACTGAGGCCCAGAGAAGTGAAGGGACTTGCCCACAGTCACCCAGCTGACAAGCGGCGGAGCCGGGGTTCGAACCCTTACCCTCTGACTCCCAAGCCCGGGCTCTTTCCACTGGGCCACGCTGATTCTTCATAGTAAGCGCTCAATAAATATGTTTGAATGAATGAACGAACTCAGCCTGAGCCTGCGCCCGGGCCTGGGCTTGGTAGACGGTGAGCCCGTCGCTCGCTGGGCAGGGATTGTCTCTGTCTGTTGCCGAATCGTACGGGCCAAGCGCTCAGTACAGCGCTCTGCACATAGTAAGCGCTCAGTAAATACGATTGGATGAACGCACGGACTCGGGCCGGGCCTGGGCCCCGGGCTTGGTAGACGGCGAGACCGTCGCTGGGCAGGGCTTGTCTCTATCGGTTGCCGCATTGTGCGTCCCAAGCGCTTAGTACAGTGCCCTGCGCGTAGTAAGCGCTCAATAAATACGATTGAATGAAGGAATGAAAGCGCATCTTAATCGAAGGCCGTTACCCGGCCGGGCGGGGAGGGGGCCGACCCACCGAAGAGCCTCAGGAGGGGACGGTGACACAGTGGCTCCGCCGCCTGTCCGCTCCGTGACCTCGGGCGAGTCGCTTCCCTTCTCTGGGCCTCAGTTCCCGCATCCGGAAGATGGGGTTTAAGACCGTGAGGCCCATGGGGGACGGGGACTGGATCTCACCTGATCAGAACAGTACTTGGCTCAGTGGAAAGAGCCCGGGCTCGGGAGTCAGAGACCATGGGTTCGATTCCCGGCTCTGCCACTCGGCGGCTGTGGGACCGTGGGCGAGTCGCTTCGCTTCTCTGGGCCTCACTTCCCTCATCTGTAAAATGGGGATTAACCGTGAGCCTCACGTGGGTCCACCCGATGACCCTGTATCTCCCCCGGCGCTTACAACGGTGCTCTGCACCTAGTAAGCGCTTAACAAATTGGTCGCCGTTGTTTTCACGAGACGTCCTTCCCCTCGACTCTATCTATCGCCATCGTTCTCGTCCGTCCGTCTCCCCCGATGGGACCGTGAGCCCGTCCGACGGCGGGGACCGTCTCTATCCGTTGCCGACTCGTTCGTCCCAAGCGCTTGGTCCGGTGCTCTGCACCTAGTAAGCGCTCAATAAATACTATTGAATGGATGAATGAACAAATACCAACATCGTTATTATAATTACTTGACAGATAAACACATGTCCAGAGGTGACACATCCGTTATATCGTGCTCTCCCAAGTGCTTAGTACAGTGCTTCGCACACAGTAAGAACGCAATAAATCCGACTAAATGAACGAGTAAAGGAATGAACATGGTAAGAGCTTAAATGCACCATTATTATCGTTATGACTATCATCATTATTAAGGGGAAGCTATTTACACATTCCCCTCCCCAAACCCTTTAATTTTGCCTGGAGAACTCCATCTCTTTATTTTCTTCGTTGCCGGGTCCTTTCCCGACGGGCTGTTCTTTCCCAAGTGGGCGTTTAGAGGCAGGGGTTTCCGAGTCATCTCGAAGAGATCTTCCGAGGCTGGTTCAGCGTGCGGGAGGCCGGTCAGCTGACGTGTTTATTCTACAAATGCGGAAACGGTTTAAAGTGGCGAAAACGGACTGACGGAGCAAAACCTCGGACACGTGGCTCTCCATCCGTGTGTGCCCGGATCTCGTCTATCCCCCCCGCCGACCCCTTGCCCGTATTCCCTCTTCGGCCTGGACGGCCCCGCTCTCCACCTTCAAGCCTCACCTAAAACCTCAGCAGCGTGGCTCAGTGGAAAGAGCCCGGGCCTGGGAGTCGGAGGTCGTGGGTTCTGGTTCCGGCTCCACCACTTGCCGGCCGTGGGACTTTGGGCGGGTCACTTCATTCATTCAGTAGTATTTATCGAGCGCTTACTAGGTGCAGAGCGCTGTACTAAGCGCTTGGGATGAACAAGTCGGCAACAGATAGAGACGGTCCCTGCCGTTTGACGGGCTCACGGTCTGATCGACTTCACTTCTCTGGGCCTCAGCGACCCCCATCTGTAAAATGGGGATCAAAACTGTGAGCCCCACGTGGGACGACCTGATCCCCCAGCGCTTAGAACCGTGCTCTGCGCGTAGTAAGCGCTTAACAAATACCGCCATTCATCTCCTCCATGGGGCCCTCCCTGACTTAGCCCTCGTTTACCCTCACCTCTGTTCCTTCCGCATCACCCATTTACTCGGATTTTCACCCCCTGAAGCACTTGATATTCGTCCCACCCTGGGCCCCCATCGATCGGTCGTGTTTATTGAGTGCTGACCACGTGCAGAACGCTCCGAGAGGCCTCCCCAGACCGAGCTCCCCCCTTTTCCCTCTGCTCCCTCTACCCCCCGCTTCACCTCTCCGCAGCTCAACCCTCTTCTCCCCCCTTTCTCTCTCCTCCTCCCCCTCTCCCATCCCAGCCCCTCGGCACCGTACTCGGCCGCTCCACCGTCTATATCTTCATCGCCCTATTTATTTGGTTAATGAGCTGTACATCGCCCCGATTCTATTTATCTGCTCTTGTTTTAAATGAGATGTTCTTCCCCTCGATTCTGTTTATCGCCATCGTCCTCGTCCGTCCGTCTCCCCCGATCGGACCGTGAGCCCGTCAGAGGGCGGGGACCGTCTCTACCTGGTACCGATTTGTCCGTTCCGAGCGCTCAGTCCGGTGCTCTGCACATAGTAAGCGCTCGATAAATGCTATTGAATGAATACAATATAACAATAAATAGACACATACTATTTTGGCAGTGGTGAGTACAATAGGTTCCTCTAATACCCTAGTGATTTTGATTTTTTTTTTTTTTTCTGTTACAACTGTGGTTTTAAAGCCATCTTGTAGTTGAGGACTGTAACCCGCTCCACACTGAATTTAAGACATTATAGCTATCGTCAGTCGATTAATTGGGGAGAGGCTAGTTTTAGTTACGCACGTTTTCTAGTAATAAACAGTGCTCCTCGAAGGCAGGGATTACGTCTGACAACTCTCATTCATTCTTTCATTCAATAGTATTTATTGAGCGCTTACTATGTGCAGAGCACCGGACTAAGCACTTGGAACGGACAAATCGGTAACAGATAGAGACGGTCCCTGCCCTTCGACGGGCTCACGGTCTAAGTAAACAGCTATCGATCGAAATAAATAGAATTATAGACATGTACATATATGCACAGCTGCTGTGGGGTGGGGAGACGGGATTAGAGCAAAGGGAGCGAGTCATATTGCATTCTCTCAACCGCTTAGTTCAGTGGCTTGCAGACAGTAGGCGCTCAATAAATATCACTGATTGATTGTATGCTGCCATTTCCCCTATCTGTAATTCATTTTAGGATCTATTTTCCTCTGTAGTCATTAAGGTCTCTGGGGGCAGCAAACTCGTCTACCAACCCCAACGCGTGCTACTCTCCTAGGCGTTTATTACTGTGCTCTGCACACAGTATGTGCTCAATAAAGACCACTGATTCATTTAAAGTTTTTTTCATCCAGCAGAGGGGAAGCATGAAATCCAGTTAGAGAATAATGTCTCCCAGAAACATCATAAAGTCCAAGGAAGGTTTGGAGAAGTTCAGGGACGAGTGTGGGTAGGGAATGTGTCAGTGCTCTCCCAAACCGTTAGTACGGCGTGGCTCAGTGGAAAGAGCCTGGGCTTCGGAGTCAGAGGTCATGAGTTCGACTCCCGGCTCTGCCGCTTGTCGGCTGTGGGACTGTGGGCGAGTCACGTCACTTCTCTGGGCCTCAGTGACCTCATCTGTAAAATGGGGACTAACCGTGAGCCTCACGCGGGACGACCCGGTGACCCTGTATCTCCCCCAGCGCTTAGAACGGCGCTCTGCACGTAGTAAGCGCTTAACAAATACCAACATTATTATTACAGTGCTCCGCACACAGTAAGCGCTCAATAATACGATAGATTGATTGACGGATGGATATTTGAGGCGAAAGTTTAAGATGCTAGACAGAAATGCCTTCATCAGCCCACGGAGAGGGTTAGGGTTAGAGCCGTGAGCTGAACGCGCCAGGATTTTTGCGGCGCTCACTGTCTTTCTCTTAAACCGACCGGAATTCTGGTTGAACTACCCTGTCTACTATACAAGAACCGGTATCAATCCCACCCGAATTTTTCGTGAGCAATTTCCATCGTTAATTCCATTAGAAGCCTTACAACCTGTATAACCACTGCATTGATTGCCTTACGGCCTCCCGCTTTGCTTTCACGCTCACTTCTCCAACCTCCTGCCCCTTGCTCAACCTCACCGAACTGTGGTATTCGTCAAGTGCTTACTATTTGGCAACACCAAACTAAACTCTGAGGTAGATCCAAGATAACCGGGTCTGAAACGGTTCCTGCCCCACATCCGGGCTCAGGATCTAAGTAGGGGGGAGAGCGGGCGATTGAATCCCCCTTTTACCGATAAAGAACCTGAAGCCCAGAGAAGTAAAGCGAATTTCTCAGGGTCAAACTGCAGGCAAGTGGCAAAGAGATCAGGACCTATGTATCCTAGAAGCAGCGTGGCTCAGTGGAGCGAGCCCGGGCTTTGGAGTCATGGGTTCGAATCCCGGCTCGGCCACTTGTCAGCTGTGTGACTTTGGGCCAGTCACTTCACTTCTCGGCGCCTCAGTTACCTCATCTGTAAAACGGGGATGAAGACCGTGAGCCCCACGTGGGACGACCCGATTCCCCTGTGTCTACCCCAGCGCTCAGAACAGTGCTCGGCACATACTAAGCGCTTAACAAGTACCAACGTCATCATTATTATTATTATTATCGTCCTAGGACTCCCAGGCCAGCGCTCTTTTCACTGGGCCCAAACTACTCTCCGCTGCCTGGAACAACTTCCCCCTTCAAATCCAGCAGATCCCATCTGTTTCCATTTTCCAAGGGTTTCTGTTATCCTACCTCTTCCAGGAAGCAGTCCCTGATTAATTTTTCTTCTCCCCAGGTTATATCTTCCCAACTATCGCTTCAGCACCTAGGAGACTACAGCCACAGATGACACTTGCGTACATACCGCTGCACGTGCCCTTTTAGAGTCGGCCTTCAGGGTGACGTTGTGGAAAAAAACACAGGACTCCGTGACCTAAGGTGAGTCGCTTAACGGCTCTGTGGATCAGTTCCTTATCTGTAAAATGAGCATTAAATAACTGGTCTTTCCTAGAATGTAAGGTCACTGTGGGCAGGGAATGTGTCTGCTTATTGTTATGTTGTATTTTCCCAAGCGCTTAGTAGGGTCCCTCGCACACAATAAGCTCTCAATAGAAATGACTGACTGAATGAATGAATGAATGAATGAATGAATGACATGCGAGCCAGGGACTGTGCCTGATCTGATCATATTGTCTCTGTCGCATCCTTAACTCATGCTTGACACAATGTTATATCTATTGCTATTATTAGGTAATGCCGCATTCATGAGCCTGAGTGTCTTTGACATAAAAATCTCTTATTTGCCCGCTCTGCCCAGATATTCATTCATTCATTCAATAATATTTATTGAGCGCTTACTATGTGCAGAGCACTGTACTAAACGCTTGGAATGTACAGATCGGTAACAGATAGAGACGGTCCCTCCCCACTGACGGGCTCACAGTCTAATCGGGGGAGACGGACAGGCAAGAACAATAGCAATAAATAGAATCAAAGGAATCAGATAATAGAGTAGTACAATTTTCAGACCTTTTACCGTTCAGGTAAGCATTATTATTATTATTACGGTATCTGTTTAGCCCTTCCTACATGTTAAGTACTGTTCTAAGCACTGGGGTAGATACGCGTTATTCAGGATGACACGGTCCCTATCCCACATGGGGCTTACAGTCGAAATCAGAGGGAATAGGATTTGAATTTGAATCAGAGGGAATTGAATCCCACCTTTACAATTGAAGAAACCGAGGCACAGAGAAGTTAAATAATAATAATGACAGTATTTAAGTGCTTACCCTGTGCCGAGCACTGTTCTAAGCGCTGGGGTAGATACAAGGGAATCAGGTTGTCCCACATGGGGGATCCCAGTCTTAATCCCCGCTTTACAGATGAGGTCACTGAGGCACCGAGAAGTCAAGAGACTTGTCCAAGGTCACGCAGCTGACTAGGCACGGAGCCAGGATTAGAACCCATGACCCCTGTAAGCCCCCAGGGACACGTAGCAGACACGAGGCAGAGCCGGCATTCCAACCCAGGTCCTTCTGACTTCCGAGCTTGGATTCTATCCACTAGACCACACTGCCTTTTCGGATAGCGGTGATTAGGAGGGGAAAAGGGTGTCCTACCACCGGCAGTGTATTCAGTTGAGATATTTTTCCTATAGTGGGGATGATTCACACTCTCTCTCCCAATTCCTCGGTGGCCATCACCACTTGGTAGAGGGGTTGTGTGCAGTTACAAACCAGAATAGCTCAGAGGCCTCCGAAGCGGCAGCTCTCCCTGTTCCCTCACATATTTGGGAAGGCAGCATCGAGTGCAATACTCAGTTGCCTTAATTGGAATTAGTGTGTATTTCTCAGCTCTTTGGGAAAACCAAAGGGAAAACCAAAAACACAAAAAATGCCCCCCCGTAAAAAAAAATCTGCATAGTAAAAAAAACAAAACCCAGTTATCCTGTGCAGGGAGAAGGAACGCATCTGAGCCCGGTGTGAGCAGGGATAGTCTCTCTTTATTACTCAATTGTACGTTCCAAGCGCTTAGTACGGTGATCTGCACACAGTAAGAGCTCGATAAATACAATTGAATGAATGAGTCTGTTAACTCCGTTGTATAGTACTCTCCCAAGCAGTGAATACAGTGCTCTGCACATAGTAAGTGCTCACTAAGTACCACTGATTGATTGCCGAACAAGACAGGCGGGACGCCAAAAATAACGGGAACCTTATACCAAGGACGATTGTTTCAGGGGTCTGAACGGCAACACCGGCCTTCTCCCCCCGGGTAGATTCAAGGACCCAAACCCGGCAATCGTCTAGTTGTGAAACCCCCTTCCCTGTCAGCTTCCGCTTTGATGAGCAAAGATTTCTCCAAAACAAGAAGTGTTCAGATTCCATCTGCATGTTCTTCTCTAGGCCGTTCATCTTGGCTCAGGCCTGGGAGTGCAGGGGTTTTTTTTTATGGGATTTGTTAAGTGCTTACTATGTGCCAGGCACTGTACTAAGCCCCAGGGTAGAGACAAGGTAATCAGATTGGACACCATCCCTAACCCACATAGACCTCACAATCTCGATCTCCGTTCTGCGGATGAGGTAACTGAGGCACCGAGAAGTGACTTGCCCAACGTCTAACAGCAGATAGATTACTGTAAGCTCCGGTGGGCGGGGTGTGTGTCTGTTCTATTGTTGTGTTGGACTCTCCCAAGAGCTTAGTACCGTACTCGTCCGCTCGACTGTATATATTTTCATTACCCCATTTATTCTGTTGATGAGACGTACGTCGCCTTGATTCTGTTTATTTGCTATTGTTTCAATGAGATGTCCATCCCCTCGATTCTATCGATCGCCATCGTTCTCGTCTGTCCCTCTCCCCCCCGATTAGACCGTGAGCCCGTCGAAGGGCAGGGGCCGTCTCGATCGGTTACCGATCTGTACGTTCCAAGCGCTTAGTACAGTGCTCTGCACAGAGTAAGCGCTCAATAAATCCTATCGAATGAATACTCTGCACATAGAAAGCGCTCAATAAATGGGGTGGATCGATTGACGTGGCAAAACCTTCATTCGTTCATTCCTTCCGTAGTATTTACTGAGCGAGAACTCGAGTCCTTCTGACTCCCAGGGCTGTGATCTATCCACTAGTTCATCCTGCTTCTCAATTCCACAGATGCTACCAGTGACTTCATGTGGATGATGAATTCTCATCACGAGAAGAAGCTCCAGAGAGTGAAGTAGAAGCAACACGGTGTAGTGGATAGAGCCCGGGCCTGGGAGGCAGAAGGTCATGAGTTCTAAGCCCAGCTCCGCCACTTGTCTGCCCTGTGACCTCGGGCAAGTCACTTTGCTTCTCCGTGCCTCAGTTACCTCAACTGTAAAATAAGGATTGAGACTGTGAGCGTGCAGTGGGACAGGGACCGTGTCCAACCCGATTTGCTCTGACCCGCCCCGGCGCTTAATACGGTGCCTGGCACAGAGTAAGGGCTTAACAAATGCCGTAATTGTTTAAAGGAGCATGGTGGAAAAAGGGAAGTATCCACAATCTGCAATTCACCAGTCTGGATGTCAGATGTAGGGAAACCTGTTTCTTCACAACCTCCTTTTCTCGATCCGGCGAAGGAAACAAAAGGGAGAAATGGCTCGATCCCGTCTGAGGCTCTCATTTCCAGGGCTCGAAATATTGGCGACCTCAAGGAGTCGGTAATGGAGGTGCCCGTCGCAGACGGTGAAAGAATGGGAGAAAAAAAATGAATTTATAATATGTGAAGGAGAATGCAAGGGACTTCAGATTTGCCTCAATCAGTCAATCAGGGGTAATAATAATGTCGGTGTTTGTTAAGCGCTCACTATGTGCTGCGCACTCTTCTAAGCGCTGGGATAGATGCAGGCTAATCAGGTTGTCCCACGTGAGGCTCACAGTTAATCCCCATTTTACAGCTGAGGGAACCGAGGCCCAGAGGAGTCAAACGACTTGCCCACAGTCACCCAGCTGACAAGTGGCAGAGGTGGAATTCGAACTCATGACCTCTGACGCCCAAGCCCGGGCTCTTTCCACTGAGCCATGCTGCTTCTCTGTGGGTACTTACTGAGTGCTTACCATGTGCAGAGCATTGTACTAAGCCCTTGGGAGAAGGCAATAAGCAGTGTTGGTAGTTGCTTTCCCTGCATTTTTTCTGTTTTTTTTCTTTTTTGAGGAGCTCAAGGTCTGGAGGGGATTCAAACAGGAGACATGAAACCAAGGGAACATGCATTCCTAGAAGCTCATCCCCCCTCCTTTTCCGAGCCAAACCAGAGAGAGGGACATGGAGGTCAAAAGAAAAAACAAACTATAGAAAAGGGCTTTCCCTGATCTTCTACCGCCCTAAGTACTTATTTATTTACCTACTCATCTTTCCATTTTCTTTTCCCTCCAAACAAGAAATGTTCGGGGGTTCTTCAGATTCAACTCTTTTCTTATTCCACAACCTCAGAATGAGCAAACAGTGGAGTGCTGTGTTTTCCGATAAAGCCCCCGAGGAGTGGGCTTTTTTACTCTATCTGCTTAAAAACAAACAAATTAAAAAAAAAATCAAAACCACATTGGGAAAAATGGATTGCAAGGGCATTATAGAGTCATTCATTCATTCGATCATATTTATTGAGCGCTTACTGTGTGCAGAGTTCTGTGCTAAGCTCTTGGAAGAGTACGGTGCGACAACAGACACATTTTGTGCCCACAGTGAGCTCGTGTGGGTGTGTGTATAAAAGCACCTTCTAGACTATAAGCTCCTTCTTGACTCTAGGCTCTGTGGATCGGGAACATTTCTACCACCTCTGTTCTATCGTTCTCTTCCCAAGTGCCTAGTACAGTGCTCTGCACACAGTTACCTCCTCCAAGAGGCCTTCCCGGACCGAGCTCCCCTTTTCCCTCTACTCCTTCTACCCCCCCCCCCCTTCACCTCTCCACAGCTAAACCCTCTTTTCCCCCCATCTCCCTCCGCTCCTCCCCCTCTCCCTTCCCATCCCCTCGGCGCCGTACTCGTCCGCTCGACTATATGTATCTTCATCGCCCTATTTATTTTGTTAATGAGATGTACATCGCCTCGATTCTATCTATCCGCTATTGTTCCAATGAGATGTTCATCCCCTCGATTCTGTTTATCGCCATCGTCCTCGTCCGTCCGTCTCCCCCGATCGGACCGTGAGCCCGTCAGAGGGCGGGGGCCGTCTCTGTCTGTTACCGATTTGTCCGTTCCGAGCGCTCAGTCCGGTGCTCTGCACACGGTAAGCGCTCGATAAATACGATGGATTGAATGAATGAATAAATATTCATTTATCGAGCGCTTACCGTGTGCAGAGCACAGGACTAAGCGCTTGGAAAGTCCAAGTGGGCAACAGAGACAATCCCTACCCCAAAACGGGCTCGCGGTCTAAAAGGGGGAGACAGACAACAAAACCAAACAGTAGACAGGCATCGCTACCATCAAAGGCATCGCTACCATCAGATATTCTCAATTCATTTTATATATCACGTACAGATATAGGCTGATACTATAGTTAGTCGATGGTATTTATCGAGCGCTTACTGGGGGCAGAGCTCTGTACTGAACGCTTGGGACGGTGCAAGAGAATGATATGACGGAAACGTTCCCAAATACGCTAGATGGCTAGGTAGATAAAGGAACCAAGATCTCTTTTCAAAACGTGACCCCGGGACCTCGCTTTCTTGCCTTGAAGAATCAAGCTGAGATCTTCACCCAGAAGCCGGATTGATGCCAGGAGACCTCAACTCTTGCAAGCGGGAGGGACAGAGCGTCCGTTCTGGGTTAGCGGGGTTGCTGAGGGGCACAAGTGCCAATTCGCCAGATAACATCACGGTACAGAGAGTACAGAGCTCCAGTTATGCGCCCGGCCAAGAGAATTCAGCAATTCAATTACCTGCGAGTCCAGCAAGAACGGCCATGTCGGGTCCTTCCGCGGGAATCTGGGTGATGGGCTCGCTCACCTCTGAAGTGGCATCATCCCTCCTGTCGGTGGCACGGGACTTGGGGCCTCTGTCTTTCGTTGCTGCCTGAGCAGCGGGGGACCTGGGTTCTAATTCTGCTCCACCCCTCACCACTTTTATGACCTTGGATGAGTCACTCAGTTGGCCCCTGCCTCCCTTTTCTCCCTTTTCTCATCTGCTGCTTCTCGTGCGGAGAAGCAACGTGGCTTAGTGGAAAGAGCACGGACTTGGGGGTCGGAGGACGTGGGTTCTAATCCCGGCTCCGCCACCTGTCTGCTGTGTGACATTGGGCAAGTCACTTCACTTCTCTGTGCCTCAGTTGCCTCATCTGTAAAATGGGGATTAAAAGTGTGAGCCCCACACGGGACAACCTGATTACCCTGTATCTACCCTAGCATTTAGAATAGTGCTTGGCACGTAGTAAGCGCTAAACAAATACCATTATTATTATTATTATCTGTAAAATGGAGAAGGGTTCCCTGATTTCTCTCCCTCCCCAATACTGTGAGTCCCTTTCTAAGCGCTTAGTACGGTGCTCTGCACATAGTAAGCGCTCAATAAATGCGATTGAATGAATGAATGAATGAATGTGGAACAGGGACTATGTCCGATCTGATAATCTCGTATCTACCCCAGTTTTGGGCACGGTGCTTGGTACACGGTACGCACTTAATACATACCACAGTCATAATTATTATGAGTCTTATTCCCCCTCTAGACCGTAAGATCGTTATGGGCAGGGAACGTGCCTGCCGATTCTGCTATATTAGCAGCGTGGCTCAGTGGACAGAGCCCGGGCTTGGGAGTCAGAGGTCATGGGTTCAAATCCCGGCTCTGCCACTTGTCAGCTGTGTGACTGTGGGCGAGTCACTTCACTTCTCTGTGCCTCGGTTCCCTCATCTGTAAAATGGGGATTAACTGTGAGCCTCACGTGGGACGACCTGATGACCCTGTATCTACCCCAGCGCTTAGAATAGTGCTCTGCACATAGTAAGCCCTTAACAAATACCAACGTTATCGTCATTATTACTCTCCCAGGCGCTCAGTACAGTGTCGTGCCCATAAAGAAGCAGCATGGCTTAGTGGATAGAGCACGGGCCCGGGAGTCAGAAAGACCTGGGTCCACCACCTGTCTGCTGCGTGACCTCGGACCAGAAGCTTCACTTCTCTGGAACTCAGTTCCCTCATCTTTAAAATGGGGATTAAGACCGTGAGCTCCATGTGGGACAGGGACCGCGTCCAACCTGATTACCTTGTATCTGCCCCAGTGCTTGTCACGCAGGAGGCACTTGACAAGTATCATAATTACAGTAAACGTTCGATAAATACGATTGATTGATTATTAGCAGCAGTCACTCTGTAGGTCTGTGGCAGACTTCTACGGTGCAAATACTTCTTCGGCAAATGGTTTCAGTAATGTTGGTATTTGCTATCTGTTACCGATTTGTCCATTCCAAGCGCCTAGTACAGTGCTCTGCACATAGTAAGCGCTCAATAAATACTATTGATTGAATGAATGAATGAATGTTAAGCGCTTACTATGCGCAGAGCACGGTTCTAAGCGCTGGGGTAGATACGGGGGAATCAGGTCGTCCCACGTGAGGCTCACAGTTAATCCCCATTTTCCAGACGAGGTCACTGAGGCACAGAGAAGTAAAGTGACTCGCCCACAGTCCCACAGCTGACAAGGGGCAGAGCCGGGAGTCGAACCCATGACCTCTGACTCCGAAGCCCGGGCTCTATCCGCTATTCATCCATTCAATAGTATTTATTGAGCGCTTACTCTGTGCAGAGCACTGTACTAAGCGCTTGGAATGTACAATTCGGCCATTCGGTTTTGTTGGTGGGCGGTCCTTATCCCTTGTCAGGAGCCTGGTTCTCCCAGCTACAGCTATTTTCTACGGCTCTCTATCAATAACTGTGGTGGTAATAATAATAACGGTGATGTTGGTTAAGCGCTTACTTCGTGTCGAGCACTGTGGTAGAAACAAACCAGTCGGGTTGGACGAAGTCCAGGTCCCACATGGAGCTCCCAGTCTTAACCCCCATCTTCCAGATGAGGTAACCGAAGTGACTTGTCCAAGGTCACGCTGCAGATAAGTGCCGGAGCTGGGATTATTACCCATGACCTTCTGACTCCCAAGCCCGTGCTCTATCCGCTATTCATTCAATAGTATTTATTGAGCGCCCACTATGTGCAGAGCACTGTACTAAGCGCTTGGAATGGACAATTCGGCAACAGATAGAGACACTAGGCTGCGCTGCGTCTTTTTAAGCATCTACTATGTTCCGAGCCATGGGAGAGATACAAGAGAATCGGGATGATAACGGGATGATGACAGTCCGTGTCTGACACAGAGCTCACCAAGTAGGAGGGAGACGAAATATCGAATTCCCATTTTACAGATGAGGAGACTGAGACACGGAGAGCTTAAGAGACTGGCCCAAGGTCACACTGAGCTGGAGTTAGAACCCAGGTCCTCTGGCGTCTAGGCTGGGGCTCTTTCCGGGCCATGCTGCCTCTCAGCTCCCTTCTCTGGCATCTCGGAGAGTGACTAGATTAAGGACCGTCTCCGGGCCCGGGCTACCTGGGGCTAGCTGCGGGATCTTCCTTTTCGGAAGAAAGAGAAGCAGCGCGGCTCAGTGGAAAGAGCCTGGGCTTCGGAGTCACAGGTCATGGGTTCGACTCCCGGCTCTGCCACTTGTCAGCTGTGGGACTGTGGGCGAGTCACTTCACTTCCCTGGGCCTCGGTTCCCTCATCTGTAAAACGGGGATTAACTGTGAGCCTCATGTGGGATAACCTGATCACCCTGTATCTCCCCCAGCGCTTAGAACAGGGCTCTGCACATAGTAAGCGCTTACCAAATACATTAGTAGAAGCAGCTCGGCTTCGTGGATACGGCCCAGGACTGGGAGTCGGAAGGATCTGAGTTTTAATCCTGACCCTGCCACACGTCCGCTACGTCACTTATCTCCGTACCTCAGTTGCCTCGTCTGTAAAAAATGAGGATCAAGACTGGGGGCCCCACCTGGGAGGGGGACTGTGTCCAGCCCGATTACCTTGAATCTATCCCAGCGCTCAGGAAACACTTAACAAATACCACAATTACTATTATTATTATTATTATTACCCTTCGGTCGCCCAGTCTGAAAATGATGCGGCAGCAGAAAATCCCCCTGAAGCAACGCGCCGCCCCCGGGTCAGACCGTTGGCCCGTCCTGCCAAGGACTCCGTCTGATTTCGGGCTAAAGGAACTTTTTGGAAGTTAAGTCTTTGATATTCATCCTAATGTTTAGGGATGGGCCTTCTAATTTGACTGGGAGCTCATGGAAGAGAGATAAGAAATTAAGCCTCCACAGTAACTCGGCGAGCTAGGGAAGGAGGTGGTATCCTTACTCAAGGTTAATTTGAAGATAAGCCCGGGCTTTGCTGCCTGCTTTGTGTTGAGGAACAATCCAAAACATCGATTGCAATCTCATAAAGTTCGGTCCTGACTGTCTGTCTGCCAGTCTCCACGTCCCCAGTGCCCCCATGAAGTAGGAGATTAGGAAGCGGCGTTGCCTAGTGGAAAGCGCATGGCCCTGGGAGGCCGAGAACGTGGGGTCTAACCCCGGCTCCGCCACGTGTCTGCTGTGTGACCTTGAGCAAGTCACTGCGTTTCTGTGCGCCTCTGCTCCCTCTTTTGCAAAAAGGGGATTCATCCATTCGTTCAATTGTATTCATCGAGCGCTCACTGTGTGCGAAGCTCTATACTAATAATTATGGTATTTGTAAAGCGCTTACTGTGTGCCAGGCACTGTACTGAGCGCTGGGGTGGATAAAAGCAAATCGGGTTGGACACAGTCCCTTGTCCCGTGAAGGGGTTACAGTCTCAATTCCCATTTTGCAGATGAGGAACCGAGGCACAGAGAATAATAATAAAGATTCATTCATTCATTCGATGGTATTTATTGAGCGCTCACTATGTGCAGAGCACTGTACTAAGCGCTTGGAATGTGCAAATCGGTAACAGAGAGAGACGGTCCCTGCCCTTCGACGGGCTTACGGTCTGATCGGGGGAGTCGGACAGACAAGAACAATAGCAGGAAATAGAATCGAGGGGATGAACATCGCATAATGATGGTATTCGGTAAGCACTTACTACGTGCCAAGCACTGTTCTAAGCACTTGGGTAGATACGAGGTGATCAGGTTGTCCCACATGGAGCTCACAGTCTAAATTCCCATTTTCCAGATGAGGTACCTGAGGCACAGAGAAGTTAAGTGACTTGCCCAAAGTCACACAACGGGCAAGTGGCGGAGCTAGGATTAGAACCCATGACCTTCTGACTCCCAGGCCCGTGCTGTATCCACTTCACCATGCTGCCTCTGTACTAACTGCTTGAACACTATGATAAGTGCCTAGCACTGTACTAAGCACTAAGGGATTCAATACCTATTCCCCCTCCTACTCAGACTCTCAGCCCCGTATGGGACCTGATTATCTGGGGTAGATTAATTTAGTACAGTGCTTGGTATATGGTAAGAACTTAACAAATACCGCAAAAAACTCCCACAGAATAAACAACGACAACAAAAACCACACACGAGTGACTTGGGTTCCCCTGTAAATAGGCTGACCAGGAAACACGGGACTTACGGCCTTAGGGACGGGCGCCTCGGTTCCCTCATCTGTAAAATGGAGATTGAGACTGTGAGCCTGATGTGAGACAGGGACTGTGACCCACCTGATTACCTTGTATCTTCCCTAGCGCTTAGTATAGTGCCTGGAACGTAGTAAGCACTTAACAGATATCACGATCATTATTATTAGGTAGAACAGACTTCGACTCTCCATTTTTCAGATGATTTGCCTGAGGTCGCCCGGCAGGCTAGTGGTGGACGGGATAGGGATTGTCTCTATTTGTTGCCCTAATTGGACTTTCCAAGCACTTAGTACAGTGCTCTGCACTCAGTAAGCGCTCAATAAATATCATTGAATGAATGAATGAATGAATGAATCAAACCCAGGTGCCCTGACTCCCAAACCACACTTTTTTCTACTGGGCCACATGGTTTCTCAAAAAATATTTTATACAGTAATAATGATAATAATTGTGATATATGTTAAGCACTTACTATGTGCCAGGCACTGTACTGAGCACTGGAGTAGATACAAGATAATTGGATTAGACAGTCTCTGTCCCGCACAGGACTTGATCTCCATTTTACAGATGAGGAAACTGAGGCCTGGAGAACTGAAGTGACTTGCCCGAGGTCACACAGCAGACAAATAGCAGATTGGGGATTAGAACCCTGTTCATTCTGAGTCCCAGGCCCGGGCTCTATCCACTGAGCCACGCTGCTTCTCAGATAATAACTGTGATATTTGTTAACCTCTTTCTATGGGCCAGACATTGTACTAAGCGCTGGGGTAGATACAAGGTGATTGAGTTGGAAACAGTCCTTGTTTTACATGGGGCTCCCAATCTTAATTAGCAGATAAGTAGTGGAAACCGGGATTAAGGACCAGGTCCTTTCATTCATTCGTTCATTCAATTATATTTATTGAGCGCTTACTGTGTGCAGAGCACTGCACTAAGCGCTTGGGAAGTACAAATCAGCAACAGATAGAGACAGTCCCTACCCAAAAGCAGGTTCTCCCTACCCAAAAGCCGGTTCGCAGTCTAGAAGTGGGGGAGACAGACAACCGAACCAAACAAGTAGATAGGCATCAATAGCATTAAAATAAATAAATAGAATTCTAGATAGATATGTATCATTAATAAAATCAAAAGAATAATGAATATGTACATATGTTCCCAAGTGCAGTGGGGTGGGGAGGGGGGTAGAGCAGAGAGAGGGAGTCAGGACGATGGGGAGGGGAGGAGGAGGAGAGAAAAAGGGGGGCTCAGATTGGGAAGGCCTCCTGGAGGAGGTGGGCTTTCAGTAGGGCTTTGAAGGGGGGAAGTGAGCTAGTTTGGTAGCTGTGAGGAGGGAGGGCGTTCGAGGCCGGACATAGGACCTGGGCCATGTCTACCAACTCTGTCGTATCTTACAGTCCCCAGTGTTCTGCACACAGTAAGTGCTTATTAATAAATACCACCGCTGTGTGACTGTGGGCAAGTCACTTCACTTCTCTGTGCCTCAGTGACCTCATCTGTCAAATGGGGATGAAGACCGTGAGCCTCACGTGGGACAACCTGATGACCCCGTATCTACCCCGGCGCTTAGAACGGTGCTCTGCACATAGTAAGCGCTTGACAAATACCGACATTATTATCATTATTATTATTATTTGGTTGATTTAGGACCACCGAGAAGCCTCGTCAAACTCTAGACCCTTTTCAGCCAAGCCGGCGGCCTGGGGTTCGAACACTTGAGGAGCACGGAATGAGTTGACAATCTCTCAATTTGCCGGGAGAAGAACTCACTTTGTTTCCAGTGTAGCGGGGCCAAACAAATGGTTTCAAGAGCCCAGGAATTAGCTGTTGACCCAAAACAAGTCTGACCTTGGAGGGAGCCAGTAAGCTCCTTTGTTTTACCACAGGGTAATTTCTTGCAGTTAAAATCCAGGGTCGGGAATGGGTTGGACTGCGATGTTTATACATAAATCAGAGCATTGTGTGTGGGTGTATTGTTCTGGCTCAGGAGGTCAAATGGAGCAGCGATTCAGTTTCTCATATCCTTAGGCTCAATGAAGTTAGAAACTCTGAGTTACAACTCGGCTTTCTCTTTGACCTTGGTTAAGTCACTTAATCTTCCTAAAGATAAAGGAAATAAATAGAAACCCAGAGCCGGCTTTTATTCTCCAGAAAACTCACTTTACCCGGACTTTTGGGGGTGCAGCGTGGCCTAGTAATACTAATTATGGGATTTGTTAAGCGCTTACTATGTGCCAAGCGCTGTTCTATGCGCTGGTTGGGGGGGGGGATGCAAGGCAATCAAGTTGTCCCATGTGGGGGCTCACGGTCTCAATCCCCATTTTACAGATGAGGTAATTGAGGCACAGAGAAGTGAAGTGACTTGCCCAAGGTCACACAGCAGACAGGAGGCTGAACCGGGATCAGAACCCACGACCTCTGACTCCCAAGCCTGTGCTCCCTCCACTAAGCCACGCTGCTTCAAGAACACTGGGCTGGACATCAGAGTTCGAATCCCAGCTCTGCCACTTGTCGGCTGTGTGACTGTGGGCAAGTCACTTAACTTCTCTGTGCCTCAGTTCCCTCATCTGTAAAATGGGGATTAAGACTGTGAGCCCCACGTGGGACGACCTGATTCCCCTATGTCTACCCCAGCGCTTAGAACAGTGCTCGGCACATAGTAAGCGCTTAACAAATACCAACATTATTATCTGAGGACCTGGATTTTAATCTCCCACTTGCCTGCTATGTGACCTCGGGTAAGGCCCTTAGCTTCTCTGGGCCTCAGTTTCTTCATCCGATTTACAGGGATTGAATATATGTTTTCCTTCCTACTTGGTCTGTGAGCCCCATGCGGAATAGGGACTGAGTCTGACCTGATTATCTTGTGTCAATCCCAAGTCCTCAGTCCTGCGTTTGCCACATAGTCCTGAGCAAAAATCACTATTAGCATTATTTTTAACCTATCCTTCTTTGCTGAACTCCCAGCCTCCTCTCTGTCCCCACTCCGGTCCATGGGAAGCGGCGTGCCTCAGTGGAAAGAGCGTGGGCTTGGGAGTCAGAGGTCATGGGTTCGAACCCCGGCTCTGCCACCTGTCAAACTGTGTGACTGTGGGCGAGTCACTTAACTTCTCTGTGCCTCAGTGACCTCATCTGTAAAATGGGGATTACGCCTGTGAGCCTCACGTGGGACAACCTGATGACCCTGTATCTCCCCCAGCGCTTAGAACGGTGCTCTGCACATAGTAAGCGCTTAACAAATACTAACGTGATTATTATTATTACTTCACTCTGCTGCTTGGATCATTTTTCTACAAAAGCGTTCAGACCACGTTTCTCCTCTCCTCAAGAACCTCCGGCAGTTGCTAATTCACCTCCGCATCAAACAGAGACCCCTTACCACTTACCATCGGCTTTAAGGCCCTGGGTCACCTTGCCCCCACCACCTCACCTCGCTCCTCTCCTACTACAGTTCAGCCAACACTTTGCTCCTCTAATGCCAAGCTTCTCACTGTCCCTCCATCTCACCTCTGACCTGTCACCCAGGTCCTTCCTCTGGCCTGGCACTCCCCGCACTCTTCATATCTGACAGACAATGACTCTCCCCTCATTCAAAGCCTTCTTGAAGGTACGTCTCCTCCATGAGGCCTTCCCTGACTAAGTCCTCTTTTTCTTTTCTCCCACTCCCGTCTGCATCACCCCGACTTACTCCTTTTATTCATCCTCCTTCCTAACCCCACAGCACTTACATACGTGTCTATAATTTCATTTATATTACTGTCTCCCCACCTAGACCATAAGCTCCTTGTGGACAGGGAAATGTGTCTATTCTATTGCTACAGTGTACTTTTCCAAGAGCTTAGTACACCGCTCTGCACGCGGCAAGCCCTCGATAAATACGACCCACTGATTGATAGGTTTAGAACCGTGAGAAGGGCAAGGTTGAGACTTTGGGCTTTTGTGACAGTTGTGACACGTATTCATGAGTTTTATGGAAGGCGTAGACAGAAACGAGACAATTTCTTCTTCGGCATGTGACATTCTGTGCTGTTTTCCTCACAGAGTCAATTTTATATTAGGAAATAACACGAGTGCAGGCAGCTCCTTTTGGAGAGATTTAAAACATCCCACTGTATTTGTTGGTTTAAACTAGAGCATGCTGGAGCCAGTACTCAGAAGAGGGCATAAGAAGACCAGATTTCCCAAGAGAAACCACAGTTCTGAAACGATCATTATTTTCCTTTACTCTCTTTCCCACGGCTGTCAGGCCAGTGTTACACTCACTGTTTAGTGCGGGGCGGGGGGCTTTAATTTTGTTCGTCTGTGCTTCTTTGACATTGTCGTTATTCTGCAGTGCTCTGGTGGGTTTTTTAATGCTATCTGTTAAGCATGTGTATGTGCCGGGCATTATACTAAACACTGGGGTAGATACAAGCTAATCAGGGTAGACCCAGTCCCTGTCTCACACGTCTTAGTCTCCATTTTACAGATCATCCATGCATTCATTCCTTCATTCAATTGTATTTATTGAGTGCTTACTGTGTGCAGAGCACTGTACTAAGCATTTGGAAAGTACAGTTCAGCAACAAAGAGAGACAATCCCTGCCCACATCGGGCTCACAGTCTAGAAGGGGAGAGACAGACATCAATATAAACCAACAGGCATCGATAGCATCAGTATAAATAAATAGAATTATACTTCTATACACATCAAAACAAGCAGACGTTAATATGAATAAATAGAATTATAGATATGTATAGATGTTGTGGGGCGGGGAAGGGGGGAGAGCAAAGGGAGGGAGTCGGGGCAATGGGGGTGGGAGCCGAGGAAAAGGGGGGCTTAGCCTGGGAGGGCCTCCTGGTGGAGGTGAGCCTTCAGTAGAGCTTTGAAGGGGAGAAGTGTGATTGGTGGATTTGAAGAAGGAGGACGTTCCGGGGCAGAGGTAGGATGTGGGCCGGGGTCGATGGCGGGACAGGCGAGAACGAGGCACAGTGAGAAGGTTAGCACCGGAGGAGTGGAGTGTGTGGGCTGGGGTAGAGAAGGAGAGAAGGGAGGTGAGGTAGGAGGGGGCAAGGTGATGGAGAGCTTTGAAGCCAAGAGTGAGGAGTTTTTACTTGTTATGGAAATTGATAGACAACCACTGGAGATTTTTGAGGAGGTGGGTGACATGCCCAGAGTGTTTCCGTAGAAAAATAATCCGGGCAGCAGAGTGAAGTATAGACTGAAGCGGGGAGTGACAGGAGGTTGGGAAATCAGAAAGGATGTTGATGCAGTAATCCAGTCGGGATAGGATGAGTGATTGTACTAACAAGGTCGCGGTTTGGGTGGAGAGGAAAGGGTGGATCTTGACGATGTTGTGAAGGTGAGACGGGCGGGTTTTGGTGATGGATTGGATTTGTTGAAGTGAATGAGAGAGTGGAGTCAAGGATGATGCCAAGTTTGGGGACTTGTGAAACGGAAAGGATGGTAGTGCTGTCCACAGTGACAGGAACGTCAGGGAGAGGCCAGGGTTTGGGAGGGAAGATAAGGAGGTCTGCCTTGGACATGTTGAGTTTTAGGTAGTGGGAGGATATCCAAGTGGAGATGTGCTGAAGGCAGGAGGAGATGCGAGCCTGGAGGGAGGGAGAACAAAGCTGTGTGACTGTGGGCAAGTCACTTCACTTCTCTGTGCCTCAGTTACCTCATCTGTAAAATGGGGATTAACTGTGAGCCTCACGTGGGACAACCTGATGACCCTGTATCTCCCCCAGCGCTTAGAACAGTGCTCGGCACATAGTAAGCGCTTAACAAACACCAGCATTATTAGATACAGATTTGGGTATCATCCGTGTAGAGATGATAGTTGAAGCGCCGTGGGAGTGAATGAGTTCACCAAGGGAGGGAGTGTAGATGCAGAATAGAAGGGGCCCGAGAACTGAGCCTTGAGGAACTCCTACAGTTAGGGGATGGGAGACTGAGAATGAATGGCCAGAGAGATAAGAGGGGAATCAGGAGAGGACAGAGGCAGTGAACCCACAGTTGGATAATATGTTGCAGAGAAAGGGATGGTCGGCAGTGTCAAAGACAGCTGAGAAGTCCAGGAGGATTAAGATGGAGTAGGAGCTGTTGGATTTGGCAAGGAGGAGGTCATTGGTGACCTTTGAGAGGGAGGTTTCAGTGGAGTGGAGGGGACAAAAGCCAGATTGGAAGGGGTCCAGGAGAGAGTTGGAGTCGAGGAATTTGAGTGAGCGAGTGTAGACGACTCGCTCCAGGAGTTTGGAAAGGAAGGATAGGAGGGATACGGGGAGATAAATGGAGGGGTCTATGGGGCATGGGAGGATTTTTTTAGGATGGGGGAGACGTGGGCATGTTTGAAGGCAGAGGGGAAGAAGCTATTGGGGAGTGAGCGGTTGAAGATGGAAGTTAAGGAGGGGAGGAGGGAAGAGGGGAGGTTTTTTGTAAGGTGGGAGGGAATTGGGTCTGAAGCTCATGTGGAGAGGGTGGGACTTGAGAGGAGGGAGGAGATCTCCTCTGAAGCTACAGCTGGGAAGGATGGGAAAGTAGAAGGGAGGGTCGAGAGGGGTTGGAGGAGGGGGAGGGGTGAATATGGGGCGCTAAGACCCGACAGTGTTAATTTTCCTAATGAAGTCGGTGGCCAGATAGTTGGGAGTCAGGGATGGGGGAGGGGGAACTACTCGCCTGTACTTTGGCAAAGCAACTCAGTGGGAAGTTAATTATCTTCCCCTTGAGGTAGGTGTCATCTCAACTAACTATTATATTTCCCAAGCACTGAGAACAGTGCTCTATACAGAGTAAGGACTCAGTGAATACTACCGATTGATCGGTTGATCCAGTATGCTTCGGTAGGCAATCCGCGAGAGCCATGTCAATCGACATCATTTCCCTATATTGATTTCCCCGAGTAAGCTTTATTCCACCCAGAACCTTTCATTTATTGACACTGATGATTGCCTTAATGGATTTTACAGATAGATCCTATTGGGAGTTGTTGTCATCATACACACACACACACACACACACACACACGCACAGCACAAGCTTTAAGTTATTTACATTTCATGTCATGAACAGGGGTTGAATCTTAAAAAGCATCTCACTATATTCCAGAAGTTACAGAAATAGAAATTCCAATATGACAACCACTGTTCCAAGATACTGACAGAAACATGCATTGAATAAAACCCAATCAATCAAAAGCATTTATTGAATACCTACTGCGTGCAGAGCACCACAATAAGCATTTGAGAAAGAACAATAGAATTGGTAGACACGATTCCCTGCCCTTAAGGAGTTTGCGGTGTAGCGGAATTAGATTGGTAGCTCTAAATAAAATATAACATCCTCTTGGACTTGTGATATTTTCTAAATGAAATAAAATTTAACATCCTCTCGGACTTGCGACATTTTCCTCTCAGTTTGATTTTTCATTAGCCTATCAATTCACACTTTAACAAATGCAAGCTTTTCTAATCAGAAAGACGAGCAAGGATTCTCTGCCTTTGAAATAAACTTGAGTCACGGTAATGGTGCATCTTATTCTCTCTAAAATGGGCTCTGCTATAAAGAATAAGCAGATTTTAAATAACGATTAGTAATGATTATGGCATTTATTAAGTACTCATTATGCGTTAAGCCCTGATTGATTTTAGATACAATCCCCGTCACCCATAGGATTCACAGTCTGTTTTATCCCCACTGTACAGATGAGTAGATTGAAACCCGGAGGGGCTAAGAGACTACATCGTCATCATCATCACCGTCATCATGCCAAGCACTGTACTAAACGCTGGGATAGATACGAGGTAATAATAATAGTGGTATTTGTGAAGCACTGACTATGTGCCAGGTGCTGTACTAAGCGCTGGGGTGGATACGAGGAAATCGGGCTGGACAGAATCCCTGTCCTAAAAAGGGCTCACAGTTTCGACCCCCATTTTACAGATGCGGTAACTGAGGCACCGAGAACTTAAGTGACCTGCCCAAGGTCACACAACGACAGGTGGTATATTTGTGGAGCACTTACTATATGTAGAGCTCAGGACTAAAACTGTGGGAGAGTATATTACAACAGAGTTGGCAGAGATGTTCCCTGTCCGTGATAAGCTTACAGTCTAAAGGGGAAAACAGACCTTAATCTAAATAAAATATTTATCATCTACAGTTTAAAGACATGTACGTAAGTGGCACAGGGCTGAGAGTGAAGCGACTATCAAATGCCCAAAGGTCACAGATTGAAGCGCATAGACGACGCAGAAGGGACAGCGAGCCGGGGAAAAGAGAAAAGGAAGGCCTCTTGGAGGAAATGTGACTTTAATAATGCTTTGAAACTGGAGAGAGGGATAGTCTGGTGAATATGAAGGGGGAGGGAGTTCCAGGCTAAGGATGGACACGGGAGAGGGGTCGGTAGGGAGGTAGATGAGATCGGGGTAAAGTGAATAAACCGGTGCTAGGGGAATGAAGTGTGTGGGCTGGACTGGATTGATTGATTTAAAGCCGATGGTGAGGAGTTTGTGTTTGATGCGGAGGTGGATTGGCAACCACTGGAGGTTCTTGAGGAGAGGGGAGACGTGGTCTGAATTTTTTTTGTAGAAAAATGATTTGTGCAGCAGAATGAAGTTTGAACTGGAGTGGAAAGAGACAGACTTGCCCAAGGTCACACAGTATTCAGTGGCAGAGCTGGGCCTCAAACCCAGGTCACCTGACTCCCAGCCTTGAATTCTTTATATTCAGGCCACTAAATTTGTTAGTAATTTTATTTTGAAGACTAGAAAATTAACGCATAAAATATAATATGCTTTAAAAACCGAATTTCAAGAACAAGACAACTCATTTTCAATGTGGCTCAAGGTTCGGTAGAAACACCCAAGTGATAGATCGTCCCCATCAGAAAGTCTTCACCGACTTGTAACGTGGAGTAGTTTATCTCTAAAGTGGAGGAGATTGATTCCAGATACTAACCTTTCCTAAGGAAGAGAAATTCCTTGACACCTGCCTCTCAATTTTATTTTTCTGCCTAATCAATTCCAGTTTCCAGATGGAGAGATGGGTAATATAGCTTATCTTTGAGGACAGCGTGGGAGGAAAGAGAAGAGATGAATCTTTGCCAAACTGCCCCTAAAGTTGCCACAGTTTCTTTCTGTTCCCTTGAGGATTTCAGGTGGAGAATTTCGGGCATCAAGCTTCTACCGAAAAACTGAAAGGGAACTAAAGTGCCTGAAATCCTCAGGGGAACAGAAGGAGATTGGGGAATTTAGTCCCTTTAAGGTTTTCAGCAGAAGCTTGGCGCTGCTGCGATTATCATTATACCTGGACGACAGCAGAAGAAAACATTCTTCTGCAATTTTGTTTTAATTCCCAGAATCGAAAAGGCAAGGATCTGGCACTTGAATTTCCAGACTCAAAAGAGGATAAATACAGTCTTTCCCTCCGGGGGAGTGGGAAATAATGGTCGTGGGTTCTAATCCAGGCTCGGCCACATGCCTGCCGTGTGATCTCGGGGAAGTCACTTCACTTTTCTGTGCCTCTGTTACCTCATCTGCAAAACGAGGACCGAGACTGTGAGCCCCATGTGGGACAAGGACTGTGTGCAACCTGACTGCCTTGTATCTACCCTAGCACTTAGAACAGTGCTTGGCACGTAGTAAGCGCTTACCAAATACCCCAACTATTATTATTACTATCATCATAAATGAAATAACCCAATAATATGAACATTATCTGCTTGAACATGGCTAGGGCAAGGCCAGGGTGTTAGAAAGAAGCAACTATCTGGTGGATTCAAGCCGTTTAGAAAATCGAATGGAATAATTCAAGACCAGACATTCACTCTGTTTTTTCCTCCTGAATGATGCGGTCTAGTTGTTGGTGTTTTCCAAATACTTCCGACTGTAAACTGCCTGGTGAGCAGTGGCCTCGGAGCGGAGCGAATTTCATCATCTGATCCTCGTCCTCCACCCAGTGGACAGTTTCCTCAAGATCAGCCCAGTTCCATCTTGACATTTTCCCATCTCTCTCCGTCTCTCGCCCGCCGTCACCCCCATAACCCCGGCTACGTGCAAATCCATGTTTCAGCTGGATCGCTTTGGTTCCGTATCACGGTGTGGAACGCACTGTGCCACGGGAAGCCGCGTGGCATAGTGGACGGAGCCCGGGCCTGGGAGTCCGACGGGCTTGGGTTCCCATCCCGGCTCCGCCTCTTGTCTGCTGTGTGACCTTGGGTATGTCACTTCACTTCTCTGGACCTCACTCCCTCGTCTGGAAAATGGCCCCACAGCACTTAACGTCCATATCCCTAATTTATTTATTTATATTAACGTCTGTCTCCTCCTGTAGACTGAAAGGTCGTTGTAGGCAGAACTGTATCTGCTTATTGTTATAATGTACTCTACCAAGTGTTTAGTAGAGTGTTTTGCACACAGTAAGCCCTCAATAAATATGAATGAGTGAATGAGCACTGTCAGGGAAAGGTCTACGGAGTAAAAATCTTGCCGACAGAATATATATGCTACTCCTTTGAAATACTGAGGCGGTCACGTCAGCGGACCAGAGCCTTGACAAACCTGGACCCAGTGGCGTACCTACTGTGATCTACAGAGATGATAATAATAAAATTTATGGTATTTGTTAGGTGCTTACTATGTGCCAAGCACTCTACTAAGCACTGGGTTAGATATAATGTAATCAGATTGTCCCACGTGGGGCTCACAGTCTTAACCCCCATTTTGACATATGAGGTCACCGAGGCCAAGAGAAGTTAAACGGCTTGCCCAAGATCACACAGCAGGCAAGTGGCGGAGATGGGATTAGAACCCACAACCTCTGACTCTCAAGCCCGGGCTCTTTCCACTAAGCCGTGCTGCTTCTCCAGCTACAGAGATGCAGAGAAGCAGCGTGGCCTAGTGGAAGCAACCCGGGTCGGGGAGTCGGGTTCTAGTTCCGGCTCCAGTTGTCTGCTGTGTGTCCTTGGGCAAGTCATTTCACTTCTCTGGGCCTCAGTTACTCATTCTGTAAAATGGGGATCAAATCCTACTCCTTCCTTCCTAGAGTGCGAACCTCATGCGGCACAGGGACTGTGTCCCTACCGCCGTGCTTAGAAGAGTGCATGCTACACAGTAAGCACCTAAACTCGTCCTCTAGAGCGTAAGCTCATTGCGGGCAGGGAAATGTGTCTGTTTATTGTCGCGCTGTACTCTCCCAGGCACTCAGCATAGTGTCCTGAACAGAGTAAGCACTGGATAAATACGATTGAATGAAATATATGAAGCATTAAGGAAGTGCAGCAGGATCTCAGTGATGCCATTATCATCGATGGTATTCGTGATGGGTCTATATCTATAATTCGATTTATATCGATGCTACTGATGCCCGTTTACTCGTTTCGTTCCGTTTCGTTGTCTGCCTCGCCCCTTCTAGACCGCGAGCCCGTTGTTGGGTAGAGGCTGTCTCTATCTGCTGCCGAATCGTAGAGGCACGGCGGAGTCCTGAACTAACTTCCAGAGGACATCATTGACCACAGAATTTCTCAGAATTGCAATGAGGATTAAGGCCACAGTGTGGCACAGCAGACAAATATTCGCGGTGTTTCCGAACAACTGCGGGAAGAAACACCCCAAAACCTCTATTCGGTTTCCCAGACACCCTCATCGGATCTGTGCTCCGGCAACTCGTAAACACAGTCTCTGCCGTCACGTTACAAATAATGATGGTATTTGTTAAGCGGTGGTTATGGGTCGAGCACTGCTCTAAGAACTGGGATAGAAAGAAGCTACTAGGATGGATACGGTCCCTGTCCCACATGGGGCTCACAGTCTTAATCCCCTTTTGACAGATGAGGTAACTGAGGTGAGGTAACTAAGGGACTTGCCCCCAGTCTTAACCCCCATTTTACAGCTGAGGTAACTGAGGCCCAGAGAAGTGAAATGACTTGCCCGAGGCCACGCAGCAGACAAGCGGCAGAGGCGGGATTAGGACTCGGGTCCTTCTGACTCCCAGGCCCGTGCTCTAGCCACTGGACCACGTTGTTTCTCAGGAAACTCTTTCAAATCCAGGGACTGTGAGCAACATTGAAAATCAAAGGCAGTCATTCTAGAGTTGCTAAAGACCAGTCAATCGATCAGTCAACTAATTGAATTTATTGAGCGCTTACTGTTTGGAGAATGCTGTACTAAGCACTCGGGAGGGTTTGCTATGATGAGTTGGCAAACAGAACCTCTGCCATCAAGGAGTTTACAGTCGATTAGCGGAGACAGACAGTAAAATAAATTGCATAGGCAGAAGCAGCAGAGCCTAAGGATATAGAGAAGCGTAGAGAAGCAGCGTGGCTTAATAGAAAGAGCTTGGGCTTGGGGAGTCAGAGGTCGTGGGTTCTAATCCCGGCTCCACCACTTGTCAGCTGTATGACTCTGGGCAAATCATTTAACTTCTCTGTGCCTCAGTAATCTCATCTGTAAAATAGGGATTAAGACTGTGAGCCCCCGTGGGACAACCTGATTACCTTGTATCTACCTCAGTGCTTGGTACGTAGCACCTAACAGATACCATCATCATAATTATTATATAGGCACTATTTAAGCACTTACTATATGCCGAGCACTGGATTAAACCCTGGGGTAGATACAAACTAATCAGGTCCCAAATGGGGCTCACGGTCAAAGGAGGAAGGAGAATAGGTATTGCGTCTTTATTATCCAGATGAGGGAACCGAGGCACAGAGAAGCAAAATGACTTGCCCGACATCACAGGTATGGCAGGTATGTGGTGGAGTAAGGATTAGAACTCAGATCCTCTGAATCTCAGGCCCCTTTTTTTTTCCCCACTAGGCCTCACTGTTTCCCGTAAGGGCTGGGAGTAGGAGGCTGCGGGATGGGATGAATTTCAAAGTGCCCTGGAAAAGCAAAGTGTGAGGATTGAGAACAGTGCTCCAGTGCTTAGAAGAGTGATTGGCACATAGTAAGTCCTTAACAAACACCGTCATAATAATATTAAGAGATCAGTGAGGTAAGCTAAGAAGGAGAGACCTGACTGAGTGCCTTAAAGCCAGTGGTAAAGATTTTATTTTTATTAAGAAGATAAACATATCATCAGGGAGACTGAGTTGGAGGTCTCTTAGTGGATAGGGCCTGGGAATCAGAAGGACCTGGGTTCTAATCCCAGTCCCGCCACTTGTCTGCTGTGACCTTGCGTAGGTCACTTCGCTTCTCCGTGCCTCAGTTCCCTCCCGTGTAAAATGAGGATTAAGCCCATGAGCCCCATGGTGGGACAGGGACTGTGAATTACCCGATTAGCTTCTATCTCTCTGTGTCATCTGACTCCCGGGCCCCTGCCCTTTCCCACTCTGAAATGACGCTCTCCGCGTCCATGTGGAATTAAGTTTACAGTTTAATAGTCGTTGTACTGTTTCTCGGCTGACAATTCTTTGCTGTGGATTGTTTGGTAGCACTGAGGCAAGAAAGCTCCGTGCCTTTCGCTATTGTGGCCTGCCAGTAATGTCCCTGAGTTGGCAGAAATGTCAGAGAAAACACTTAATGGGGAACTGGTAAGGTCGCTCTTGTTGCACCTACTCGGTTCCCCGTAAGACCTCCCCGGAAACCACATGGTTTCAAATTCCTTTTTCTGCCTGCGAATTGCATCACTTGTCTGATAAACACTGTGCCTCACAATGTCCTTCCGAAGTTGAAAGTGACATCTGTTCTCTTTCGGTGTTAGGTATAGAGTTTCAAATGCTTAGAAAAACTAACAAGGGCCGTTTCTCTCGCTTAAACGAGTGGAAAAAAACAGGACCGTTTGAAGGCCAAAAACACTTCCACCTTTGGGCATTGAATGCATGCATTTGTAAACAGAACAGTCCCTAGAGAAACCAAATTCCAAAATTGTCTGGGAAGGGACAGATCGCTGAAGAACTATAAGAATACAAATTCTGGGTGTCATTTGTCTTTTCGAGTTTGGGAATGGGCAGGAAAAAGGGATAGCTGTTAGATTCAGTGGAACAGAGTTTCATAGCTAAATTTAGTCTTACTTTCAGGCTGCAATATGTTGGTGACTTTATTGGAATAGGTAAGAATTCATTCCCTTTTGAGTGTCCTGGTATCCGCCCAGTTCTATCCCCTGACAGGAGCTAGTGAAGTCAACACAGGTGTTTGGCACCCAAATAAAGGAAAAACAGAGGTCCCAAAGGTGGAATCCAGCTCATTCGATCAATCAAACGTATTTATTGAGCACTTGTACTGAGTTTTTGGGAGAGAACAGAAAACAGAGTCGGTAGACCCGTGCCCTGCCCACAGCGAGCTGACAGTCTAGCGGGAAAGTCAATGCACGGAAAGCACAACTGTCAAAGGGGTCATTCTAAGGTGAATAGGCATGAGCATTTTCAAATTCAATATTTACATATTTTAAACCAGCATTGACAGTGAAGAGCATCCTCTAGTCTGGTTTAGTGTCATCAGCCCACTTAGAACCTACAACAAATAATGAATGTTAGCCAACTCCACTCCTTCCTCTTTGGAAAGGAGACTGACTCATTCTCAGGCAGGTACTCTCTGCTTCTCTGGGAACTAATGTGACCTCCATTTCCCTTCACATGTCATTTTCCCGCGTTTCTTATGGAGCCTTCTCCTCACTGTGGAGTCTGTTGCAATTGCAGGAATTTGTCATCATCACCTCTTGTCTAGGGACCGTGCGTCTGTTGGGTTCAGAAAAGACCAAGATTTAGAATCTCCGAGGTGTCCTGGAAACGGAGTTTGAATGTCCTGTTGTAAGGGAATAACACACAGTGAAATATCTGAACTGATCTGCATAGCACAGGATCATTTTTGGGTAACATAATCAATGTTTTGGTCTGGATCTGCACTTCCAAACTACTCATTACTGGGGTCCCAACCAGGCAGAGTCCACACACATCAGGGAACCACAGTCTACTAGACGTGTCTCTGGAATGTCATTATGTCTGTTTGATTAGTAACAAAGCAGCGTGGCTCAGTGGAAAGAGCATGGGCTTTGGAGTCAGGGCTCATGAGTTCGAATCCCAGCTCTGCCACTTGTCGGCTGTGTGACTGTGGGCAAGTCACTTAACTTCTCTGTGCCTCAGTTCCCTCATCTGTAAGATGGGATTAAGACTGTGAGCCCCACGTGGGACAACCTGATTCCCCTATGTCTACCCCAGCGCTTAGAACAGTGCTCGGCACATAGTAAGCGCTTAACAAATACCAAAAATTAAATTAAAAATTAGTAATGTTGACTTAAAACAGTAATAATCATCATCATCCTCATCATGGTAGATGTTAAGTGTTTGCTATTTGAGAAGCATTGTGATAGATGCAAGATAATCAGGTTGGACACAGTCCCTGTCCCACATGGGGCTCATGGTCTTAATCCCCATTTTACAGATGTGGAAACGGAGACACAGAGAATAATAATAATTCTGGTATTTGTTAAGCACTTACTATGTGCCAGGCACTGTACTAAGCGCCGGGGTGGATACAAGCAAATCGGGTTGGACACAGTCCCTGTCCTATAGGGGGCTCACAGTCTTAATCCCCATTTACAGATGAGGTAACTGAGGCACAGAGAAGTGAAATGATTTGCCCAAGGTCACACAGCAGATATGTGGCAAAACTGGGATAGAACCCACGTCTTCCGACTCCCAGGGCCGTGCTCTTTCCGCGAAGCAGTGGGCTAAGCATGAGGGCAGATTCATGGTAATCGGATTGGACACAATCCCTGTCCCACTGAGGGTTCACAGACACTGCCAAACACTGTCAGTCAGTCAGTCCTATTTACTGAGCACTTACTGTGGGAAGCAGCGTGGCTCAGTGGAAAGAGCCTGGGCTCGGGAGTCAGAGGTCATGGGTTCGACTCCCGGCTCTGCCACTTGTCAGCTGTGTGACTGTGGGCAAGTCACTTCACTTCTCTGGGCCTCAGTTCCCCCATCTGTGAAATGGGGATTAACTGTGAGTCTCACGTAGGACGACCTGATTCCCCTGTATCTCCCCCAGCGCTTAGAACAGTGCTCGGCACGTAGTAAGCCCTTAACAAATACCAACATTATGATTATTATTAATAAGAGCTGGGAAAGTACAACGTGACAATATAACAAACATATAAGCCCAGGAGTAGTTACAATATAATCAGGTCAGATACAGACCCTGTCAATCAATCAATCAATCAATCATATTTATTGAGCTCTTACTGTGTGCATAGCACTGTACTAAGCTCTTGGGAGAGAACACAACAATCTAACAGACACGTTCCCTGCCCACAATGAGCTTACAGTCTAGAGGGAGCTTACATTTTCTAAACTGCTTCCACCTCAAGGTTTATCGGATGCAGTTACACAGACCTGACAATGTCTGTTTGGGAAAAACTTAGACCAAATGGAAAAGAATTCACAAAATATTTTTGCATCTCAAAAGTGCAATTGGCTCATCCTTAGGAAGTAAGGGGCAGGCTCTTAGCTACCCCGGTCTCTGACATTTTACTATCGCAGGGATAGGAACCGATCACGCTAAATCTTCAGACGGATTAGGTGAAAGTTATATCTTGATATTTTGCTCCGTGCTGGAATAGTACGTGGAAATGTAAAAGCCCGAGTCATAGACTTAAAGAGTCAACCCAATTCCCGAGATTCATTCTGCCCGCATCACGGGACCCATGACCGAATTGGCAAACGAAGAGGGTAAGAGAGATGAGGCCAGAGTGACTTGCCGGATCAGCATTTGGAAGGAAGCCAAAAGAAGTCAATCGATGAGTGGCATTTATTGAGTACACATGGCGTGCAGAGCACTATGCTAAGCATTTAAGAGAGTGAAAGCACATGGCACACAAGCAAATATCCATCGAGACCAGAAGAAGGCATTGCCAAAGGACCAGTACACACCGCGAGTTCCCCACGATTCTAAATCTCCTTTCGAGTAGGTCACGATTTATGCCAGACTGCTGTCAAAACACTTTATGACATGAAACTGTTGCTGCTCTCACGTAAGACGGGAATCTATAAAAAGCCAGGAGAGCAAAATACTCTAGAAATAATGACCGTGGTTATATGTTGAGCACTTATTATATACCACGCACTATTCTAAATGCTGAGCTAGTTACAAGATAATGAGGTCGGACTCATTCTGAAGAAGGAGGGGGAACTGATTTTGAATCCACATTTTACAGTTTAAGAAACTGAGGCACAGGGAAGTGAGATGACTTGACCGAGGGCACGCAAAAGGTATGTGGTGAAGCTGGGATTAGGACCCAGGCCCCCTGACTTCCAGTCCTCTTTCTCCTAACTAATAATGGTATTTGTTAATAATGATAATTATGCTATTTTTAAGCACTTACTATGTACCAAGCACTGTTCTAGGTGCTGGGGGAGATACAAGGTCATCGGGTCGTCCCACTTGGGGCTCACAGTCTTTATCTCCATTTTACAGATGAGATAACTGAGGCAAAGAGAAGTTAAGCAGCTTGCCCAAGGTCACACAACAGACAAGTGGCAGAATGGGGATTAAATCTCACCCCCTCTGACTCCCAAGCCTGTGTTCTTGCCACTAAACTGTGCTTGTTAAGCGCTTACTATGTGCCAAGCACTGTTCTAAGCACTGGGGTAGATACAAGTTAATCGGATTGGACAGAGTCTCTGTCCCCCGTGCGGCTCCCAGTCTCAACCCCCATTTTACAGATAGGGTAGCTGAGGCCTACGGAAATTAAGCGACTTCCCCAAGTTCGCAAAGCAGACAAGTGGCGGACAAGGAGAAACCAGATCCTTCTGACTCCCAGGCCCGGGCTCTATTTACTAAGCCACACCGCTTCTCCCTTAGGCCCCACTGTTTTTCTAATTCAGTCGATCAATCGATCAATCATATCTATTGAGCACTAACTTTGTACAGAACACTGTACTGAGAGCTTGGGAGAGTACACTATGACAATACAACAGTCACCTTCCTCTCCCACAGCCAGCTGCAACATCCCATCTCAGAGGTGTGTCTGGGAAGGTTCAATCAGCCAGTCATTCATATTTATTGAGCGCTTACTGCGTGCAGAGCCCTGAACTAAGCGCTTGGGAGAGGTCGATATATCAATAAATGGGCACATTCCCTGCCCGCCACGAGCTTACAGTCTAGTGCTTGGATCTCTGTGCCATTTGACCCCCCCAGCCTCCTCAAGGATGAGGAAAAGATGGGCCCGGGAGAGAGAGAGAGAGCACTGTGTAGTCAGTTCTTGGTTCCCTGCTTAGGCCCCACAGCCTCGGTGAGCGGTTTGTGTGGGGCTACGGGTGCCTTGGCCAGTGTGGAGATCATCTTCAAGTGCGGCGGTTTTCCCAGTAACCGAATCAGAAGAAACGTGGCCTAGCGGAGAGACCACAGGGCAAGGTTCTAATCCTGGCTCTGCCACTTGACTGCTGTGTGACCTCGGGTAGGTTACATACCTTCTCTGGGCCTCGCTTTCCTCGCTTTCACCCTCCCAGACTGAGCTCCCCCTTTTCCCCCTGCTCCCTCTGCTCCCCCTTTCCCCCCCTTCACCTCCCCTCAGCTAAGCCCCCCCCGCTCCTCCCCCTCTCCCTTCCCCTCCCCTCAGCACTGTACTCATCCACTCAACTGCATATATTTTCATTACCCTATTTGTTTTGTTAATGAGATGTACATTACCTGTTTCTATTTATTCGCTATTGTTTTAATGAGATGTTCATCCCCTTGATTCTATTTATTGCTATCGTTTTTGTCTCTCTGTCTCCCCCGATTAGACCGTAAGACCGTCAAAGGGCAGGGACCGTCTCTATCTGTTACCGATTTGTCCATTCCAAGCGCTTAGTACAGTGCTCTGCACAAAGTAAGCGCTCAATAAATACTATTGAATGAACTCTAAAAGGGGAGTTTGATATCTCTTCTCCCTCCCACTAGACTCTGAGCCCCATGTGGGACAGGGATGGTATACAATGTGATTATCCTGTGTAATAACAATAATTATGTTGGTATTTGTTAAGCGCTTACTATGTGCAGAGCACTGTTCTAAGTGCTGGGGGGATGCAAGGTGATCAGGGTGTCCCACGTTGGGCTCCCAGTCTTCACCCCCATTTTACAGATGAGGTAACTGAGGCAGAGAGAAGTGAAGTGACTTGCCCAAAGTCACACAGCTGACAAATGGAAGATCTGGGATTAGAACCCATGACCTCTGACTCCCAAGCCCGGGCTCTTTCCACTGAGTCACGCTGCTTCCCTGCACTACCCCAGCACTTGGTACACGAGAAGCAGCATGGCTTAGTGGATAGAGCACGGGCCCGGGAGTGAGAAAAATTGGGGTCCAATCCCGGCTCTATCACAGGTCTGCTGTGTGACCTTGGCAAAGTCACTTCACTCCTCTAGGTCTCAGTTCCCTCATCCACAAAATAGGGATAAGAGTGTGAGCCCCATGGGGGACAGGGACTGTGTCCAACCTGATTAATCCGTATCTACCACAGTGCTTAGAACTGTGTTTGGCACATAGTGTGTGCTTAACAATTACCTTAAAAAAAACCCAGGTCCTCTGGCTTCCATATAATCACTTGATTCCACGAGGCTATTTGCTTCTCAGAGTAATCAAGGTATTGTAGGGGAATACCCTGGCTCAATCCTTGAATAGTGGCTTGGGAGCGAAAAGCTACAGGGTTGCACGATTTGGTTGTGTTGAGCTGTTCTTTGGGAGCGCTTTGAAGTTTCATTCATTCATTCAATAGTAGTTATTGAGCGCTTACTATGTGCAGAGCACTGTACTAAGCGCTTGGAATGGACAAATCGGTAACAGATAGAGACGGTCCCTGCCCTTTGTCGGGCTTACGGACTAATCGGGGGAGACGGACGGACAAGAACAACGGCAACAAATAGAATCAAGTTTCATAGCCAAGTTGGTTTCATAGGGCTAGGCTTGGGAATTTCCTAAGGCGGGGAGTCTGGGGAAATGGAGCGATATTCTCCTGGGAGCTTTTTCTCCCCAAGGTTAATTATTATGGTTAGCTTTCTGTGTGGTTGAGGATAGGATAGTTATTCATTCATTCATTCATTCATTCATTCATTCATCGTACAAAGCCCTGTAGTAAGAAGTTGGGAGAGTAAAGCATAACAATAAAGAGACACACTCCCTGCCCACAACAAGCTTACAATCTAGAGATGAGTTTTACCTCAATGCACCCAAGCTTCTGGGACAAGCACATCGATAGAATCTCTTTTCAATAAAGCGTTCCACCCAAAACCTCAAATGGCATTTCCTTGTGATTAGGCTCAAGTACTTTTAAAGGAAATGAAAATTAGGCCAGCACCACCTGGCTGAATATTTTGTTGCCTGGGTTTGCTCGGGTCCACTGTGCTCCTTCCTTGATTCCCTTTATTTTACTTCTCCTTGGAATTTTGTCGCTCCTTCATCCAAATGGGGTTTCTTCCATGTTCGGTTCTGTGGCTGAATCCTCTTGTTGAAACTCTCTTCCAACACAATTTTTAAGTGTTTCTAGATCAGGGTCCAAATTTAATTGAAGATGTTTAGTTCGTTTTCTCTGGAGAAAGCAAAACACCTCAGAATGTTAAAATCTGCTTACCTACCATTTAAAGCTGCATTTATAATTGCCAAGGTACTGTGCCAGTCAGCAGTTTACCTCGCTTTATGCAGAGTCTGTAACCATCTGAGTGTTACATTTTTGGATTCCACCTCCACCTCAAACTTCATTTCCACCAGATGGCCCCTATAATAATAATATTAATTTTGGTATTTACTAAGGACCCAGCCCTGTGCTAAATGTTGGGAAAGAGCTAAGATGATCGGGTGGGTCACGGTTCTTGTCCCACATGGGTCTCACAGTTTAAGTAAGAGGTAAAAATAGGTATTGAATTGCCATTTTACAGAAGAGGAAACTAAGGCAGAGAGAAATGAAGTGACTGGCTCAAGGTCACACAACAGGAAAGTGGCTTGGGCGTGTCACTTCTCTGTGCCGCAGTTACCTCATCTGTAAAATGAAGATTATGACTGTGAACTCTATTTGGTAAAGGAACTCTATTTGGTAAAGGAACTGTGTCCAATCTAGTTCATTCATTCAATAGTATTTACTGAGCGCTTACTATATGCAGAGCACTTTACTAAGCGCTTGGTTAATTTGTATCTATCCCAGTGCTTAGTAAGCATTTAACAAATACCATAAAAAACAAAAAGATAATCTTGTCGGTCACATTCCGTGTCCCACACGGGACTCATTTTTAAGTAAGAGCAAGAGCAGATAGTTAATTCCCATTTTGCAGATGAGGAAACTGAGGCAGAGAAAAATTAAGTGGCTCGCCCAAGGTCATACAGCAGGCAAGTGGAGAAACTGAGATTAGAACCCAGGCCCTCTGACTCCCAGCTCATGGTCTTTGCATTCGGCATGCCGCTTCCCCGTAACCCTGTTTCCTAAATTTTAGTTTCCTTCTCCCTGCTTCTTCCCAGTGTTTACAGAGGTGTAATTACAAAGGTGTAATTTCTATCCCATAGTGATTTGACAGTAAGCCGGTAAAGGGGAAAAATAACAACTTATACCATTGGCGATTGTCAAGGCTTTAGATGAGCAGATATTAAGGTCAGACGCTTCTGAGTGGGAAAGGAGCATCTTAAGACATAATAATAACGATTACGGGATTTGTTAAGCGCTTGCTATATGTCAAGCACTGTTCTAAGCGCTCAGGTAGATACAAGGCAGTTAGGTTGGACAAAGACCCTGTCCCACATGGGGCTCACACTCTAAGTGGGAGACTAGGTATTTACTTCCCATTTTACAAATGAGGAAACTGAGACACACAGAAGTTAAGTGACTTGACCGAGGTCATACGGTGGAGGAGATGGGATTTGAACCCAGGTCTTCTGACTCTCACGCCGATGCTCTTTTCCCCCAGGCCACGCTGCTTCTCTATCACTCTAGGGTAGCTGATAGTGGCACTCTATCAACCATAACCATAAGTTATCACTTATGTTGATAGCATTTAAGAATATGCCAAAAATGCAGGTAAGAGTTTGAGCAAAAAGTTGAGGTCTCTGCTTCCCCTCTAGACTTCGGGTTTAATGTAAGCAGGGAATGTGTCTACCAAATCTCTTGTACTCTCCCAAGCACTTATACAATGCTCTGCACACAGTAAGTTCTCAATAAATATGATGGATTGATTGATTGATTGATATAGATTTCCCAAGTTGCCTTAGGAGTTTTCACCATCTTTGCACAGGGCCAGGACTTTTGGGTCTAAACTGAGGTTTGTGCTTGTGGCCAAAGCCAGAGACAGCATCTTTATCTTTAACATTCTTTCCCCTTGAACTGTAAGCATCTTGTGGGCAGGGAACATGTCTACCAAATCTGTTATATCGGAGTCTCCCAAGCTCCTAGAGCCTTGAAAAAATAATGTGCTGATGTAACAATTGCCACAAAAATACAAGTTGTCAATTCTATAGTCTTTCCAGTGACATTGTGAGGATGCAAAAGCTGGGCAGTGAAAATACACGATAGAAAGACCATTTATTCTTTTAAAATGTGGTGTTGGAGAAGGCTTTTACGAATACCACTGTATGCCTGAAAAACAAACAAATGGGTGTTGGAGCCAATTAAGCCGATGTGGTCTTTGGAAGGCTTAGATGAGCATATTTTGTACACGTCATCAGGAGGACTGATTCTCTGGAGAAGACACTAATGCTAGGAAAAGTCCAGGCAAACGTGGAAGAGGCAGACAGGCAGCTAGATGGGTGGAAACCACAATAATGATAACGGAAGAAACGTTAGCAAATTTATGGATTATGGCAGAAGACAGGACGTTCTGGAGAAAAATACATCCCTAAAATCGTTAGGAATCAGAAATGATTTGATGGTAATAATAAGCTCCTGGCATAGTACCCTGCACACAGTAAATGCTTACTAGATATGATTGTTTGATTGACAGGCTGATCATTGTCTGGTGAACCATACATGGGAGTGACAGTCCACAGACCTGGGTTTTAAGCCCAGCTCTGCCTCAGTCTGCTGTGACCTTGGGGAAGTCACCTAACCTCAGTGAAACTCGGCTTCCTCATCTATGAAATGGAGACAAAATACCTGCCGTTCCTTACTCTTGGCCTGTGAATGCTGTGTGGGGCGGGGACTGTGTCTGACCTGATTATCTTCTATCTACCCCCAAGCTTAGTACAGCTTTTGTCATGCAAAAAGATCTCAACACATTATCATTATTATTATTATTATCATTACTATTATGTACTGTGATGGCCGCCCTCTCAGGATCACACCTGGAGAATTTTCAGGCCTCTACCATTTTCGCCTACCGGAGGGAGAGTCAAGCGGAGGCATAACCATTTCAGGCCTAGCTTGGCCAGTGGCTAACAATAATAATAATAATAATGTTGGTATTTGTTAAGCGCTTACTATGTGCCGAGCACTGTTCTAAGCGCTGGGGTAGACATAGGGGAATCAGGTTGTCCCACGTGGGGCTCACAGTCTTAATCCCCATTTTACAGATGAGGGAACTGAGGCACAGAGAAGTTAAGTGACTTGCCCACAGTCACACAGCCGACAAGTGGCAGAGCTGGGATTCGAACTCATGAGCCCTGACTCCAAAGCCCGTGCTCTTTCCACTGAGCCACGCTGCTTCTCTCTAACAAGTGGAACCAATCTGCTACAAGTCAAAAATCACCTGTGCTGGGCGGCAGCGGCTTGGGAGAGCGTCAGGGAGGGAGACTCAAGTTTATTGTGCAGAAGAAGGCAGTGAAAAACCACTTCTGGATTTTTATTACGAAAACTCTGGGTCACAGTACCAGAGCTATTGCAGATGGAGCGTTGGGTATTCTGGTAGAGATGAGTCCATGGAGTCGCTAAGGGCCGGAGACGACTCGGAGGCATAAGAGAGACAACCCTGATTTTCGGTCCTCTGCTTATTCCACTAGGCCGAGCTGAATCTCAGGGTACAAACTCAATAAATGTAAATAGAGTTTGCATGGAGTGAAATAAATGCTGAATTTTCCCAAAGGATCCTTCAGCCCAAATGTTTACTTTCAGTGGAAGCATTGCAGTTTCACTGTAAAGGGGAGAGGAGGAACATGGTATAGGTACGAGGATGGAGGCTGAGGGAAGATTTAAATGGTGATTTCTCTGTCAGATTTTAGAGTCAGATACGGTCCTGAGCCATGGGGCTCAGAGGTTAAGCGGAAGGGAGAACCTGAAGTCTAATCCCGGCTCCGCCACTTTCCCGCTGTGTGACCTGAAGCCCAGTTTTGAGCAATAAGACGTCAGAGACTGTTGGGAGATCAACCCATCGATCGGTCCATCAGTGGTATTTATTGAGCGCTAACTGTGTGAAGAACACCGTACTAAGTGCTACAGAGGTGACAGATACGTTCCCTGCCTACAGTGGGTTTAGCGGAGAAAGCATTGGCCTGGGAATCAGAAAGACCTGGGTTCTAATCCTTACTCCACCTGTGTAACCTGTCTGCTGTGTAACCATAGGTAAGTCACTTAATTTCTCTGGGCCTCAGTTACCTCATCTGGAAAATGGGGATTAAGAGTGTGAGTCCCATGTGGGACGAGGACTTTGTCCAACCTGATTCATTTGTTTCTACCCCAGTGCTTAGAACCGTGCTTGGCACATAATAAACACTTAACAATTACCATTATCATTATTAATGGGCTTAGAGTCTAGAGGATCAGTACAGCAGAAAGAGCATCCGGGCAGTCAGAAATCTGAGGAAGCCAAGCCTCTGTGAAGATCAGGTTGCCAAAGGGCCGAGTCAGGAGAGACGTAATTCAGGATAGATGTATTCACCCATTAATGCAAAGGGTACGTTTCGTTACTTTCAATGTGGATGCAGGTTTCACCTTGGCATTCTCAACCCCACCTGCACCCTCGGGTAATGAATAGGCTAGTGGATAGTGTACGGGCTTGGGGGTCAGGAGGACCTAGCTTCTAATCCCAGCTCCGGCTCTTGTCCGCTGTGTGAACTTAGGCAAATCACTTCACTTCTCTGGGCCTCGGCTACCTCACCTGTAAAATGGGGATTAGGACTGTGACCCCCATGAGGGACGTGGACCGTGTCCAACTTGACAACCTTGTAGCTACCCCAGTGCTTAGAATACTGCCTGTGACTCCTAGATTTCATCTATCTACTTATCTGTCTGTCTAACTGTCAATCATCTTGGCATAGGTGTCAGAGTTGAAGATTAGTCAGTTAGTCACATTATTGAGAACTTGCCGTGTGCAGAGCACTGCATTAAGCACTCTGGGAGAGTAGAAGAGAACAATCTAACAGACACATTTCCTGTCCACACCGACCTTAGTCTAGAGGGTGATGAGATCTCAGACACGGAAGAAATGAGCCCAAGAGAAAAGAGAGATGTTTTGAATGTAGTAGAGGGGACTTTACCTTTGACCATCTTCACATTCTATATTGTCAAACTACATTATTTGCTTGGTCTCACCTTCGATCCAGTGGCGTTTAAGTAGCAAATCAGACACTAAAATCCATTTCTTCACCGTTTATTCTCTGTCAGTTTTTCCCACAATGGAGTACAGAGTGTGGTCTTTCTACAGAATCGGAATTGGCAGTAGCTTTTGGTCCCAGCTGCCAATTGTATCTGACTGAGCTGGAGGCTCGTACTGTATCTTCAAAAGCAGAGCTCGCTTTTCATCACCTAGAAAAGAAATCCACCGTATACGCTTTATAACATCTTTTAAAATACTGACGGATTGGAGGAAGCATTGTACACTGCATTTTTGTAATTTTTTTCTGTCATCTTCATGATACCTTCTATAAGTCTGAAGTTACAAATTGAGAAGGATTTTGAAGAAGGAAAACAACCGTATTTAGTGGCCATTTTCTAATCAAACAATACGTCTTTCATTTTGGTGGTACAGAAACAGTTTCGTTCCAGTTCTCATCAGCTAAAATATATAATCATTTTAACTTCTGACCAAAGCAATGTGTGCTCATTCCAGACTAGGTTTTTTGGGTATAAGTGATTTTTACCTCAAACACTGAAACTTCCCAGCGTTTAACAGGAGGAATTTGTGATCTCAGTACACAAAACTAGGATTCTGAGTCTTTGAAACTCACGTTGCAAAGACATTTGTGACTAATAAAAACCTAAACCCCAGGCACAAAATTATTATCATTATTATTAATGATACTGATAATAACTGTGGTATTTGTTAAGCATGTACTATGTGCCAAACACTCTGGCAGATACCAGATGATCAGGTTGGACACAATCCCCATCCCACATGGGGCTCACAGTCTGAGGGAAGGAGAACAGATATTTAATTCCCATGTTACTGACAAGAAAACTGATGCACAGAGAAGTTAAGTGACTTGGCCAAGGTCACACAGCAGACAAGAGGCAGGGGCCGGGATTAAAACCCAGGTCCCCGGCACCCAGGCCTACGCTCTTTCCATTAGGCCACGCTGCTTTCGGTGGTAGTCTTGAAAAATCTCGTTCTAGTTCTTTCACAGAGTAAATTGTCCCAAAATGCACTTCCCCTTTTATGAGAGAATGTCTGGTTTAAAAATGTTTAGCTTCACCAAAACCCGCTAAGGTAGTACATCAGTCAGCAGTTTACCTGCATTTTCGTGCACAAAATCAGTCATCGAATGATGCTACATTTAGGTTTGCCAGGAGTTTGTGTGTGTGTGTGTGGTTTTTGTCAATATGCTGTTCTTGTAATAACATTTGTTTATCCCCATCCTGTTACTCTTGAAAGCATTTTCTAATTCCCAGTGGCAGCTGGCTGAGAACTATGGGCTCAGAGCGAGGGAAATTATCAAACAGGAGTGGCTGGCAGATGTAATCTCAGCTGGTGTGAATATAATGAACGTCAGATCCAATGTCACAAAGTTAAACCGTCCTTGTTAGTCATTATCCCTGCCACGCCATGTGGAGGTTTTGCCAGACATTTCCAGAAGGAGGTGGGAGTTTTGCACAGAACCAGACGTGAAAGAAGCCGCAATCTGTGAATAAATGGATTTCCTCCCAAATGTAAAAACCCCTGAGTGATGAGACCATAATACTCATCTTCTAAAGGGTTTCCTTGACCGGTATTGGAAAATGGAGTCGGTCAATCCCCAAGAATGACATCTCGCCAGCCCCAGAGTTGAAATTTTCACGGGAAGTGCAATCAGTAGATATACAATGTAGGTCATAGTAAAACTGATTTCATTTTCATTTAGACTCCGGCTCTGTAGTTTATCCCAGGCAAAATGCCCACTGGAATCGATAGGTGCTTGAGAGGAATAAAAATGGCAGGGTCAGATCTGCCACAAAAAACTGGGCTTTTGGATCCAGCCTGATGGGACTATTTCGCTTGAATACCGAAACGGTATTGCTTCGGAGGCCAGTGCTGCAACGGTTATTTTGATTGTTCTGTTTGTGAAATATTTTTATGTCTGGATGCTCAATAAATAGTAGTAGTAGTATTTATCAATCCATCAGTGGTACTTATTGAGTGCCTACTATGTGCAGAGCATTGTACTAAGCACTTGGGAGAGTGCAATATACGATTGATAGATGCTACTGGCCTATGAGAAGGCTAGTTTCCGATGGTCAATTTCATCTAAAACTGGAAATATTGATAATTACACCATCTGGAACGGGAAGAGGAAGAAGGAGCTGAAGTATTTTGAAGAAACTGTAGAGAGAAACCTGAAAAGGCATTGCGGCATTGGTCTCGATGGACTTCAAGATCCACAATTGAATGCGTAAATCCTGTCTCTCCACAGCAAGGAATTCATGGTTTCCCATTCATTCACTCACTCACTCACTCACTCACTCACTCACTCACTCACTCACTCACTCACTCACACTCACTCACTCACTCACTTATTCATTCATTCATTCAATCGTATTTACTGAGCGCTTACTGGGTGCAAAGCACTATACTACAAGCTTGGGAATGTACAGTATAACAATAAGCAGACACATTTCCACAAACTCAAAGTCATGCTGTCCCTGGCATTATCTTGTCAAAGATCGTCAACTACTGAGGGCAGGAACTAAGGTCAGATGTATACTCTATATTACCCATCCCTTTGGCCCTCATAGAATTCCACCCATCCTTGTGGAGATTAATAGGCATGGTTGGGTCCTTGTTTCCCCACTCCTCAAGAAACTCCAGTGGTTGCCCATCCACCTCAGGAGCAAACAAAACTCCTCGCCACCGGCTTTAAAGCACTTAATCACCTTGCCCCCTCCCATCTCACCTCGCTACTCTCCTACTACAACCCAGCTCACACACTTCGTTCCTCTAATGCCAACCTTCTCACTGTACCTTGATCTCGTCTATCTCGCCGCCGACCTCTCGCCCACATCCTACCTCTAGCCTGGAGCGCCCTCCCTTCTCGTATCAGACAGAAAATTGCTCTCCCCCACATCAAGCTTTATTGAAGGCACATCTCCTCCAAGAAGCCTGATTAAGCCCTATTTTCCTCTTTTCCCACTCCCTTCTGCGCTGCTCTTACTTGCTCCTTCATTCATCCTCCCTCCCATCCCTAGAGAATATATGTATATATCTACAATTTATTTATTTATTAAATATTAATGTCTGTCTCCCCCTCTAAACTGTGAGCTCACCGTGGGCAGGAATGTGTATCTTGTTATACTGTACTCTCCCAAGCCGTTAGTACAATGCTTTGCACACAGTAAGCACTCAATAAATACGATCGAATGAATGGCTGAAATTAAAACCATCCATAAATCACCGTCTTCTCCTCCCACCCTTGGATTTTCCTGTTCTTTTACCTTATTACCCTGTTTTCTCCCCCACTTTCTGAAAAGCTTTCTGGACTTGAAGAGCATTGGCCTAGTGGGAAACACAGCGGACTAGGGACCGAGAGACCTGGGTCCTAATCCTGATTCTGCCACTTGGCCGCGATGTGCCCTTGGTCAAGCCACTTACATTGCCTCTGCCTCAGTTTCCTCATTTGCCGAATTGGAAATGGATACCTGTTCTCCCTTCCCCTCAAAGCGTTGGCTCTTTGGAGGCCAGAGGTTCCAACTGATCCGACTGTATTTTACCGACTCCAGTGCTTAGCACAGTGTTTGGCATATTGTGAGTGTTTAATAAATGACCCTATATCTCCTACCTATTCCAAGTAACCACTTAGATAGAGTCACAATCTCAAACCAGATTTGTAAAATACCTTGCCTGTCTCCACAGCACAGGGAGGATGACTGGAAACTGAGGCATAAGACAATGGAGGTGAGGTATATACCAGCTCTTCCCCTTCCCCCAGCCCCCACAACAACCCCGTGCTTTTTATTGTTATTGTTATGGTATTTGTTCAGTGCTTATTATGTGTCAACCACTCTTCTGAGTAATGAGGTAGAAAAAAGTTATTTACAGTTCCTGTTCCTCGTGGGGCTCACAGGCTAAGCAACAGGGAGAGTACGTATTGAATCATTTTGCAGTTGGAGAGACGGAGGTACAGAAAAGTTAAGTGACTTGCCCAAGTTCACATAGCAAACGAGTGGCAGAGTCGCAATAATATCGATGGTATTTGTTAAGCACTTACCACGTGCCAAGCACTGTTCTAAGTGCTGGGGTAGATACAAGGTAATCAGGTTGTCCCACTTAGGGCTCACAGTCTTAATCCCCATTTTACAGATGAGGTAATTGAAACATAGAGAAGTTAAGTGACTGGCCTTAAATCACATAGCTGATAAGTGGTGGAGCCGGGATTAGAACCCATGACCTCTGACTCCCATGCCCGTGCTCTATCCACTAAACCATGCTGCTTCTCAATTATAATGGTATTTGTTAAGCACTTAGGAGCCACGCACTGCTTTAAGCGCTGAGGTAAATACAGGGTAATCAGGTTGTCCTATGTGGGGCTCGCAGTCTTAATCCCCATTTTACAGATGAGGTAACTGAGACATAGAGAAGTGAAGTGACTTGCCCAAAGTCACACAGCTGACAAGTGGCGGAGCCGGGATTAGAACAGGTCCTCTGATTTCCAGGCCTTTGCTTTTTACACTAAGCTACGTTGCTTGAAGCAGCGTGGCTCAACGGAAAGAGTCCGGGCTTGGGAGTCAGAGTTCATGGGTTCGAATCCTTACTCTGCCACTTGGCAGCTGTGTGACTGTGGGCAAGTCACTTAACTTCTCTGTGCCTCAGTTCCCCCATCTGTAAAATGGGGATTAACTGTGAGTCTCACATGAGACAACCCGATTACCCTGTATCTACCCCAGCGCTTAGAACAGCGCTCTGCATATAGTAAGCGCTTAACAAATACCAATATTATTATTCTATTGTCTGCCTCCCCCTCTGGACTGCAAGCTCCTTGTGGGCAGGGAATGTGTCTGCTTATTGTTATGTCGTAGTCTCTCAAGCGTTTAGTAGAGCTCTCTGCACACAGTAAGCACTCAATAAATACATTTGAATGCTGAATGATTGTATACTTGCCACATATCACATACTCCACACCTAACAGACTGAAAAACACCTTGCTTCTCCTGTTTGTATTGCTTCTCCTGTTTCTTAAATCTTCTAATACCAGTATCATTAAAGGAACCTGAAAGAAATCTGCATTATTCTATAAAGTTATCTACCTTTTAAAATTTCTCAGCTGAAGATAATGGAGAAAGGCATGGAAAGCAGAAGTATTTTAAGGCTTCATCAAGCCCAAAGCAACATTTGTTTTCCTGCCTGTATTTACGGCTTGTAAAATTCAAACAACACCTTTGTTCTTTTATTTCTAAAGAAATAAGGCAGGAGGCTCTAAAGTCTAAATTCAGTTCTGTTCCACTTGAGGAAGTGGTTTTAGCAAAACAAATCCACTTACAGCTCTAACAACTTTGAATGTGTTTTGACAGTTCCTGCACCAGATTCATTTATTCCATTGCTTTTTCAAAGCTAATAGGGCTGCTGATATTACAGGCATATTCAGTGGGTTAAAAAGAGCCGTTATAATGTGGCTACCTTTACACCCAACTTCATGAATCTATTCCTGAGTATTTTAGGAAGCCATCCAGCCGCCTTTCTCTTTAAGCATTCCCTTGACAGTTTCCAATACCGTGCCAAGAACTCTATCAATGTATTTTAGAAAATTGAGATAATTACATAGGAGGAAAGGAAATTAATGAAATTTAAAAAAAAGTTTTACCGCTCTAAAACTGGCTCTTGGAGTGTAACAGAACCCACCAAGGCATTAAGTTTGAAATGCATCTTCTTACATAACGTTATTTTTTACTGCACTGCAATGGGTAATGTGAACCAAAGGACTGAACATCCTCAAACAAAACAGCGAATAAAACACTGTCCTCAAAACTGATTCATTAAAACAAGAGATCCATAAAAGAAAAGAAGAACCGATCTGCTGTGAGATAGGAGCACCGAGTTCATTTTCTTCTTCATCGATTTTGGAAGAGACGGCAATTTCTATAGTCTAATCAAGGGTTCGGATTGATGGATGGAATTTGACCGGAGTTATGATTCCATAGAAGGTGGGAGGAAAACATGAACTTTAATTAAGGATAAGTTATTGATTTAATGGAATCGAATCTAATTTGTTTTATGCTACTTGCACATGAAGCATGGGTTGGAATAAGCCGTATTGTGTGAGTCACCCTGGTGAACACACCGGGTCGTAAATTAAATGAAACCCTTTTCCAGAGGAGTCACTTTCAATGAATCAGGAAAGGCCGTAGTTGCAGTTTAAAGTTTCAGCCCAGACGGGGAGTCAGAAGTCCTGATTCTCATTTCCACCTTAGCACAAACTCTATCAGTGACCTCGTTTGGATGCAATCCATCAATCAGTCAGTTGTATTTATTGAGCACTGACTGTGTGTGACCTAATTGTCAAACCTCTGTGTGGAATTGTATTGCCAGTTTATAGGATGCTGGAAAGATCTCAAGCAGAAGGGGGTGTGTTCAAGGATGTATATATATGTGTATATTCTCACATACAGAGACATGCACACACACACTCACACTCACAAATAAAGCTCATAGTGAGTAACATTCTTCCATGTTCTGCGGGGTAATAGAGACTCAAGAATATATCCTTGCTGGAGAGCTTCCAGGTGCTCCACCAGGCTCGATGACAAGAGGGACAATCGAACAGAGGCATATCCATTCCATTCTTAGCGTGGCCAGTGGCTTGCGAGTGGCAGGCCATCTGCTACAACTCGAAACTCACCTGTGCTGGGCAGCAGCAGCGGCACCGGAGAGAGTCGAGGGCGGAGACTCAAGTCGACTGCGTGGAAAGAAGCGGTGGTCAACCACTTCCGGATTTTCAGCGAGAAAACTCTACAGATCCACTGCCAGAACGATTGCAGATGGAGGTGGGGCGTTCTGGAAGAGATATATCTGTGGCGCCGCTAAGGGTCGGAGATGACTCGACGGTATACATCTTTGTTGTTTGAAGGGATTAAGGGTGATAAATTAGACCACAGTGGTGACAAACTAGAAAACAAACTTCAGTACCTTTGCCCATGATCTCCCTCTGATGTGAACACAGATAAGGGAGACTCAAAAACTTTAACCTGATGAACTAAGAATTAGGTGTCCGATCTGATTATTCTGTTTTCACTCCTGTACTTGACACATAGGGATTGTTACAGATATTATCATTGTTGTAGTTGTGATCAAAACAAGATTATTTCTTCCTAAATAATGATAACAAAGAGTGGTAATTGTTAAGAGCCTATTATGTTGTTCCAAGCGCTATGGTAGATACGAGATAATCAGGTCCAACAGGGGGCTCACAGTCCAAAGAGGAGGGTGAACGTGTTTTGAATTCCCATTTTGCAGATGAGGGAACTGAGGCACGGAGAAGTTAAGTGGCTCGATCTAGGTCATACAGCAGTCAAGTGGCAGAGTCGGACTTGGAACTCGGGGCCTCCGACACCCAGAGGCGTGCTCTTTCCACTAGGTCACGCTGCTTCTAATGTTCCAAGAAGGGATTTGGGTTGAATGGTTCATACGAACCAATTCCTAGGTCATATCCCTCAACTGCCACTTGAGGATTTCTTTATCCCCAAGCACTCAATAAATACCGCTGATCGATTAACTTATGTATCCTATTTCTTAATCACTAACTCACGTACCTATCCTATCCCCTTTTCCCTTCTTCCTCCTGTCTGTGAATTACTTTTATATTTAGACTGTAAGCAGGGATCTTACCAATTCCACTGGACTCTTTCAAGCATTCGGTACCATGGTCTGCCCAAAGTAGGCTTTCAATTAATATCATATGAATGGATTGATCTTTAGGTAAAATGCATAGCTTCTTGCTCAAGCAGAAAAGAGCAAAAGAGTGAAAGTTTGTGCTTCAAGCTGGAAGCCTTTTAAAGGTATTTAAAATCTGGGTAATAAATCAACTGCAGAATGGTCTGACCCTCCCCCACGCAAGCACACATATATATGTATACATTCAGGGTTCTTTTTTAGATTGTCATTATATACATATATGTATATATGTGTGTGTTTGTGAGTGTATTTATATATACATATAAACAATATGCCCTCCTTCCTCAAATCTGCCAATCACACTTCCCCCCTTCAAAGCCCTACTGAAGGCTCATCTCCTCCAAGAGTTCTTCCTACACCAAGCCCCCCTTTTCCTCAGCTTCCCCTCCCCATCGCCCCGTCTTGCTCCTTTTGCTCTACCCTCCCGCCCCACAGCAGTTGTGTATATATGTACATATCTATAATTCTATTTATTTATATTAATGCCTGTTTATTCAGTCAATAGTATTTATACAGTGCTTACTTTGTGCAGAGCACTGTACTGAGTGCTTGGAATGTGCAATTCGGCAACAGATAGAGACAATGTCTGCCCACTGATGGGCTTACAGTCTGATCGGGGGAGACAGACAAAAACAATAGCAATAAATAGAATCAAGGGGATGTACATCTCATTAACAAAATAAATAGGGTAATAAAAATATATACAAACGTTTACTTGTTTTGATGTGTCTATAGAATTCTATTTCTTATATTGATGCCATCGATGCCTGTTTACTTGTTTTGTTGTCTGTCCCTTCTAGACTGTAAATCTGGCGTGGGCAGGGATCGTCTCTCTTTATTGCTGAATTGTACTTTCCAAGCCCTTAGTACAGTGCTCTGCACACAGTAAGTGCTCAATAAATGTGATTGAATGAATGACTATATATACAGTGTGTGTTTATATACATTATACATATATGTTGTACATATATATGAGAAGCAGCAGGGCATAGTGTCTAGATCCCGGGCCTGGGAGTCAGAAGGTCATAGTTTCTAATCCCGGCTTTGCCACGTGTCTGCTGTGTGACCTTGGGCAAGTCACTCCACTTCTCCGTGCCTCAGCTACCTCATCTGTAAAGTGAGGATTAAGACTATGAGCCCTATGTTGGACAGGAACTGTGTCTAGCCCGATTATCTTGTTGTCTCTACCCCAGCTCTTAGAACAGTGCCTGGCTGGCACATAGAAGTGCTTAAAAATGCCATAATTATCATTATTGTTATATATTGAAAAATACATTTTCATCCATTTTTTCTTAGTACAGTTCTCTGTACAGAGTTAGTGCTTAACAAATACCAGTGATTGATTGATTGAGTTCCATAAATTAGATGGTATTGGAGACTCTGCCAGCTTTCCCGCCCATGTGGTATATATTCAGTAACTAAACAACTCATTTTACTTATTCACTGACCTTCCATTAACACCACCCAACACCACAACACAACTCCTCTACTCACCGCAGAGAGTTTGACATTCACTTCAATGAGGTGTTGACTGTTTCTCAGACTGTAATTGTAAGATCATCCCAGATATTGCTTATGCTGAGCCTTTGCGTGCCAGAGAGTATGGTAAAATGAACCTCACTCTCACTTATGTTTTCAACTTTACCGGCTCTTGAAATTCAGCTTCAATAGCTGATTTCCTGACCCAGGTTCAAGTGTATCTGAAATTGTTAATGTTTATTTTCATATTCTGATGGCATCGGTGTATTGACTATCCAGTCTTTAAGAGTACAGAACTCATATTTCCAAAGTGCCCCAAATAAGCCTGCCTTTATTTTTATTCTTGTGGTTAGCTTACTTGAAATCAAATCTGCAAACTCATACGCTACTTAGAGTCCGAGGTCACTCAGCAGACAAGAGCAGGGATTAGAACTCAGCTCCTTCTGACTCTAATGAGGGTACTTTATGTTTTAACCCAATTTATTGCGCTTGTTTATTTCTCCTAAGAGGTGATAACTATATACTGTGCTATTTGTTTATTTTTTCCATGTTAGGCAAATTAAACTTTTGTTCCCCTCTTATAAAGTAGTCTGGTTAGTTACAATTCCATGGGGTGTTTTTGTAAATACGTTTCACTGTGTAAATAATATAATATTCAAAACAAACAATGCATTTAAGATTTGTTATCTTTCCGCCATTAGCTTTAAATGGAACTCTAATGGACTAAGAAATAGTCAATGACTGTTAAGATTCTTATTAAAGATAGCAATGAACATTTGAATGAGTGAAATTTCCAGGCCAAGTTTGGAGTTTCACTCTTAATAAGCGAGAAATGACAATAAAGAGACATTAAAGATGCCCCCGGAAAACATATCTGCCTGATTTACTTTGAACGATGCTGGGCTAATAGTAGAACTATTACTTATTATGATTATTTTGTTGCCAAAAATCAATGAGATGTGTAGTCTCCACAGCTGCATTTCATTCCCAGGCTTCGCGAAGCTGCAGAGCTCCGGAGAGCACTAAGCCCTTTAATGCGAGCAGTGCATAAGGCCTCTTGTTCTATTCATTCATTAGATCACATTTATTGAGCGCTTACTGGGTGCAAAGCACTATACTAAACGCTTGGGAGAGTATGATACAAAAATTAACAGACACAGTCCCTGCCCACTGCGGGCTCACAGTCTAGAGGGGGAGATAGACCCTGAGAAGCAGCGTGGCTTAGTGGAAAGAGCCCGGGCTGGGGAGTCAGAGGACGTGGGTTCTAATCCCAGCTCTGCCACTTGTCTGCTGTGTGTGGTTGGGCAAGCCACTTGACTTTTCTGTGCCTCGGTTCCCTCATCTGCAAAAGGGGGAAGAAGCCTGTGAGTCCTACGTGGGACACCCTGATTACCTTGTATCTACCCCAGCGCTTAGAACAGTGCTTTGCACACATAGTAAGCGCTTAACAAATGCCATCATTACTATTATTATTATCATCTCTCCTAGAGGCAGAGAGGGAGGAGGAAAATGTTTGAGCTGCTTTCTTTCAAGGACGCTAATGACTTGATGAGAGGGTTCTGAGCCCGTCACTGGGCAAGGATTGTCTCTATCTGTTGCCGAATCGTACATTTCAAGTGCTTAGTACAGTGCTTTGCACAAAGTAAGTGCTGAATAAATACTATTGAATGAATGAATGAACGAGTAGCCGAGTGGTGATATCAAGGCTACGTAGGTCCCCAAAGAATGGGTGTGTTTCTATAGCCAGTCAGTCAGTCAGTCAATCAGTTGTACTTGATTATTGTACAGATGATTTGAGTTGAATTAGCAGTCTTTAAATACTGCCTCAAGTTCATCTACTCACTAGGCCTCATTCTTGTCTCTCCTGCCTCTGAGTCCTTTGCTCCCACCTTGTGTCCTGGCTGGAACTTCCTCTCTTCAAATCCGCCAAACCACAACTGTCCCCTTCTTCAAAGCCCATCTGAAATCACATCTCTTCCAAGAGGGTTTCCTCAATCAATTCCCTTTCTCTGCCAGTTTTAGAGAAGCAGCATGACCTGGTGGCCTGGGGGTCAGAGGTCATGGATTCTAATCGGTCTCTGCCATGTGACTGCTGTGTGACCTCGGGCAAGTGACTTCACTCCTCTGGGCCTCAGTTACTTCATCTGTAAAATGAAGATCAAGATTGTGAGCCCCTTGAGGATCAAGGAATGTGTCCAACCTGATTCCCTTGTATGTAACCTAGCACTCAGAACAGTGCTTGGCACATAGTAAGTGTTTAACAAACACCACAGTTATTATTCTTTTTATCTGCACCTTTCTCCAACTAAAACTTCAGCATTTTTGTGCTAAGTACACACATTCACTCACAACCACCTGGTGCATATTGTAATACTTTAACACTAAATCATATATATATCTATACACATATATTAGTATATGTATCGATTTTCCCTCCTTCTTTCATCTGTTCAGTGGTTTTAGTGACTGTCTCCCCTACCATATTGTAAATTCCTTTGAGATTAGGATCACGTCTACTAACGTCATTGTACTCTCTTAGTGCTCTTTTCCTAGAAGCTTCTCAATAATGATAATAATAATGATCTCTGTTAAGCATTTAATAGACTTGGGTACACACAAGATAATTAGAGCCAAAAAAACCTCCCTCATCCAAAAAGGGCTCACACTAGGTATTTATTATTAGTAATATTATTGTTAATATTAATCAGCACCATGCTAACTGTGGGTTAGACACAAGATAATCAGATTTAAAAAAATGGAATAATACATATGGAGGCATTTTCTCCTCAGGAAGCATGACCTAGGGGAAAGAATACAGAACCTTGAGTCAGGAGCCCTGAGTTCTAATTCTAACTCCACCACTGGCCCGCTGTGTGAACTTGAGCGATTCTTTTCAATTCTCTGTGACTCAGTTGTCTCATTAGTAAAATGGGTGATGAAGACCTGTTTTCCCAACCTTAGACTGAGAGCTACATGAGAGACAGGAACTTTGAATGACTGTTTCCCTGTCTAAAGTGTAAGCTCATTACAGGCAGGAAATGTGTCTACCAACTTGACTGTGTACTCTCCGAGTGCTTAGTACAGTGCTCTGCACACAGTGAGCGCTGAATCAATACCACTGATTATGCTTATGATGATGGTATTTGTTAAGCCCTTACTATTTGCCAAGCACTGTGACTAAGTGCTGGGATAAGTACAGGATAACTAACTTAGACACAGTCCTTTTCCCACATGCGGCCCCCAGTGTAAGTAAGAGGGAGAAAAGATGAAGAATCTGAGGCCCAAGAAGTTAAGTGTCTTGCTCAAGGTCACACATCAGGGAAATGGTGGAACGGCACTAGAACTCAGATCCTCTGACCCCCCAGGCCCAGGCTACGGCACATTGGCTGCCTAATTTGAGTTTGGCCACCTGAGTGGGACTGCATAAGGCAGACAATTAAAGCCCTGAACTATTTTCACTTTAAAAAAATTAAAATCCTACATGGAATGAACCTTTATTCTTGCCTCCTGCATTCAGATATTGTCAGGTGTTAAAAGTGGGAAACTAGAGACTGATTTGTATCCAGAGCATTTATTATGTAAATGGATACAGTTCTTTACAAGGACTTTTCAAAATGATAACGTGAAATCCTGAATGCCTGATATCCATAGAAAGAAACTGCTCTTTTATCAGGAGGAGGACTGGTGAAGATAAATGAGGCTTAGGAGTTTAAAGGATTGAGCATTTCCTTTCATTCCAATTGTAGCATTTTGTGCTTTATCTCAAAATACATTTTAAAACTACGTTGGGTTAAATTTACAAAGAAAAAATTCTGAGAATGAGCATGTAGCAGCCACACTTTAACTCCTTATCAAGGTTCAGGTTATGGTGAGCATTTTAATGGTAGAACCGCATTACGTAAGATTTGCTGGAAAGATAAAGGTAAACCCTTTACTGATCACACAGGGGTGCTCTCAGTCCCAGGGAGAGGGAGAACATGGGGGAACACATGTTAATCCCTATTTTACAGATGAGGAAACTGAGGCACAGAGAAGTTAAGTGCCCAAGGTCACACGGTGGAGTCGGGATTAGAACCTAGGTGTTCTGACTCCTGTCCTGTACTCTTTCCACTAGGTCATACACTTAACTATCCGGTTTAAAATTAATCTCCCCCTTCCATCTCCGATTTCTGAATAGCAAAAACAAAAGGATGATTGTGAGAAGCTCTTTCTGAACAAGATCTCTAACTGGTTTAAGTGTCTGTATTTTACAGGAGGGGCTGATTTCAATCTTTTATTCATGTTGTCCAAAATGTTGAAACCTATCAACGGGCCACATGAATAATATCACTTGTCATCATTATTAAAATCCCTTCATTATTATACTACTAATATCATACCTCTTCCAAGAAGCCTCCCCTGATTAAACTTGCATTTCCCCACTCTATTCACCTTCCTGTCTACATTGTCTATGCCCGTGGGTCTGCACCTTAAGCCCTTGGTTATTCACCCCATTCCCAGTCCCACAGAACTTATTCATTCATTCATTCAACCGTGCTTATTAAGTGGTTACTGTGTGCAGAGCACTGTACGAAGCGCTTGGGAAAGTACAATACCACAATAAACAGTGACGGTCCCTTCCCCCAACGAGCTCACAATCTAGAGGCGGGGAGACAGACATCAATACAAATAAATAAAATGACAGATATATACATAAGTGCTGTGAGGCTGCCAGGTGCGGGGAGAGCAAAGGGAGCAAGTCAGGGTGACGCAGAAGGGAGTGGGAGATGAGGAAAAGTGGGGTTCAGTCTTGGAAGGCCTCTTGGTGGAGATGTGTCTTCAATGAGGCTTTGAAATCGGGGGGATGGTCATTATCTGTCGGATACTCTGCCGCTTCCCCCATCTTTAAGATTTTTAATGGTAATTTTTAAGTGCTTACTATGTGCCAGGCACTGTTTTTTGCACTGGGGTAGATACGAATCAATCAGGTTGGACACCCTCCCGTGATTAGGCTCACGGTCCTAATCCCCATTTTCCAGAATAGGTAACTGAGACCCAGAGAAGTGAAGTGCCTTGCTCAAGGTCAGACGGGCAGAAATGGGATGAGAACAGTTACTTCTAACTCCCAGGCCCCAGCTCTATCCACTAGACCACCCTGCTTCTCCATTCATGGTCATTTATGATAATTTATATATGTCCCTACCAGACTGTAAGCTCCTTGAGGACAGAGATCATGTTTACCAATTCTATTGTATTGTACTCTCCCAAGGACCTATTAACAGTGGTTTACGCAGGGTAGGCATTCAGTAAATTACACTGATTGCCTGATGAGTAATAGCGCCCAATCTGATTATCTGTCATCTGCCCCAGATTTTAGCACAGTTCTTGGAACATACTAAGCACATAATACACACTAGCATTGTTATGACTGTAATTATTACAAAATAGAAACTGAAGCCATTGAAAATTCCCTTCCCATTTCTACAGTACTCTCCCAGCTAGCTTTCTGCTCTGTTAATTCAAGTGGTTTAAGATTGTTTCCAGTTCTTTAGTGTAATGAAACCAACCTACACAATTGGCTCTTATACTTACAATGTTTTTCCACTAAATAGTTCTACGTTTTTCTTTGTAAATTATCTGATGTCTTTTTTTCAGCTATTATGTACTCGCTTTATTCCATTTAACTAATTGCTATGTTTAAAAATTCCGGCTAATTTCTTTGTTTATCCTTTCTTGATTACATCTCCTTGTTCTTTTATGTGACAGCAGCCTAAACACTTTTTTCTTCATTAGCAGTATTGGTATTTCAAAGGTGTTTTCTCTAAATAGTTTCTTTCATCCTTTAACTTCTTATGGTATTTCGGTCTTCTGCCCCTCTTCTATGAAGCGCCTTTGTGCTTTTCCTTATAATTAGTTTAATGATGGTTCACACTGAAGGATTCTGATAACCACCTTCCCCAGTACTTTGAGAATAATATCAAAGGATTTGGTTCCCGAGATTACAGAGAGAGGGGAAGAAAGTGGTAAACCAAGAAATTGGGAATAAATAGTCTCTTTGGGCAAATCCCCAGATGGCCTGTCCCTAGATGGTTTAGATCTGATGCTAATATATTCAAAGTGACAGACCTTCCTTACAAGATGGAAACCCAGACTATATTACCTTGTCCAGTTGGCCCTGGATGATTAATCAATCATACATTCATTCATATTTATCATATTTATTGAGCGCTTCCTGTGTGCCAAGCACTGTACTAAGTGCTTGGCAGAGCACCATATATCAACAAACCGACACATTCCTGCCCACAGTGAGCTTGAATTCTAGAGGGGGTGACAGACTTTAATATGAATAAATAGATGAATAAATGAATAAAGAAATAGATTACAGATATATACAGATACATACATATGTGCCGTGAGGATGGGAGGGAGGATGAATGAAGGAGCAAATCAATCAAATCAAATCTATCAAATGGTAGTATTTACTACGTGATTACTGGGTCCAGGGGGGCTGATTGTCTCCCCCTCTAGACCGTACGTTTGTTGTGGTCAGGGGATGTATCTGTTTTTTGTTCTATTGGGCCCCCCCAAGCGCTTAGTACAGTGCTCTGCACAATGTAAGCGCTCAGTAAATACGACTGACTGACCGACTGCACTAAAACCTGAGTAGAGTAAGTATAATCCAATAAAGTTGGTAGACATGACCCCTGATCTCAAGGAGCTTTGTCATTTATTTAGCATTTCCTGTGTGCAAGATTATTATTATATAGTAATTAATTAATGTTGGTATTTGTTAAGCGCTTACTATGTGCAGAGCACTGTTCTAAGCGCTGGGGGACATACAGGGTCATCGGGTGGTCCCACATGAGGCTCACAGTCTTCATCCCCATTTTACAGATGAGGGAACTGAGGCACAGAGAAGTGAAGTGACTTGCCCACAGTCACACAGCTGACAGGTGGCAGAGCCGGGATTCAAACTCATGACCTCTGACTCCCAAGCCCGGGCTCTTTCCACTGAGCCATGCTGCTTCTCTAAGTATAGTACTATAGTACTAAGGGCTCGTCAGCCAGTCAGTCAATTGCATTTATTGAGCACTCACTGTGTGCAGGGCACTCTACTAAGTGCTTGTGAGAGCATAATAAAACAGTATAACAGACCCGGAAATTACAATAGAGAGGGTAGACACAACCTCTGCCCACAGGGGGCTTAAAGTCTACGGAATGCACTTGATGATGATGATGATGGTACTCGTTAAGTGCTTTCTATGTAACAAGCACTGTTCTAAGCATTGGGAGAGAGACACGATAATCCAGTTGGATACAGTCCCGGTCCTCCATGGGGCTCACAGTCTTAATCCCCATTTTTTACAGATGAGGGACCCAGAGAAGTGCAGCGACGTGGACTTGCCCTAGGTGTCACATCAGACAAGTTGCAAATCTGGGATTAGAATCCAGATTCTTCCAACTCCTAGGCCAGTGCTCTATCCACAAGGCCATGCTTCTTCCCTGACTTGAGCTCTAACCCTCTAATAATAATAATGTTGGTATTTGTTAAGCGCTTACTATGTGCAGAGCACTGTTCTAAGCGCTGGGGGAGATACAGGGTCATCAGGTTGTCCCACGTAGGGCTCACAGTCTTCATCCCCATTTTACAGATGAGGGAACTGAGGCATAGAGAAGTTAAGTGACTTGCCCACAGTCACACAGCTGACAAGTGGCAGAGCAGGGATTCGAACCCATGACCTCTGACTTCCAAGCCTGTGCTCTTTCCACTGAGCCACGCTGCTTCTCTAAGCACTTGGGCTCTTAGCCTACCCTATGTCCATATCTTTAAACTCCGTCGAATCCCCCTTTCACGAAATTTAGGTAGACTGTAAGCATCGTGAGGTCAGGGGTTGGGTCTTTGAACCATACTGCCCTCTCCCAGGTGCTTAGTACAGTCCTCTGCACACAGTAAGCACCCCATAAATGTCAGTGGTTGATCCTGATATTTAGGATTACATGGGCTGGGGAATTCTGGCGAAGTTCTGTAGGGGAGAGCCTCTCTGTGAGTGTATGGGCTTCACGGATGAAGCGGGAAAAGGGGAGGCTTTCTACCAGACTCTGTGGATTGGGGGAAGGGAACTGAGGAGATAGATTCTACTTATTCATTCATTCATTCATCATTCATTCATTCAATCGTAATTATCGAGGGCTTACTGTGTGCACAGCACTCTACTAAGAGTTTAGGAGAGTACAAAATAATAATAAGCTGACATATTCCCTGCCCACAACAAGTTTACAGTCTAGAGGGGGAGACAGACATTAATAGAAACGAATAAATTACAGATATAGACACAAGTGCTGTGAGGCCGGAAGGGGGGATAAATAAAAGGAGCAAGTCAGGGTGATGCAGGAGGGAGAAGCGGAGTCTATCCGACATCTTTCATTCATTCATTCAATAGTGTTTATTGAGGGCTTACTATGTGCAGAGCACTGTACTAAGCACTTGGGATGAACAAGTCGGCAACGGATAGAGACGGTCCCTGCCGTTTGACGGGCTTACGGTCTAATCGGACATCTGGCTATCAAGTTGGGTGGAGGGAAGTTGGATAGTTCCTACTGATAGGGAGAAGCTGAAATGGGGAAACACACAGGTCAAGCTCAGGACATAAGTTTGTGACATGGCACTTCTGGTTTTTGTTTTTGTTTTGTGGCATTTGTTAAGTGCTTACTATGGGCTAAGCATTGTTCTGAGAACTGGGGTATCTACAAGATTATCAGTTTGGACACAGTCCCTGTCCTGCGTGGTTCTCACAGTCTAGGTAGGAAAGAGGAGGATTTAATCCCCGTGTTTACAGATGAGGACATCTGAGGCCCAGAGAAGTTAAGCGACTTGCCCAGGGTCACACAGCAGACAAGTGGCAGAGCTGGGATTAGAACCCAGGTCCTCTGACTCCCAGATCCGTGTTCTTTCCACTAGGCCATGCTGCTTCTCGGTTGCTGCTCGTCTCCTGAGGAAATCAATTGCTGTTGCTACAACTTCAGACATTGAATTTAGGGCTGGCTCAGGAAGTGTCTCCAGTCCTCCTCTTACCCTGAATAAACCCTCCTTTCCTCTTCTCCCACTTCCTCATGCCTCACCCTGACTTGCTCCCTTTATTCAACCCCCCCGCCCCCGCCTCAGCCCCACGGCTCTTATGTCCGTATCTGTAAATCTTTTATTTATATTAAAGTCCGTCTCGGCCACTAGGCTGTAAGCTCGATGTGGGCAGGGAATGTGTCTGTTATATTTTTATATTCTATTCTCCCAAAAGCAAAATACTCTACATTCAGTTAGCACTCAATAAATATGATTAACTGACAGACTGACTCTCCCCTCTCTTTACCCTTTCTCTTCCACTTGAGAAGGAAGCTCTATGACAGGACCTAAAAAATCAGTTCCTTGTGGGCAGGGACCATGTCTACCAACTCTCTTATACTGCACTCTCCCAAGCGCATAGTATAGGGTTCTGCACACAGTAAGTGCTCAATAAGTACTACGGATTGTTGGATTTACTGATTAGGACTCATTCCCTTATTTCATTTAGAAAAGCCGAGGATAGCGTTCCTTCTTTCCCGGCCATTGGCCTGATAATCCCTTTAGACTGTAGGCTCCTTGTGGGCAGGGAATGTGTCTGGTTATTGTTATTTCGTACTCTACCAAGTGCTCAGTACAGTGTTCTGCACACAGTAAGCGGTCAATAAATATGATTTCGAATCCCAGCTCTGCACTTGTCGGCTGTGTGACTGTGGGCAAGTCACTTAACTTTCTCTGTGCCTCAGTTCCCTCATCTGTAAATGGGGATTAAGACTGTGAGCCCCACGTGGGACAACCTGATTTCCCTATGTCTACCCCAGCGCTTAGAACAGTGCTCGGCACATAGTAAGCGCTTAACAAATACCAACATTATTATTATTATTATGATTTAATGAATGAATGAATGAATATCTATAACTAGAAAGTTGGCCTTTCAGTGTGGCTGGGGGTATTGAAGGAGAATGTTTGGAGAAAAATAATGATGGTATTAGTTAAGCGCTATGTGCCAAGCACTGTTCTAAGAATCACTCCCCTCTCTAGTTCTTCACCAATCAATCAATAAATCTATCAGTCAAAATTACTGAGCAGTCACTGTGCGCAGCGAACTGTTTAGAAGAGCTGAACATAACAGAGATGGTAGAAATATTCCCCGCCCACAAGGATCTTAGTGTTTTCTTCCATTCAGGGGATCAAAGAAAGGTCTGTGACTTGCTAATATGCCACTCGCATGACAAAAATAAAGGTTTCTGGGTAGTGTTTATTGTTCAGATCCCTCCAATTAAAATGGTGGTTTTCGATCCGTCCCACCCGCCCCCTGCTCTGGTAGAATCTCCCAGTCAGGATCTGAATGATGGGCAAATCTGACTGTGGAAAGTTCTGCCTGGTGGAGTTCACCAGATCAGTGAAGTATAATCTCAGAAGGGGGCACATAGAGTTCTCACTCAGTATCCCAAAATTTCCAAGAGGCCTTCCCTGACTAAGCCCTCCTTTCCTCTTCTCCCACTCCCCTCTGCGTCACCCTGTCTTGTTCCCTTAATTCATCCCCCATCCCAGCTCCACGGCACTTATGTCCATATCTGTAATTCATGTATTTATATTCATGTCCGTCTGCCTCTCCGTATCGTTAATCATGTTGTGGGCAGGGATTGTATCCGATTATTGTTCATTTATTCATTCAATCATATTTATTGAGGACTTACTGTGTGGAGAGCGCTGGACTGAGTGCTTGGGAGAGTACAATGCAACGATAAGCAGACACATTCCCTGCCCACAGTGAGCTTCCAGTCAAGAGTGGGAGACGGACATCAATATAAATAAATAAATGCACAGATAGGTACATATGGGGCTCTCCCGAGTGCGTAGTCGAGTGCTTTGCACACAGTAAGTGCTCATAAATGCGACTGAATGAATGAATGAATCTCCCTTCTAACTCGTTTTTCACGGCAGCTAGCTCTCCATTTCCGAGGACTTCCGACTTCCATCCATTCCCTTGCTGTTTGGTACCGGAGCAAAAATTCTGGGAAGAGCGATAGCGGAAACCGAGGGAGCAGAGCTCACAATTTAAAATTTAAATGGGAGGGAAGGGACTGGCAAGAGTCACAGAGGGAGAGATGAAACAAAATACTAAGACGGAAAATACAAAAGGTGGAAGACAAAGATCCGAAGGGTGCCGCGGCTACAGGAGCAGAATGTCGGGCTCCTTGTGGCTCGAAGTCTGCAGGTGCAACTGCGACCACAGTGCCTGCTACAATGAGGTTTTGTGGAGAAGGTGCCGATCCGTGGCTCCTTTTCTCTGTCCCAGATGATCCAAACAGCTCCCAGCCCTGTTAGCATTTCCAGTTTTGGATTCCCTACTTTAACTCTACTTGTTTCGTTTCTGCTCCCAAAGTCACAGCAGCTCAATCAGTCAAGCGATCGTATTTACTGAGCACTCGCTGAATGCAGAGCGTTGTACTAAGCGCTTGGGAAAGTATAACAGAGTCGGTGGACGCATTCCCGCTTACCGTTGCGAGGGGAGGTAAACGTTAAGATAAGTAAATGAATGATGGATACGTAAATGAGTGCTGTGGGGCTGAGGGAGGGGTGAAAGAAGGGAACAAATCCAAGTGCAAGGAGGATTCATTCATTCATTCCTTCAATCGTATTTATTGAGCACAAACTGTGTGCAGAGCTCTGCATTAAGCGCTTGGAAAGTACAATTTGGCAGCAGATGGAGACAATCCCTACCCAACAAGGGGCTCACAGTCTAGAAGGGGGAGACAGACAGCAAAACAAAGCAAGTAGACAGGCATCAATAGCAGCAAAATAGATAAATAGAATTATAGATGTATTCACATCATTAATACATATTAATAATGATACAGAAGCGGGGGGAGGAGGGGGAGAAGCTACTCTAAGGGGGGTCTTTAGAGGTGGGGGCAACCTTCTAATGTGACAGTGAGGGCTACAAGCTGATTATCTCAGACGCTAAGAAAGCTTAACTCACACATAGGGCTCCCGAGAGACCTCCTTAGATTCACAGATAATGTGTCTCTCCTCTTCTCCTTCCTTTTTCCTTCTCTCTTACCTCCTTCACCTATAGCCACTCTTTTCTCTCTGTTGCTGTCTCTTCATTCAGCGCGGCTTAGTACGCAGATCCGGGGCCTGGGAGTCAGAAGGACCTGGATCTAATCCCGGCTCCACCCCACGTCTGTCTGACCTTGGGCAAGTCACTTCACTTCTCTGGGCCTCAGTTCCCGCCTCTGGAAATTGGGGATTAAGAGTGTGTGCCCCATGTGGGGCAGGGACTGTGTCCAACCCAAATGTCTTGTATCTACCCCCGTGCTTAGTACGGTGCCTGGCACGTAGTAAGCGCTTAACAAGTACCATGATCATGATTATTATTCATTCAGTCTCCCCACTGCCCTATCCATATCCCCGATTTGAATCTCCCCACGGGGACACTTCCTGGATTGCTTCTGTGCTGGCTCAGACCCCGAAGGCTTCATTCCAGATGGAACCTCGCTGCTGACCAAGAAGACCAAATTTAAAGAGCCCGGGAGCCACCGCTGAAGTGCCAGTTTTCAGGAAGGAGAGTGTTCGCAGCGGAGTTTCCTGGCATCGAGTCTTAAATAGAAATCAGCCAGGGGAATAACGCTAGGTATGGTGCGTTTGTACAGAAATAGTCTGGAGGGCAAATACGGTAAAGGAGAATCGAGTGACAGGAAAGGGCACAAAAGGTCAAGGAAGAGATACTGCAAATGATAGAGAAGAGAGCAAACGAGAAATCTGGAGGAAAAAATGACGTGGAAGCAATCCCGGATATTTTGCTGCGACCTTTGGAAGATGATTAAAAAGAGCTGAAGCGTTTTGAAAGAAGGCATTTAGAGTAATAAGAAAAATGGTGGGCGGCTTGAAAAGTATGTAAAGAAAAGGAAGGCTGAAACATATTCTACCAGCTCATAATGTGGTTCCTTAGGGCAGGGATCATGCTCTATTATATTGAATTCTTTAAATTGCTTAGTACAGTGCACTACACCCAGGAAACACCAATAAATACTATTGATTATTTCATTTTAAACTTCTTGAAGGTAACGTCCTCGCCTCTTGTTTCTGCTGCATTCCCCGTGAACTTAGTACAGTTCTCTGCACACAGCAGTTGCTCAGTAAATACTATTAATTGCTTCACTGATTGATTGAAAAATCCATCAACAATATTTTTTTATTTTGTTTTTTACTATATGGCTTACTATATGTCAGGCACTTGTTCTAAGCACTGCCTAGATACAAGCTAATTAGGTTGGACATAGTCCCTGCCCCAAATAAGACTCACAGTTTAAATCTCCATTTTACAGATGAGGTAGCTGAGGCACAGAGAAGTGAAATGACCTATGAAAGATCACACAGCAGACAAGTGAAAGAGTTGGGATTAGAACCCAAATCTTTCTAACTGCCAGGCCCGTGATCTATCCACCACGCCACACTGCTTCATATTAATGTCTGTCTCCCATTCTTGACTGTAAGCTCATTATGGGCAGGGAAGGTGTCTGTTAATTCTGTTGCATTGTACTCTCCCAAGCACTTAGTACAGTGTTCTGCACATGGAAAGTGATCAATAAATACCACTGATTGATTGATTCCTCAATTTGCATATCGATTCTCCTTCCTCTCATGTAGCATGGCCTAGTGGCAAGAGAGCGGGCTTGGGAGTCAGAAGACATGGGTTCTAATCCTAACTCCACCACTTGTCTGCTGGGTGACCTTTGCCAACTCACTTAACTTCTCTGTGCCTCAGTTACCCATTGTAAAATTGGGATGAAGACCGTGAGCCCCGTGTGGGACAGGGACTGCATCCAACCTGATTATCTTATATATAAAAGCTTAACAAATACTATCATTATTATTAGTATTGCTATTATTATTAATCACAACTGTTGGGAGGGTGGAAATTTTATGGTTTCTTCCAATGTAGACCAGCACTAAATACGAAGGGAAGCAAAGGCTTTTTGCTAGCTAACTGGTTAAATATGCTGTTAAATCTCATGTTTGCGAGGTGGAAGTCGGGAACCCGGAATCTGTCTGCAAACTGCTTGACTTTCAGGTGCTGATGTTTTCGATTTGACCATCCCCCTCCCCGACCACCCTGTTTTCCCGAGGGGGTCTGAATTCTGCCACTTAGTATCTGGTCATCAGTTGCTCAGTTCCCTGAGAATATGGCAGAGGAAAGCAGTGTAGCCTAATGGATAGACCAAAGGCTTGGGAGTCCAAAGGATTTAGGTTCTAATCCCACTCCATCACCTGTTTACTACGTGACCTTGGGCAAGTCACTTCTCAGTGGAAAAAGCACAGGCTTGGGAGTCAGAGGTCGTCGGTTCTAATCCCGGCTCCACCACTTGTCAGCTGTGTGACTTTGGGTAAGTCACTTCACTTCTCTGTGTCTCAGTTCCCTCATCTGGAAATTGGGGATTAAGACTGTGAGCCCCACGTGGGATAATCTGATCACCTTGTAGCCCCCCAGTGCTTAGACCAGTGCTTTGCATATAGTAAGCACTTAACACACACCATCATTATTATTATGTCTCCGTGCCTCAGTTTCCTCATCTGTAAAGTGGAGAGTAAGACTGTAAGCCCCATGTGGGACATGGATTGGGTCCAACCTGATTAGCTTATATCTACCTCAGTGCTTAGTACAGTACCTGGCACATAGCACTTAACAAATACCACAAACATTCCAATCATCCTTTCCAGAGGTCTTTCACATAAGTTGGGGCAGTGGGAATTTGCTCACTATCTTTGCCTAATCCCTTTCCCATATTTCTATTAAAACCAAGTGTTGACGCAAATAACGCTCCGGATTTCTCGTTTCTCCTCTAGGCCATGCTGCTTCTAAACCGTCTCGGCTTGTTTCCTTGCACAGCTGCTGACTTTCAACCAGGTGTATGGTATTCCTCAACAAAATCCCACCTCTGACACTTTCCTGCTGCGTGGCCTTGGGCAAGTCAATTAACTTTTCTGTGTCTTGGTTTCCTCCTCTGAAAAATGTGGATTAAATCCCTGTTCTCCCTCCTACTTAAGACAGTGGGCCCTGTGTGGGACTGTGTCCAAACTGATTAGCTTATATTTCCCCTAGCACACAGGTAGTGCTTAACAAATATCACCGTTTTTATTATCGCCGTCAATAATTTTATAATAGTACTTGGCAACTACTATTGCTACTATTGCTAGTTGTCATGATAATAATAATAATGAAAAACACTTGTGTATATATGTATATATCTATAATTCTATTTATTTATATTAATTCCTGCTTACTTGTATTTACGTATATATATCTATATTTCTATTTATTTATGTTGGTGCCCATTTACTTGTTTTGATGTCTCTCTCCCCCCTTCCAGACTGTAAGCCCGGGGCGGACACGGATTGTCTCTCTTTATTGCTGAATTGTACATTCCAAGCACTTAGTACAGTGCTCTGCACACAGTAAGTGCTCAATAAATACGATTGAATGAAAGAATGAATGAATGATTGCACAAGAATGGGGCCCAAAAAAACTGTCTTTGCAACCTTCTGTGGGTGGTTCAAACATCCACCAAGTAATGGGCAGAGATACATAGAGTCCAGCAAACACTTATTAGCGGCCTTCCTAAGTGTCTCAAACCTCCCAAACCATATGTGGTTATTTATTTGAATTACATGGTATTTATTCATTTTTTATCACCGTCCTCAGTCAGCTATGGAGATTTTCCATCCATCCTATGGAGATTTTCCATCCATCCTTGAATTCTGATGGAGCAATAGCATCTTCTCCATTCCCCTCCTATATTGTCTTCTCATCCAAGAAAATATGTTGGTCTTCGTTTCTCTTTTCCAAAGTTCAAGCCATATTATAATCTCTATCGGATTCCTCTACTCTAACCCTTTCTCTTGCACTGATGATGCCTCTCCTAAGAATTAATAATAATAATTATAATGTCGGTATTTGTTAAGCACTTACTATGTGCAGAGCACTGTTCTAATCGCTGGGGTAGATACAGGGTAATCAGATTGTCCCACGTGAGGCTCACAGTCTTCATCCCCATTTTACAGATGAGGTAACTGAGACACAGAGAAGTTGAGTGACTCGGCCACAGTCACACAGCTGACAAGTGGCAGAGCCGGGATTCGAACCCATGGCCTCTGACTCCCAAGCCCGTGCTCTTTCCACTGAGCCACGCTGCTTCCACTCAAAAGAATTTATTTTCCAGAGAAGAAATACCTTAGAAGTTGCATGGCAGCCTTCACTCTTACTGTTAATAAGAACTGTGTTAACTGTTAAGCGCTTACCATGTGCCAAACACTGTACTAAGCACTGGGGAGGATACAAGATTATTAGGTCCCACATGGGGCTCACAGTTGAAGAAGGAGGGAGAGCAGGTATTGAATCCCCATTTTGCCAATGAGGGAACTGAGTCAGAGAGAAGTTAGGTGACTTGCTCAAGGCCACGCAGTAGACAAGCGGCAGAGCCGGGATATTAGAACCCAGGTCCACTGACTCCCAGATCAGTCTCTCTCCCTCAGGCCACGTGGCTTCTCTTGATGTGCTCCAACATTGCGACTTGTGTCACCCTGGCACTTCCAAAAGCTATCAATCTTCTCCCAGACTTAGAGCCAAAGTCAGTTAAAAATCAAATGCTTTTTCGGGCAGCAAAGAGCCCAATTTAAAGTTTTCCCATTCTCCCTATTCTGTAATCACGAATCATTTTATATCCCCTCTCATTTTCTATCCAGTATCAGAGACTCCTTCAAGCACTTGAATGCTAGATGAACTAAAACTCCCTTTTTCTATTGAGCATCAAAGGAGAAAACAGACCCAACTCAAGTTTCTTTTAACCAATCACAGGAGAGAGATAGCATAATGGAAACTCTTCAAGATAAGGAGAAGCCAATGTAGTGGGTGGGAAATCTGGAGGGGAGAAACAAGAGCTGCTAAATCTTTTAGGGAAGCAACTGATCAATCAAGCAATCGTGTTTATTGAGCGATGAATGTGTGCAGAGCACTGTACTAAGTGCTTGGGAGGGTATAAAATAGTATTGATAAGCGTGTTTCCTGCCCACGATGAGCTTACAGTCTAGAGGGGGAAGCAGCGTGGCCTCGTGAAAAGAGCAAGGTCCTGGGAGTCAGGAGACCTGGATTCTTAGCTCTGCCACCTGCCCTCTGCGTGATCTTAGGCAAGTCACTTCATTTTTCTGGGCCTCAGTTTTCCCCAGCTATAAAACGGAGATCAGATATAGGTTCTTCCTTCTGCTTAGACAGTGAGTCCCATGTGGCAGAGGGATTGTGTCCAATCTGCTTATCTTGTACCTGCTCCAGGGCTTAATACGGTGCTTGGCACATAGTAAGTGCTTAACAAAATCACAGAGACAAAGAAAGCATGGATAGATGGTAGAGGAGGAGGAACAAATAAACCCGCAGAAGCTCAGCTGCTTAGAAGACCCTGGACAAGAGTAAAGGTAGCAGTCATGGTATTTATTAAGCACTTACTATGTGCAGAACACTGTTCTAAGGCCTGGGAACGGAGGCATAAGTTTTAATGAGATGTTCTTCCCCTTGACTCTATTTATTGCCATCGTTCTTGTCTGCCCGTCTCCCCCGATTAGACCGTAAGCCCGTCATAGGGCAGGGACTGTCTCTATCTGTTGCCGATTTGTCCATTCCAAGCGCTTAGTACAGAGCTCTGCACATAGTAAGCGCTCAATGCATACTATTGAGTGAATGAATAAGTGGGAATTAGACATGGTCTCGGTCCCTCGGGGTCTGACAACAGAGTGGAGGGTAGAGCATTCATTCATTCAGAGGTATTTATCGAACGCTCACTGTGAGCTGAGCACTGTACTATGCACTTTGGAAAGTACAGAGAATCACAGAAACACCACCAGCTCAGCGTGGGCGCCATAGGGTCTGCAGCTGCTCTGGCTAATCGGAGACAAGGTACGTGTGGCCCGGAGCCAGTGGCAGATGAGCTGCTAAATTAAGGTTCAGCTTGGACATTTTGGAGGGCAAGGACTAGACCTAGCCTGGTCCTGGATTAGTCTTCTGCCTCAAATGGTGAACCTGAATTAAATGGAGATGCAACGTGGCCTTGCGGACAGAGCCCGGGCCCGGGAGTCAGAAGGACCTAATAATGTTGGTATTTATGAAGCGCTTACTATGTGCAGAGCACTGTTCTAAGCCCTGGGGGAGATACAGGGTAATCAGGTCGTCCCCCGTGAGGCTCACAGTTAATCCCCATTTTCCAGATGAGGTAACTGAGGCACAGAGAAGTGAAGTGACTCGCCCACAGTCGCACAGCTGACAAGTGGCAGAGCCGGGAGTCGAACCCACGACCTCTGACTCCGAAGCCCAGGCTCTTTCCACTGAGCCACGACCTGCTATCTAATCCCCACTCTGTCACTTGTCTGCCGTATGACCTGGGACAAGTCACTTCACTTCTCTGTGCCTCAGTTACCTCATCAGATTGAAAACAGCCCCTATTCCAGATGGGGCTCACAGTCTAGGTCAGAGGGAGAACTGGTATCGAATCCCCCTTTTACAGATGAGGAAATTGGCACAGAGAAATTAAGTGACTTGCCCAAGGTCACACTGCCGACAAGTGACGGAACTGGAATTAGAACTCAGGTCCTCTGACTCCCGGACCTCTCCTCTTTCCACTAGGCCACACTGTTTCTACTCTCTCTTGTTCTGGAAATTCCCTGGGTTTCTCTAATAAATGTAATAATAATAATCACTGTGGTATGTGTTAAGTGCTTATTATGTGCCAGTTTCTTTCTCAGTCTCTTTTGTGGGCTACTCCTTTTCGTGGGCTACTCCTCTGCCTCCCATCCCCTTACCGTGGGGGTCCTTCAAGGTTCAGTTCTGGGTTTCCTTCTCTTCTCCATCTGCACCCACTCCCTTGGAAAACTCAGTTGCTCACATGGCTTCAGATACCACCTCTATGCTGATGACACCCAAATCTCCATCTCCATCTCCAGCTCTGATCCCTCTCTGCAGTCTCACATTTCCTCCTGCCTTGAAGACATCTTTAGTTGGATGTCCTCCTGTCACCTCAAACTTAATATGGCTAAAACTGCACTTCTTATCTTCTCACCCAAACCCTGTCCTCTCCCTGATTTTCCCATCACTGTTGATGGCATCACCATCCTTCCTGTCTGACGAGGCTGTAACCTTGGCGTTATCCTTGACTCCTCTCATTCAATCCACATATTCAATTGATCACTAAATCCTGTCAGTTATACCTTCACAACATTGGTAAAATCTACCCCTTCCTTTCCATCCAAAGTGCTACCACATTAATGCCATTATTCATTCAATAGTATTCACCGAGCGCTTACTAGGTGTAGAGCACTGTCCTAAGCGCTTGGAATGTACAATTCGGCAACAGATAGAGAGAATCCCTGCCCACCGATGGACTCACAGTCTAATCGGGGGAGACGGACAAAAACAAATCACGGTAAATGGAAGCAAGGGGATGTACACCTCATTAATAAAATAAATGGGTTAATAAAGATAAATACAGATGAGTAATAAAAATATATGCAATCCCTTATCCTATTCCTCCTTGATTACTCTTTCAGCATCCTTGCTGATCTCCCTGCCTCCTGTCACTCGCCAATCCAGTCCTCATTTCACTCTGCTGCCTGGATCGTTTTCCTTCAGAAACTTTCAGACCATGTTTCCCCATACCTCAGGAAACTCCAGTGGTTTCCCATCCACCTCCACATCAAACAAGAACTCTTCACCATTGGTTTTAAAGCCCTGAATCCCCTTGCCCCCTCCTACCTCACCTCACTACCCTCCTACTCCAACCCAGCCTGCACACTAATGCTAACATTTTCACTGTACCTCGATATCATTTGTCTGGCCTCTGACCTCTCACCCACCTCCTACCTCTGGCTTGGAAGGCCCTCCCTCCTCATATCAGACAGATAATTGCTCTCTCCCACTTCCAAGTCTTATTGAGAGCACATCTCCTCAAGAAGCTTTCCCTGACTAAGCCTTCATTTCCTCTTCTCCCCCTCCCTTTTGTGTCACCCTGACTCGATCCCTTCATTCATCCTCCCCCCATCCCCACAGCATATACATAGCTATATAGCCCTCTCTCTCTATATCTATAATTTACTTACTTATATAGGTATATTGATGCCTGCCTCCCCCTCTAGACTGTGAGCTTTCTATGGGCTGGAACTGTGTTTGTTGCTGTACTGTACTCTCCCAAGCGCTTGATACAGTGCTTTGCACACAGTAAGTGCTCAGTCAGTATGATTGAATGAATGAATGCCAGGCACTCTACTAAGTGCTGGAGTAGATACAAGCTAATCTGGTCGGACACAGTCCCTATCCTACATAGGGCTCGCAGTCTTAATCCTGTTTTACAGATGAGGGAACTGAGGCCCAGAGAAGTGAATTGACTTGCCCAAAGTCACGTGGCAGATAGATGGCGACGCCAGGATTAGAACCCAGGTCCTTCTGACTCCCAGGCCCATGCTCTATCCAGCGGGCAACGCTGCTTCTCTCGCCCCCTTGAGAGTTACAGCTCCTATTTAGGAAAACAGGAGCCTGTGGAATTCCCCTGTTGCACATGAGTCATAGTGGATGACACATGAGAAAAAGAAAGATTGTAAATTCTGTCACGTCAGTGATAAACTAGGCTACACAATGATGCCGTATGAATCATTAAGCAGGGTGCACTTCTTCGGTGGATTTGATGAGTTCTAAAAGAGTTCGATAGACTCCCACCAAACTGTCAGCTCCTTGAAAATAGTGATCGTGTCTACCAACTATTGTACTGAGCTCTCCCAAGGGCTGAGGATAGTGCTCTGTGCACAGTAAGCGCTCAGTGAATACCATTGATCGATTAAGGACATCAAGCAATTCACCACAGTCTTTCTGAGGCATTTTGAGACATAAGATTCCGATGGTTTGTCCCCTCTGTGAAGCAGCATGATGTAGTGGATAGAGCAAGGGCCTGGGAGTCAGAAGGTCATGGGTTCTAATCCGGACTCTGCCAACTGTCTGATGTGTGACCTCGGCCAAGTCACTTCACTTCTCGATACCTCAGTTGCCCCAACTGTAAAATGGGGACTGAGCCCCATATGGGACAGGGACTGTGTCCAACCGGATTTGCTCGTATCCACCCCAGCGTTTTGTACAGTATGTGTATGTGTTCTATATGCCTGGCACATAGTAAGCACTTAACAGACACCACTATCATTATTATTTTCCCTAGGCAGTAAGTTCCTTGTGAGTGGAACAGTGCTTGACACATAGTAAGTGCATAACAAATATCATTATTATTATGATTACCACAATTATTATTATTATTACCAAACACCACATTATTCATATTAGTGCTTTGGGGGTTGTACTGCTTTTGTTTCAGTTTTCACATCCATTCATTTGTTCATTCCATTGTATTTATTGAGCACTTACTGTGCGCAGAGAGCTTGGGAGAGTACAATAAAGCAATAAACAGTCACATTCCCTGCCCACAGTGGGCTTACAGCCTAGATTGGGGGACAGAGACAGCAATACAAATAAATAAAATGACAAATATATACATAAGTGCCGTGGGACTGGGACGGGGGAAGAGCAAAGGGAGCAAGTTAGGATGAAGCAGAAGGGAATAGGAGATGAGGAAAAGTGGGGCTTAGTCTGGGAAGGCCTCTTGGAGGAGATGGGCCTTTAGTAAGGCTGTGAAGCAGGGGAGAATAACCGTCTGTGGGATTTGAGGTGGGAGGGTGTTCCCGGCCGGAGGCAGGATGTGGGCCAGCGGTCGGGGGCGAGGCAGGTGACAGCGAAGCCCATTGAGGGGGTTAGTGGCAGTGATAATAATAATGATAATGTTGGTATTTGTTAAGCGCTTACTATGTGCCGAGCACTGTTCTAAGCGCTGGGGTAGACACAGGGGAATCAGGTTGTCCCACGTGGGGCTCACAGTCTTAATCCCCATTTTACAGATGAGGTAACTGAGGCACAGAGAAGTTAAGTGACAGTAGAGGAGCCGAGTGTGCGGGCTGGGTCGTAGCGGAGAGAAGTGAGGTGAGGTAGGAAGGCGCAAAGTGGCGGACTCCGTTAAAGCCAATAATGAGGAGTTTTTGTTTGTGGCAGAGGTGGGTGGGCAACCACTGAAGTTTTCTGAGGAGCGGGGTGACATGCTTGCTGGGGACAGGGGTGATGATGATGATGATGGCATTTCTTAAGCACTTACTATGTTCCTGGCAGGGTACTAAGCACAGGGGGGGGTTACGAGCAAACCGAGTTGGACACAGTCCCTGTCCACTTAGGTACGAGGTGACCCGGTGATCTAGGTACCACTGAGGCCTGGGGAGACGTGTGTCCCAGGTCACATCGGTAATAATAATTGTGGCATTTATTAAGCTCTTACTTTGTTCCAGGCACTGTACTAAGCACTGAGGTGGATCCAGGGAAATCAGGTTGGACCACAGTCCTTGTGCCACATGGGGCTCATAGTCTCAATCCCCATTTTACAGATGAGATCCAGAGAAGTGAAGAGAGTTGCCCAAGGTCACACAGCAGGCGAGTGGCGGAACCGGGAATAGAACCCAGGTCTGAAGGACTCCCAGGATCGGCGTCTGTAACCACTGGGCTATGCCGCTTCCTGGCTGTCTTTCTGCAGCACGACCAAAGAGCCAGCACCGATTCCACTCCGGGCTGAGGCAGAGAAGAGTTGGGCAAATGAAAGGCTTAAAACCTAGCGATATCTCCGCAGCTGATCTCCAATCAGAACCATCAGATGCCTCTGCATTCAGTTTTAATGGCTTGCCTCTCTGGGGTCTACAACAAAAACAGATGCAAGGATAATGTCTGGAAAAAGCTCAGATTTTCAATGGTCAAAGATCAGCAGTTCAATATCTGCAGATCCACTAAGTGCTAAATGGGTACTGGGCACTATACTCATCGCTTGGGAGGGTATAGCACAGTAATTAGTCACATTTATTCAGCTCTGTGTGTATGTAGCGCATTGTACTAAATGCTTGGGGAAGTACAGTATAACAGATAGATTCCCTGCTCACAGTGAGCCAACTGTCTAGTAATGATAATAATAATAATTATGGTATTTGTTTAGCACTTACTGTGTGCTAGGCAATGTACTAAGCACTGCGGTGGACACAAGCAAATCGGGTTGACTCAGTCCCTGTCCCCTGTGGGGCTCACACTCTCGAGCCCCATTTTACAGATGAGGCAACTGAGGCCCAGAGAAGTGAAGTGACTTGTCCAAGGTCACACAGCAGACAGGTGGTGGAGCCGGAATTAGAACGCACGACCTTCTGACTCGCAGGCCGGTCTACGCACTACGCCATGCTGCTTCCTAAAGTCGCACAGATGGGGAAAGACATTAAAACAATACGTAAGAATGCAGATATAATAATTATTATGTTAATAATAAGGTTGGTATTTGTTAAGCGCTTACTCTGTGCAGAGCACTGTTCTAAGCGCTGGGGTAGATACAGGGTAATCAGGTTGTCCCACGTGAGGCTCACAGTCTTATTCCCCATTTTACAGATGAGGTCACCGAGGCACAGAGAAGTGAAGTGACTTGCCCACAGTCACACAGGTGACAAGTGGCAGAGCCGGGATTCGAACCCATGACCTCTGACTCCCAAGCCCGTGCTCTTTCCGCTAAGCCACGCTGCTTCTCTGTAGGCTATGTAGGTTGATACAATCCTCGTCCCCATTGAGCTTAGGAGAGCATCACTTTTGCCACGAGGTCTGGAAGCAGCCGAAGGCAGCGTGAAACGGCGAGAATAAAAGACAGGCGTTAGACCCACCGCGGAAGGCAAGGAACGGAAGCCAAAGGACAGCGGACTCACTGGAGCGGAGGGAGAGATTAAAAAAAAAGGAGCTTCTTATTCTAACTGCCAACCTTCCCGGGCAGTGCTTTTTTTGGTCTCATTTAGTTGGGGCCTTCATCGGCTGAGCTAACCTCCTTTTGATTAAACAATTCCTGTTACATGGGATCTCTAGTGAACCTGTAAATAATTAAAAATCCATTAGCTCCTTAGTGGGTTGTCTGAGGTACTTGTTTGCCCGCTTCCCTGGAGAAGAGAAGCTTGGGGACTTCCTGCCATATTTCGCGAGGAAAGAGCTCACGCATCTGAGGAGGAGACAGAAGAGAGGGAAGCAGGCCTTTTTTCTAAAGCAGCAATTTTCTGGGCAGGCTCAAGTTCACTAGAGCTTAGAGCTCAAGCGCTTAGTATGGTGCTCTGCACACAGGAAGCGCTCCATAAATACGATTGAATGAATAGAAGTAAAGATTAAATTAGTGGATGATGGAAGAGCAGAGATTTTCCATGGAGGTTCCATTGTGAGGGTAGAAAGACTCGAGGGCAGGGGGGCCATTACGGCACGTGGAGCATGAGGGTGAATTTCGTGATAATAACTGTGGCAATTATTAAGTGCTTACTCTGTGCCAAGCATTGTACTAAGCCCTGGGGTAGAATCAAGATAATCATGTTGGACACAGTGCTCATCCCACATGGGGCTCACAGTTAATCCCCATTTAAACTGGGAATAATTGTTCTGGGAGAGAAGTCCTGGGGGTGGGAAGCGCTCAATAAATTACACTGATTGACTGAAATTCAATGTGAATACAGTGGTGTGAAGCTCTGGCCAGTTGGATTCCTTCCACCTCATCTTTATTTCATTCTCTTTATTTCATTCTCTTTATTTCATCTTTATTTCATTTCATTTATTTCATTAGGCTCACTGCGGGCAGGGAATGTGTCATTATATTGTTCTCTCCTAAGCACTTGCTACAGTGCTCTGCACAGAGTAAGTGTTCAAAAAATATGATCGACTGATTCTCCCAAGCACTTAGTACAGTGTTTTGTACACAGTGAGTGCTCAGTAAATACCGTTGATCGATTTTAGGATTGACTGGGGAGGAGCAGTCCAGTGGGAAGAACAGAGGCCTGGAAATCAGAAGACCTGGATTCTAATCCCGGCTCTGTCACTTGTCTGCTGGGTGACCTTGGGCAAGTTTCTAAACTCCTCTATCCTTCAGTCCCCTCATCTGTAAAATGGGGATTCAGTACCTGCTTTCCCTCCTACTTCAACCCTGATCCCCATGGGGGGACAGGGACTACATCTTACCTAATTAATCTACCTGATTAATCCACCCCAGCACTTAGAACAGTGCTTGACACATAGTAGGTGCTTAATAATAATAATAATAATAATAGACAACAGCATGGTACCAAGAAGATGCTCTTGCAAAGAGATCCAAATGGCTGGGTTGCTACACTTTTTTTTTTTACGGTGTTTGTTAAACACTTACTATGTGCCAAGCACCGTGGTAATTAAAAGTACCTCAGAGAGAAGTGACCTTTTCCCTGCCCACTTAGAGCTTTCACTCTAATATGAAGATTATTTCCTTCCCTGCAGAGAAGAGAGAAAAGAGGAGAGAGGAGAGCAAGGGAAGCAGCATTACCTACTGGAAAGACCAAAGCCTGGGAGTCAGGAGACCTGGGTCCTAATCCCGGCCCTATCGCTTGCCTTGACGGTGACCTTGGGTAAGACCCTTCACTTCTCTGTACCTTATCCCGGCTCTGCCATTCGTCAGCTGTGTGACTGCGGGCAAGTCACTTAACTTCTCTGGGCCTCAGTTCCCTCATCTGTAAAATGGCGATTAACTGTGAGCCTCACGTGGGACAACCTGATGACCCTGTATCATCTCCCCCAGTGCTTAGAACAGTGCTCTGCACGTAGTAAGCGCTTAACAAATACCAACATCATTATTAGTTCATCTGTAAAATAGGGGTTAATACCCTTAAAATGTGAGGTCCGTGTGAGACAAGGGATTGTGTCTGTTCGGACTGCCCACATCCTGCTTCAGGCCCGGAACACCCTCCCTCCTCCTATCCCTCAGACAGTGACTCTCCCCTCCCTCGAAGCCTTATTGAAGGTCCATCTCCTCCAAGGGGGCTTCCCTGACTGGGCTCTCTTTTCTTCTTCTCCCACTCCCTTCTGTGTCCCCCTGACTTGCTCCCCTTATTCATCCCCCCATCCCAGCCCCACAGCACTGATGTACATATCTGCCATTGATTTACTTCTATTCATGTCCGTGTCCGCCTCTAGACTGTCAGCTCGTCGTGGGCAGGGAACGCGTCTGTTCATCATTGTATCGTCCTCACTGAAGCACTCAGTACAGTGCCCTGCACACAGCAAGAGCTCAATAAATACAAACAGTCTATTAATTGATTGAGTACGGTCCCTGACCTGTGGTGTCTCTGCCATCCGAGGACGGGCACTGACCGTTTTCCATAATAATGATAATACTTACGGTACTTGTTAAGCGCTTACTGTGTGCCAAGCACTGTCCTAAGAGCTGGGGTGGTTACAAGTTAACCAAGTTGGGTACAGTCCCTGTCGGACATTGGACTCACCCTCTTAATCCCCTTTTTTTACAGATGAGGTAACCTAGGCCCAGAGAACTGAAGTGACTGGCCCGAGGTCACACAGCAGACAAGTGGTGGAGTCCGGATTAGAACCCACGACCTTCGGACCCTTAGGCCCCGGGCTCTATCCACTACACCACGCTGCTTCCCTGATTTCCATCTACAACCCAGCCCTCCCACTCGCTCCTCCAATGCCGACATACTCACTGTACCTCGATCTCGACTATCTCACCTCTAACCTCTTGGCCACATCCCGCCTCTGGCCTGGAACACCCTCCTTCTTGAAATCGGATAGATAATGACTCTATCAGAGCCTTCCAAGCCTTATTGAAGGCACATCATCTCCTCCAAGAGGCCTTCCCTGACTAAGCCCTCATTTCCTCTCCACCCACTTCCTTCTGCACCACCCCCACCTGCGGTCTTTATTCACCCCTCCCTCAGCCCCCTCGGCACTTATGTACATATAAGCCTAATTTCTTTATTTATATTAACGTCCGTCTCCCCCTCTAGACTGTAAACTCATCGTGGGCAGGGAACGTAATCTTCCAAGTGCTTAGCATGGTGCTCTGCACGCAGTTAGTGCTCAGTGACTGACGGACTGATTGACGACGAGGGGTCGGCAAAGATGTCGGGGTGCAGCATACCCAACCCTTCGTTCGCTCTTTCACTCGACCGTATTTATTGAGCGCTTACTGCGTGCAGAGCACTGCGTTAAGCGCTTGGGAGAGTACACTACAACGACAGACACTTTCCTGCCCGCGACGAGTTCAAAGTCTAGAGCGGGAGACCCTCGTTCTCAGGGCTGTGTCCCTCCCTCATGCTGGTGGAGGAAGAAGTGGGGACTCTGAAGGTGAAGAGAAACCAAGCTGAGAAAAGGAAATAGCTAAAGGGCCGGAATTCTTCCAATTGGCGAATCAGGAAAACCGGGTAGCCACTCCTCAGAGAGGACCCTTTCAGGGCTTACGTGTTCCAATTGAACTGGGGATTTCCTGTCTGTGGGAGAGGAAACCTGGAAGCTCCGGCATGAATTTTGGTGAGGAATTGTGAGCGGGGCTTGGCCGGGGCTGGCTGATGATTCACGATTCATTTAGAAAGTGGAGGAGAATTCAGAATTGAGGATTGTGTGTGTGTGTGTGTGTGTGTGTGTGTGTGCGCCCGTGCCTGCCAGGGGGAGGGGTGGGTGCTGAAGAAGAGATGCCAGCCCTGTTTTGGGTCGGTGGTGTTTCCTAACTGGGGAAGGGAAGCGTCCGCGGCCTGCTCGAGCCGTGGCGGTGCCGGCGTCGGGCGGACCGTGTGTACGTGGGAGTATGTACATGCGCGCAGGTGTGAGCATCCTGAATTCAGGTGGGAGCGTGTGCAGGCACTCAGGTGGGAGCATGGGCCTGCATTCGGGCGGGAGCGAATGCATGCCCTGGGGTGTGAGCGTGTGCCTGCATTCAGGTGTGAGCATGTGCCCCGAGCTGTGAGGGGGGCAAGCTGTCAAGGGAGGTGGAGATGTGTTTGCGGACTGTTGGGCGGCGGGGTCCATGGTGGCGGATCCGTGACGTGGTCTGGTCGGGTCAGGTGCCGTGGGCCGTGCAGGTGGGCCGGGCCCGGGGGGGTCATCGCCAACTCCGGGGACAGCACTTAGAACAGTGCTTGACACATAGTGAGCGCTTGACAAATACCGTCATCATTCATTCATGAATTCCACTGTATTTACCGAGAGCTTCCTGTGTGCAGAACACTGTACTAAGCGCTTGGAGAGTCCAATCTGGCACCAAAAAGAGACGATGCCTACCCAGCAATGGGGTCACAGTCTAGAAGGGGGGAGACGGACAACAAAACAAAACAGTGGACAATCGTCATCATCATCCGTGGGGTCCGGCGGCCGCAGGAGGACAAGCAACGGGAGGAGGAGGAAGAGGAGGGAGAGGAGCAGCAGCAGGAGAGGAGGAGGGACAGTGACAGGGAGAAGGAGGAGAAGGAGGAAGAGGAGCAGGAGGGACAGTGACAGGGAGGAGGAGGGGGAAGAGGAGCAGGAGGAAGCAGGAGGAGGTGCAGTGACAGGGAGGAGGAAGAGGAGGGGCAGTGACAAGGAGGAGGAGGGACAGGAGCAGGAGGGAGGAGGAGGAGGAGGAGGTGCAGTGACAGGGAGGAGGAGGAAGAGGAGGAGGAGGAGGTGCAGCGATAGGGAGGAGGAAGAGGAGGGGCAGTGACAAGGAGGAGGAGGGACAGGAGCAGGAGGGAGGAGGAGGAGGAGGGACAGTGACAAGGAGCAGGAGGAGGGGGAGCAGCTGGAGGAAGAGAAGGCGCAGAGGAGGAGGAAGAGGAGCAGGAGGGAGGAGGAGGAGGGGAGCAGGAGGAGCAGTGAGGAGGAGGAGGAGCAGAAGGGACAGTGACAAGGAGGAGGAGGAGCAGCGGGAGGAGGAGCAGTGACAAGGAGGAGGGGCAGTGGGAGGAGGAGGAGCTGGAAGAGGAGGGGCAGGGACAAGGAGGAGGAGAAGCTGGAGGAAGAGCAGGAGCAGTGAGGAGGGGGAGCAGGAGGGCCAGTGACGAGGAGGAGGAGCAGTGGGAGGAGGAGCAGTGGGAGGAGGAGGAGCTGGAAGAGGAGGCGGAGGGGCAGGGACAAGGAGGAGCGGGAGAAGAAGAAGCTGGAGGAAGAGCCGAAGCAGTGAGGAGCGGGAGCTGGAGGAAGAGCCGGAGCAGTGAGGAGGAGGAGGAGCAGTGGGAGGAGGAGGAGCTGGAACAGGAGGGGCGGGGACAAGGACGGGGAGCAGGAGAAGAGGCAGCTGGAGGAAGAGGAGCTGGAAGACGAGGAGGAGCTGGAGGAAGAGCGGGAGCAGTGAGGAGGAGGAGGTGGAGGAGGAGCAGGAGGGGCAGTGCCGAGGAGGAGGAGGAAGGGGAGGAGCAGCGGGGGGAGCACCAGTGACAGGAGGAGGACGAGGAGGAGGAGCCGGAGGGGCAGTGACAGGGAGGAGGAGGAGCGGCGGGCTCGGTGCGTGCGGGCACATCTGGGCTGCAGGCTGGCGCTGGCGCTGGCCCTCCCTCCGTCCCTCCCTCCGTCCCTCCTTCCCTGCTCCGTGCCCTCCGGCCCGACCCGCCTCCTCCTCCTCCTCCTCCTCCTCCTCCTCCTCCCGGAGCCCGGATCCTCCTCCTCGTCCTCCCGAGCGCCGTCCGAGGCCGGGAGCCGGGGGCGGTCGGGGGTGGTGGGGGGCCTGGTTCCCGGAGCGCAGTCCATGGGGATGTGTTCACGCCAAGAGCGGATTCAGAAGGATGTCGACGTCGTGATCCACAAGTCCAAGGCGGACAGGGACGGCCTGTTCGCAGGTGACCCCCCCCGACCCCCCACCTCTGGATCCCCTCCCCCCCCCCCCCCGACCCCGGACCCCCGGCCCAGGACCGTCTGCCATCCCCACTCCCGGACCCCCAGCCCAGGACCGTCCCCCTGCACCGGGGACCCTCACCTTTGGACCCTCCCCTTCCCCTGGATCCCACCCCCCCCGCACCCCGCCAAACCTTCCCCCGTCCCCGGACTCTTCTCCTCCCCCAGCCCTGGACCCCCACCCCCGGACCCTCTTCCTCCCCCATCCCTGGACCCCCACCCCTGGCCCTCCTCCTCTCCCATCCCCGGACCCCCACCCCCGGACCACCTTCCTCCCCCAACCCCGGACCCCCACCCCAGGATCGTCTTCCTCCCTGGACTCCCACCCCTGGACCCTCCCCCTCTCCCATCCCCGGACCCTCACCCCAGGACCATCTTCCTCCCCGGACTCCCACCCCTGGACCCTCCCCCCCTCCCATCCCCGGACCCCCACCCCAGGACCATCTTCCTCCCTGGACTCCCGCCCCTGGACCCTCCTCCTGTCCCAACCCCGGACCCCCACCCCTGGACCGTCTTCTCCTTCCCCCCATCCCTGGACCCTCCTCCTCCCCCAACCCCGGACCCCCACCCCAGGACCGTCTTCTCCTTCCCCCCCATCCCTGGACCCTCCTCCTCCCCCAACCCCGGACCCCCACCCCAGGACCATCTTCCTCCCCCACCCCCATCCCTGGACCCCCATCCCTGGACCCCCATCCCTGGACCATCTTCCTCCCCCAACCCTGGACCCCCTTCCCAGGACCATATTCCTCCCCCAACCCTGGACCCCCCCTCTTTCCCCAACCCCGGACCCCCACCCCAGGCCCATCTGCCTCCCCCACCCCCGCCGTTGGACCCTCCCCCCTCCCCCACGGGCACCGAGGTCCGGTGGTGATGGCGGGAGGGGGGGGTCGATGCGGCTGGCTGGACAGTCGCCCCCCCCGGCACCCACGGGGCGCTCGCCTAAGCCGGGATCCCATGGGATCGATGGGATCGATGGGATCGATGGGGTGGACGGGCGGCCTGGGCCCGGCCGGGAAATCGGCAGTGGGGTTGAGCGGGGCGAGAGCCCCGCTGGTTCAAGCTTTGCCCCCTTCGCCCACAGTGGCCATTCCGGCCGTTGCCATGGCATCGGGGCACTTGTTGCAACGGGCCTTTTTGCCTTTAACCCCCTTTGCACCAGCTGGTTGGATGCCCACCGACCTCACCCCCCTCGACCCCCAGCCCCCCGAGGGACGCGGGGAGAATCCGGGAGTTTTCCCGAAAAAAGGAGGAAATAAGCAAGGGCTGGCGGGACGGCGCTCATGCCACTTTCTCTTTCAGATTTCCGATACTCAGACTCCACCTTTACCTTCACCTACGTCGGAGGCCCCAAAAGGTACCTACCGCCCCAAAGAATTGGCTTCATTTCCTCTTCTCACCTTCGCGTTTCCTTTGTTCGGGTTTGTGATACCGTCTGGGGGCGGGGGGAGGGAGAGGACAGGAGGGGTGAGAGTGTGTGTGTGTGTGTGTGTGTGTTTTTACACGTCTGGTAGGTGGATGATTGTTCCCTTTTTGTGCTGCCCGGGTGGCTGGATGTGTCTGCCTCTCTTTGGGTGCATGGATGTGTCTGCCTCTGCCTGGGATGCGTGGATGTGTCTGCCCGCGCCTGGGTACATGGATGTGTCTGCCCGTGCCTGGTACTTGGATGTATCTGCCCGGGCCTGGGTACGTGGATGTGTCTGCCTGTGCCCGGGTGAATGGATGTGTTAGCTTTTGCCTGGTGTAGGATGTTTCGGGTTGTGCTTGGGTGCCTGGTTGTGTCTGCCCCTGCTTGGTTGCATGGTTGTGTCTGCCTGTGCCCGGGTGCATGGATGTGTCTGCCCTGCCTCCGTCTGGGGTGCATGGATGTGTCTGCCTCTCCTTGGGTGCATGGATGTGTCTGCCTCCGCCTGGGTGCTTGGATTCATACATTCGATCCATCGTATTTATTGAGTGCTTATTGTGTGCAGAGCGCTGTACTAAAATGTGTCTGCTTGTGCCTGGCTGTATCGATGTGGCCGCCTGTGTCTGGCCGCCTGGATCTGTCTGCCCATCTGCCTGTGCCTGGCTGTAGGAGGTGTTCATCTGTCAGCTTGTGTCTGGGTGCGTGCATGTGGATGTATCTGCCCATTTGCCTGTGCCTGGCTGTAAGGAGGTATCCACCCATCTGCTTGTACCTGGGTGCGTGTCTGTGTCTGCCTGTCTATGCCTGGGTGCACGGACCTGTCTGCCCGTCTGCCTGTGCCTGGCTGTATGGATGTGTCTACCTGTGCCTAGATGCATGGATGTGTCTGCCTGTGCCTGGCCGTGGGGAGGTGTCCACCCGTCTGTCTGTAAAGAGGTGTGCGCCTGTCTGCCTGTACCTGGGAGTATATTTCGTTCTTTAGACATTAAGGTTTATCTATGCTGGAAGACTGATTTGGGTTATAAATAACCAGAGGAAAACCTGTGTGATTCAAGGTGATCTAATAATGCGCAACAGGCGACTAGCATAACTCAAAGTGTGATACATATAGATGTGTTTGTGTGTGTACGCATATATATGTAATTTACCTCTACATAGGAAGGTAGATTAAACCAGTGCAATTAGGGGATAATCAATGGATAAAATGTAATCGGCAGATTGACTTTTATTTTACAGTTTGAAGCGCTATTTCTTGTTACTGCTGTTTGCCCATATTATTGGAATTTTAGTGAAAACATTCAGTTGTATCGATTACCTGTTTCCAGAAGAGCAGTTTCATTTTCAAATTTAATTGGACTTAGGTTCTTTCAGTGGTTAGGAATGTATGAAATTTTATAAAAAGATGATTAAGTATTCAACAGTTTCTTAAAAGATCATTTGGGAAGTGGAATGAAACTTCAACCTGACTTTGAAATAATAGAGTTGTTGGTATTTTCAAAACAAGTAGGGATTTGATTTCTCTCTTCCTACAACATATGTACCACTCGAGGAGAAGGCCTAGCTTTTCTGAGAGATGGAAGGTGACGTATTGGTAGAACAGTGTTCAGATTAATCTTAATTCAGATTTTTCAGTGTCCTTTTAAATTTTCCTTTCCAGCAATTTAAAATGAAAACATTACATTAAGAGAAACATTAGAAAGTTGGACTTCCCTTTGTCTAAGGAATCTCCAGTGGAGTCACATTTGGGCCAGGGGCCATGTCCATTCTCATAGTCTTGCATCTACCCGAGTGCAGAGCGTAGTGATTGGCACATAGGAAGTTCCTAATATATTGACCATAATTGTTATTTTATCAATTTGAAGTTTGAAGGAACACTTTAAAACATGGGCTTCGTGTTACTTTTTGCCTTTCCTGTAAAACCTAAAAATTTAAAAGTTTCACTTAGGCCGATTTAAGGGTGGATTAATCATTCTTTGAATCCTGACCTGCTCCCTCCTTTGTCGGATCATATGTATATATATTGCTACCTTTATGGGGAAATTTGCTGTGATTTGGGGCTCTGCCTCATCAGGTGCTACTCACATCGAAGCCGGGAATGGGTCTGTTCACGGTCGTATTCTCCCAAGCGTTTCGTGTGGTGCTCGGCACATAGTAAGCGCTCGATAAATACCGTCGACCGACGGCCACCGTGCTGTAGCAGACGAACTTGCAGTGAGGGTGGAGGAACGAGGCCTGCTTTGGTAGCTGCTCATCGTCACTGCTTCACCCGGAATGTTGTTAGCTGAGGTAGAAAAGGTTGCGGAAAAGGCTTTTCTTTCTCTTGCTGACAGCCTATACTTCTCTCACCGTAGAAAGTGCTTTCGTAGACTGTGACTTGCATGTTGGTGCCTTGGCTTTACGTTCTAGATGAACCTCATCTCTGTCTGACAAAACACATGCCCAGGTATAGTCCTGGGATAGCCAACGAGGCTAACTTTCCGGGACCTCTCACCTCAGTAACTGGATATTGCGGAAGACGGAGTAGAGAAGAGGAAGTTAAATCGTAGCTGCTGCACCTGATTCCTCCCTAGTCTCTTATTACAAGACCGTCCCCTTTTAAATTGACCATGATTAATGGAATGTGACTGGGTCATACGATATCTATTCCCCTTGCTATCCCCAGGAGCCGTTAACTCCTTGCCCTACGCTTGGCCGTGGAACCGATTGGGGAAAGGGAAGGAGAAAAGTGGGAGAGATAGTGGGATTCCTCAGGAAGGTCCCCTGTGGAAGTGAGCTGAGAGATCCACGGTGATGGGAGTGATGGATTCTATAAGGAAAAACTCTACCTGTCACTTACCTTTTCTTACATTAGGAGAGTGATATCGCGGTGATAGCTGTCTGACATTTCTCTTTCATCCACTGGGGTTTTTCGCCTCCTCTGTTAATGGCGGGGCAGGACACCGATACTGCGTCTTCCTATTCCTGAAGGAAAAGAAAAAAAGCCAGGGATATTTCTAAGGCCCAGTGGTGACATCCCCAAAGTGTTAGTATTGCGAGCTTTACTGTGGTGATCCTTAGAGGTCTGGCAAGATGGTTTGAAATCACTATTGATGCCATGTGGCTGAAATAAAGAATGGGGGAAGTTGTGGGGGGGGAAGCTCACAACCGTTTTATGGGGAACTGGGTTTCCAAATTGGGAACAAGATTTTCTCCTGCTTCTTTATGATCCTTTTAAGAGCCAAGGTGGATAATAGGATTTTCTTTTGTGCACGGTTCCTGCGTATCTAATGTTGAAAGGGACCTGTTTCTGGCTGCTGAGCTGGGGGAATTGTTCCATAACAGCTTCTCATCTGAAAAGCCTGACCTTTAAACCTGTGAAGAAAAATGATATTTTAAGATTTCCTTTTAGAGATGGTGGTTAATCCTCTACCTGCTTACCCCAATTTCAAGACTCAGAGTACCTTGCCTTGTTCAGTTATTTTTGGTTTATTTTTCATATTCATTAGAGGATAGTTTCCTCTTTGGCCATTCTGACCTCACGCCCAGCCAGAGTGAAAATGACCATATTTTATTTTTTATAAGTTGTCTTTCGGTCCCTGAAATTCAGAAGATCGAGACATTCCAGGTAATTCCTGGAGAGTCAGGAGGTCCTGATGCTTCCTTGAAAGAAAGTGATTAAGATTTATTACTGTAGTGTAAGTTCATGCTGAGCATTATTAAATTACTATTATATCCAAATCAGAGAAGAAAGGAATGTTTTTGCAAAGTGGGTAATGTCATTTTCCAATTTTTTTTTTGTCATCTCAGAATGATTGGGATTTTAAGATAGTAGAGTTTAATTGATACGTTACAGTTTTAGAAATAATAGAAGATTTGTTCATTACAGCTGTATTGTCTGATGTGCACTTTATGGAAATCACAGTGCGACAATACATTTATTTCAGATGATAGCTCTGAGGAATGTTTCTCATAAAGTGAGGTGCTTAGTCAGGTACTGTGACTATGTAAGATTTACTATTTAACTGCACCTGGCAAAATATCATAAAGTGCTTGATTCCTCATCTCTCTTACCACAGGAGGTAAGGATTTAGAAGCTAGCATGGAATCTTTTTTTAAAACAAAAAAAGCCACCAAAAACCCCCTCCCTTCTTTGCATTTTATGAATTGACCCTCTCTTTTTGTGTAGGGTGATCATTTGCCCCCTCATTTCAAGATGGCTTCCCAGAATCCCATTGTGTTTTAGGTGTAAAGTGTGTGCTTTTTTTTAACCCGAAGTGCTAAGGTCCTAGTGTTGGTCCCCTTGTTGCTGGAGAAGTTTCGTCTTACCCATTACCAGAATCTACTCAGGATCTCAAAGAATCCAGCCTATTTGGCATCACATACACTTTTATGATTCGCAAATCTGGTAATAGAAGGTGGATTACTTCCAAAGGAATTGCAGATTCAATACCCAGTGTACTTTCATTCAGTCGTATTTATTGAGCACTTACTGGATGCAGAATGCTATCCTAAGATCTTGGGAGAGTACGGAAGAACAATAAACAGACACATTACCTGCCCACGAACTTACAGTCTAGAGGGGCAGACAGACATTAATATAAATAAATTACAGATATGTACATAAGCGCTGTGGGGCTGGGAGTTCATGACTTTAGTTTGTTCATAATATTGCTACCTTCTCATAGGAAATTTGAAGGATTGAGTGGCCAGGGGCAGTTTGGGGGAAAAAAATGGAAGGAGCGGTAAAGGGTGAATGCTCATTAGGAGGTAGTCCAGAAAGAGGACTGAAGGGAATGTTCGTATTCGTTTTGACATCAATGACATAATCACCTCTGGGATGTTGTTTATTCTCAGTCAAGCAGTAACACTGGGAAGCATTGCTCTCACTCTGACTCTTTATCAATCAAAACAATCTTTATTGAGCAAAAACTCTCACTATGGGCTTTAAAGCACTCATTCACCTTTCCCCCTCCTACCTCACCTCACAACTCTCCTATTTCAACCCAGCCCACTCAATTGCTCCTCAAATGCCAACCTCAGTGTCCTTCGATTTCGTTCATCTGGCCTGGAACACGCCCCCCTCCTCATATCTGAGAGACAGTGACTCTCCCCGCCTTCAGAGCTTTATCGAAGGCCCATCTCCTCCAAGAGGCCTTCCCTGACCAATCCCTCCTTTCCTCTTATTCCCCTCTGCGTCACGCTGACTTACTCCCTTTTCTCATCTCTCCCCTCTGCAGCCCCAAGACACTTGTGTACATAGCTGTAATTATTTATTTAGTCACACTGTCTCCCCCTCTAGATTGTCAGCTTGTTGTGAGCAGAGAATGGGTCCGTTGATTGTTGTGTTCTCCCAAGCATGTAGTACAGTGCTTTGCACACAGCAAGTTCTCAATAAATACAATTGAATGAATCAGTCAATGGCACTGAGCACTAACTGTGTGCAGAGCACTGTTCTAAGTGCATGGGAGAGTACCATAAAATAGACGAGATCCCGGTGGAGCTTACCATCTAATGGAGTGACGGTAAATTAATTATGGTTAAGGGAAGCAGCAGAATGTGAGGATACTCTGTGGGGATGGAGGTAAAAGGGGTATCGGAATGCTCAAGCAGTCCAGATCCAGATGCGAAGGTGAAGCAGAAGGGAGGGTGTGACATTTGGGGTTGAGGGGGCGGTTGCAGACCTAAATCTCGGCCGGAAAGAGCCCTCCAAAGTGTATCTTTTTAACCACATGCGCATCAGCCTTGGATGGAGCTGTTTGTGTCTTGGTAGAAAGTTGGTCTTTCTGCCCCATAAAGACCATAAACAGATGATGTAATTAAATCAGCCTGACTCACCAGTAGACCCTGCCTCCCGAGAACATCACTTAGGAATCACTTAGAATATAATTTTATTTTCAGTAGAAATACCAATATGCTAAAACGACAGCCATCGTATTATGGGGAAAAAAATCCCAGTATGACGAAAGGCATTAGAGTGTTCAAAATGCTTGTTTTAAGGAGAATCACAGATACCCAGAAAAGGGGAGCTTAAGACAGGGTGGTTTATTTCAACCTACGCACTTACATGCTTCTCTTATGGCCTCGGCACGGGGGGACGTTTTGTTTTTGCAGGACTGCTCTAGTGACACTTTCTCTTCCTTGAGTGGAACGTCACCGTATTAGTCACTGGAAGGGGTTAGGCAATAGGGAACAGCATTTTCCCTGTATAGGTGGTTGCCAAAGGCTCTTTATAGAAAGATTGTCCACCCAACACCTCTGACTACAACAAAGCTCTTTCCAATATATGTTGCAGTTGTTTCTCCTATAATTATTAGATTTTTCTTCTAGGAGCTGATTGCTTTTAATCATTTCCCCTGTAATGCTGATTGTATTGTCATCATTTAACATACATTTTTAATGGGAAAATTGAAGAGTAAATCTTTTCCCTTTGCAATTTTTTTCTAGTTTGGTTTAACTGTGGTGTAGTCAGCCTTTGACATACAATATTTAAGGGAGCAAACAGTTTTTTGGATGAAGGTGTACACATTCTTAAAAAGGCACTGGATGTTACCCGCATAAATATTGTAACTGGAGATACCAGGTACAGTGAAGAATGGAAAAAAAAAGTTCCTATTATTTATCCTCAAGACAGCGTTCTATCGCACACGGTTAGGTTCTAAATGAGAATTGGAGAGTAAACTCAGTTTCTGTGTCTATATTCGCACAACTGAGCGTTGGCTCCAATTAGAGAATGCAAATGGACCCACGAAAGCCCACCTAGAAGTCTTCCCACCCAAACAGATAATGCATTTCATGACATTGTACTGTTGAATTCAGGACGTTCTTAATGGGCAACCCAAATGCCTCCTCCTGCAATTAAAACCACTTTCCTCTTATGTTCTCAGAGGGACAGAATAGCAGGTCATCCTTAGATTTCTGTGAAAGCAAGAGTAGCATTTACTGAGCACCTGCTTGAGAAAATGCACTGTACTAAGCACTTTGGAAGTACAAAATGAAGGAGGGGACATGTGTGCTGCTCACAAGGAGTTTACACTTCAATGGTTGGAAATATTGTGGGAGGTAATGGTGGAGTGGATAGAGCCCAGGGCCTGGGAGTCAGAAGGTCATGGGTTCTAATCCTGGCTCCATCACTTGTTTGCTGTGTGGCTTTGGGCAAGTCACTTAACTTCTCTGTGCCCCAGTTACCTCATCTGTTAAAAAAAAAAAAAATGGGGATTAAAAGTGAGAGCCCAATGTGGGAAGGGAACTGTGTCCAACTTGATTAACTTGTATTTACTCCAGCGCTTAGAGCAGTGCTTGGTACATATTATGTGCTTAACAAGTACCATTACTATTATTATCATTATCAAAAGATAATTATGTGAGGTATAGTTAGTAGACTAGGGTAGGCTGCTGAAGTAATGTCAATTAAATTACAAGAAACACTTTTGAAAATAAAACAGATCTTATTTTAAATTTAAGCTTTTTCAATTCACCATTACCCTATGGGATCATTATAAAGTTCAAAATCCTCTCCTTGCACCAAATGAAAGCGGAACCAAACGTGTTGCTGAAATACCTTTTCCCCCTTTAATAATGGGTCAAATGAAGACAAAAGATTAATTTGCCTGCTCATCCTTGAATATTTCGTGGAGAAAATTGAAATTTTAAATCGAGAACACAAAAAGGTACAACTTTTGAGTGATACATTCATATTAAAGAAAAGCAGTATTTTTCTTCTTAAACTTGATCTTCAGAACACTGGGTTGTATCCACCCAAATGGCTAAGTACATTCCAAGCGTGAGCTGTACATTATCAAGGCATTGTATAGTTTACTGGAATCATTATTTAATAATAATAATGTTGATATTTGTTAAGCACTTACTACGGTCAGAGCACTGGTCTAAGCGCTGGGGTAGATACAGGGTAATCAGGTTGTCCCACTTGAGGCTCACAGTCTTAATCCCCATTTTACAGATGAGGTAACTGAGGCCCGGAGAAGTTAAGTGACTTACCCACAGTCACACAGCTGACAAGGGGCAGAGCTGGGATTCGAACCCATGACCTCTGACTCCCAAGCCCGTGCTCTTTCCACCCTTTAGTAGACTGTGAACCTGTTGGGTAGGGATTGTCTCCATTTGTTGCTGAATTGTACTTTCCAAGTGCTCAGTACAGTGCTCTGCTCAAAGTAAGTGCTCAATAAATATGACTGAATGAATTGTTTGTACCTTCTATTATTTAAATAAAATGAATGCACCTCTTCCATTTCCTTCAGTTCACACTGATGTGTCCTTTAGTTCATTCATTCAATAGTATTTATTGAGTGCTTACTATGTGCAGAGCACTGTACTAAGCACTTGGAATGTACAATTCGGCAACTGATAGAGACAATCCCTGCCCATTGACGGGCTTACAGTCTAATTGGGCGAGACAGACAGACAAAAACAATAGCAATAAATAGTCTGTAAGCTCGCTGTGGGCAGGGGAATGTATCTACCAACTCTGTTATATTATACTTTTCCAAGCTTTTAGTATAGCGCTCTGTCCCCAGAAAGCACTCAATAAATGCCCACTGATGGACTGAATGAGAAAATGTTGGTACATACTATACGCCTATGCATTTTTGTCCTCAACAATTCTAATAATGATCTCTCTCTCGGAGTGCTGAGATGATGAAAAAAAGAACAGAAACAAGCCCCATTCCTTCCACGTTGTGGAGACTGAACAGTGTTTTGTTGGTTTGGTGGCCACAAGCTGAAACTTTGGTTTGTTGCAGCAGGAATAACTAACTCTGTTTAGTGAACTGTCTCAAGCGCTCAGTGCCGTAAGCACTCCGTAAATATGATCGATTGAACTGTGGGCTGCCTAATACCTTAGTTCCAAAAGAGCTATCCTTATTCTTATTTTCTTATTCGTATTTTTCAATTTACCCTGTCCGAGGTACAAAGCTGTTTTGTGGTACATTCTGTATATATAGAATTGTATTCTATACTAGATACTCTGTATACTTTATAGTACTATCCTGTTCTCCTGAAGAACACCTAGATTGGATGAGTAGGACAAGGCAGAAACCCACCTTGCGTTAAATTTTGAATTTGAATCCTGGGTCATAGACTTGGGTTTTAGCTTTAAACTCCTCCCACGGCTGAATTAATTTAAGGTACATATCCTCTAATTGTGTTTGCATTTTAGGATCGTAAAATCGATTTATATTGACACATTCTGCTTAATTAGCTAATGAAGGTGAATCAATATTAATTATATTCATATTGTCGGTAGATTCAGAATACCTGACAATTTGAATATCAAATAGGAGACTTTCAAAGGTGGCCCTTGAATGGCAGGCCAGTAGATTCTCAGAGGGTGCATTTTTCTTTGTCAGGCAGAATTCTCCTGATGGAAATTCACAATCTTTTAACTGTCATCTTAGGACAAAGGAGGATGGCACTGCCCAGTGTAGTATTGGCACATTCAGTGTTTTGTGTGTGTGTGTGCTTTTATGTGCACATTGACCTGAATAGAGTTGGATATATCCTCTCCCCCCATCCGTCCCTCTTGATGCTCCTTTCCTGCTCCTTTTTCAGTGCTCTTTTCAGTGATCCCTTCCAGCAAATGCAGCAGCTCTACTCAGGGAGAATGGCAGGGATCCAGTGGTAGTGGAACATTCGAAAACAGAAGGGAGTTTGACAGCTGTTTTGCCCCTGGGAAAAGCAAAGGCCAGGGTACCCTTCTGATAGCGGCTTAAAGTTCTGAAAAATGGACAATGAAATCGCTCAAAATTACAGACTTTATCCCACCAACGTTCGTACCCTTCTGATGGCAGCTTAAAGTTCTGAAAAATGGACAGTGAAATCACTCAAAATGACAGACTTTGTCCCACCAGCATTCGTGCCCTTCTGTTGGCGGCTGAAAGTTCTGAGAAAAATTAAATCTGTCAAAATTACAGACTTTGGCCCACCAGGGTTGGATTCTTTAGTCAAGAACACCCCCCATTCCCCAAAATGTTTCTAGGTTTATTTTCAATTCTGACAAAATATATTGGGTCGCAGTGCTTGGTGCCAGAAGCATTTGGGTATTTTTAAAATAACATGGTTTTTTTTTTCAAGTCATTGATAGATAGGAGTCAAATGGAAGGCTTCTATGTTTTTAAGTAAATGTCATGGAAGCATTCATATTTTAGTAATTTAATTTTCCCATCTGATGCAAGTTGTTTTATTATTGGCACATATTGATTTATAATAGAATATTTTATCTGAAGCCAGGTATTTTATCCTATATGGATAAATCTGGAAACTAGTCTCACTAGACTCTGTTGGGATTTGAAGGGAGGAAAAAAAAGCACTCAGCCCTGCCCCTTTACTTAGTAAGATGATCTGAGATCCTAGGAGGTAGTAATAATGATAATGCGGAGTGGGGTATTTGTTAAGCACTTACTATGTGCCAAGCACTGTGCTGTGCCAAGCACTGTGCTAAACCTTGGGGTAGATGCAAGATAAGCAGGTCAGACGCAAGGCTCAAGGCTGAAGTACTTCAATGTCTGTAAAAATTTGGAGGTCAATCCCCGCTAAGCTCCTGGTGGACAAGGGACTATGTCTACCAGCTCTGGTATTTATTCTCCTATTCAATAGTATTTATTGAGCGCTTACTATGTGCAGAGCACTGTACTAAGCGCTTGGGATGAACAAGTCGGCAACAGATAGAGACAGTCCCTGCCATTTGACGGGCTTACGGTCTAATCGGGGGAGACGGACAGACAAGAACAATGGCACTAAACAGTGTCAAGGGGAAGAACATCTCGTAAAAACAATGGCAACTAAATAGAATCAAGGCGATGTACAATTCATTAACAAAATAAATAGGGTAACGAAAATATATACAGTTGAGCGGACGAGTACGGTGCTGTGGGGATGGGAAGGGAGAGGTGGAGGAGCAGAGGGAAAAGGGGAAAATGAGGCTTTAGCTGCGGAGAGGTAAAGGGGGGATGGCAGAGGGAGTAGAGGGGGAAGAGGAGCTCAGTCTGGGAAGGCCTCTTGGAGGAGGTGATTTTTAAGTAAGGTTTTGAAGAGGGAAAGAGAATCAGTTTGGCGGAGGTGAGGAGGGAGGGCGTTCCGGGACCGCGGGAGGACGTGACCCAGGGGTCGACGGCGGGATAGGCGAGACCGAGGGACGGCGAGGAGGTGGGCGGCGGAGGAGCGGAGCATGCGGGGTGGGCGGTAGAAAGAGAGAAGGGAGGAGAGGTAGGAAGGGGCAAGGTGATGGAGAGCCTTGAAGCCTAGAGTGAGGAGTTTTTGTTTGGAGCGGAGGTCGATAGGCAACCACTGGAGTTGTTTAAGAAGGGGAGTGACATGCCCAGATCGTTTCTGCAGGAAGATGAGCCGGGCAGCAGAGTGAAGAATAGACCGGAGCGGGGCGAGAGAGGAGGAAGGGAGGTCAGAGAGAAGGCTGACACAGTAGTCTAGCCGGGATATAACGAGAGCCCGTAATAGTAAGGTAGCCGTTCGGGTGGAGAGGAAAGGGCGGATCTTGGCGATATTGTAGAGGTGAAACCGGCAGGTCTCGGTAACGGATAGGATGTGTGGGGGTGAACGAGAGGGACGAGTCAAGGATGACACCGAGATTGCGGGCCTGCGGGACGGGAAGGATGGTCGTGCCATCCACGGTGATGGAGAAGTCTGGGAGCGGACCGGGCTTGGGAGGGAAGATGAGGAGCTCAGTCTTGCTCATGTTGAGTTTTAGGTGGCGGGCCGACATCCAGGTGGAGACGTCCCGGAGGCAGGAGGAGATGCGAGCCTGAAGGTTATTTAGTACTTTCCCAAGTGCTAATTCATTCAATCATTCATTCATTCAATCAATCATATTTATTGAGTGCTTACTGTGTGCAGAGCACTTTACTAAGCGCTTGGAATGTACAATTCGGCAGCAGAGACAATCCTAGCCCAACAACAAGCTCCCAGTCTAAACAGTACAGTGCACTGCACACCGTAAACACTCAATAAATACGATTGGTTGACTGAACATGGGACTCACCGTTTTCTGGATTCACATTCTGCACATCAATCAGTGGAATTTATAGAGTGCATCCAGTGTGTGTGTGTGCACTGAACTAAGCACTTGGGAGAGTAGACCAATCCTTATTGTGAGCCGACAAAGATCAGTTTCCTTTCCCATTTTACTAGCTTTACCTTCCAGCCAGAGTATTAGTACATAACATCAAAAGCACTCTTGGAAACCAGAATGTTTACTTAAATATTTCTGCAGTATTCACAGCACTTAAGGGGATGACTTTGTAGGATTGTAGTATTAACAGAGAAGCTCAGAATGGAAAGTTCAGTGGGAAACAGCACTAGAGAAAATGAACAACATTCTTTTCCCAGATAGTGGATCACAAATGTTGAATCCTTGGGAACAAGCCATCTGCGATTTGGGATTTTTATGCATTTCTCTTTGTCTTTTCTTAAAGATGCCATTGCTATTAGATTAGTGGGCCGTATCTTAATTGGGTGTTTGGTATTCCTAATGCAGGTTCTTAATGTTAGATGTGTGTAATGTGTGAGCTTTTATTCCCCTGCACCCATTCTAAAAGTTGATGATATTTGATCCAGGTGCAAAGATTATCATGTCCATGGGAGGATGTGAGTGGATGTGTGGAGATCTTATGCATCTGGATTTTTTTTTCATTGCTGTGGATGTTATTTTTATTTGGGAGCTAACCTAAAAAAACTGATATATTACATGCAATAGCTAGTTCTTTATTAGAATTTTAAATCTAGATATGTCGCTTTAGCGTTTCTCTGTCGTCTACCTAATATAAATGGTTCCCTGGCAGATGTTATTTGATATGGAAAGCTTCTCTTATAATTAGATAAAGCACTGACTTATCTGCTTCGATGAGATAATTTTGTTTCTTGTACTCTTTCTCTTTTCAGTAGAAACAAATCAGTTTCTGATAAAGGCTCTCACACTTCCGATGTCACCAAAGACCTTCAGTTAGCAGTCTTCTTTACTGAAGGATCGGAAGCCAGAACTTTTTTAAAGAAACATTGGAAATTGATAATGTAATAGAAACTTAACATTGCCTCATCTGGAATTCATGGGTCCACCAGAGTGAATAAGCTAGGACAGAGTATGAAATCAGTCAGATGTATTGTGCGTTACTATGCGCACAACACTGTACTAAGTGCTTGGGAGCGTACACTATAACAAGAGTTGGTAGGCATGTTCCCTGCGTATAAGGAGCAGATCATTCTAGACTGTAAGCTCTTTGTGGGTAGGGAATGTGTCTACCAATTCTGTTTTATTGTATGCTCCCAAGCACTTAGTACAGTGCTCTGCACAAAGCAAAGAGCTCGATAGATACAACTGGTTGACTGAAGGAACGTAGAGTCTAGAGGAGAAGGGAGAAATCTGAAATTTGGCTAAATCTTACCCGTTTTTAGTGAATTTAATTTCTTTTATTGAAGAGGGGAGTTGCTAAGTCATTTTATGCTAACAAAATAAATAATCCTCACCTTTCACTTTAAATCAACAGAAGCTTTTAAAATTAAATGAAAGCTCAAAATTAGCTTATAAGTAACACAGTGATTTATAGAAGTGCGAGTGAGACTTTATATTTCAAGGTGAAACTGTATGAGAAAGATGGACTAGCCTTATACATTATGTTTCATATTGCCTGTGGAAGGCAAGCATGAAAACATCTTTCCTTGAAAATATTCAGTGTGTGAAAAGTCACTGTGTCGCTACGAAGCCAGACAACTCGAAAAGGCTCATTTGGAACTGAGGTATCAAACCTTTAGCTGATGTGAATTTTTTATCGTGACAACTCATTTGTCAGTTAAAGGGTATCTAAACTGTTGATCTCTTGAGGAGGAGACTTAGATATTAGGAAGTGGGAAACCAAAGCAGCATGCTAAAATTGGCTTTGGGCATAACTGCAGATGCAGTCAGTCATCAACCTCATTAAAATGGGTTGCTGCTAGGTCTGCACCAGGGAAAAGATTTTGGCTTTTCAGTTGAAAGTATTTATTCCTTTTTATCGTTCTTGCATTGGAAACTGTCACTCCAGTGAATTATCAGATGATAATAACGGTAATAGTGGCATTTAAGTGGTGAATATATGCCAAGTGCTAAGCACTGGGGTAGATACAGTACAATCAGAGTCGCTGTTCATTCATTCAATCAATCACATTTATTGAGCGCTTACTGTGTGCAGAGCACTGTACTAAGCACTTGGGTGAAAACACTACACCGATAAGCGGAGACATTCCCTTCCCACAAGGAACTTACAGTCTAGAAGTGAGTTTCCACATGAGGTTCACAGTCTAAGGGAAAGGAGAATAGGCATTGGAATCCCCAGGTGAGAAAGCTAAGGCACAGAGAAATCAAGTGACTTGCCCAAAGTCACAAGCAGGCATGTGGCAGAGCCGGAATTAGAACCCACGTCTCATGACTCCCAATCCCGTGCCCTTTCCACTAGGCCATGCTGCTTTGTTTCAGATTTGTTTTTCATCAACTGTGAGAATGGGCCATATACTTTCTCCAGCTATATGTGGACCAGGTGATTCCTCTGTTTTAGAATCAATCAGTGGTATTTATCAAGCTCTTACTGTGTGCAGAGCACTGTACTAACTGCTTGGGAGAGTACGGTATTACAGAGCTGGTACATGTCCCCGGCCCACAGTGAGCTAACAGTCTAGAGATGCGTAAAGTCTAGAACAATTCAGCTGTGATTGAAGGCTGTTCCTCAGGGTTGCCGAGATAACTTCAGTAACAGCTGAATTTGGCTCCACGCCATCAATCCAGGGCAAAACCCAAAATGATGTGCTATAACTTTCTTACCACGCTAAATTAGCTTAATGTCGATGTCCCACATTAGTGACCTTAAAGCATCCAGAATCCCAAGGAGGTTCATTCATTAGCACAAAATTATTTCTTAGACTATGGGAAGAAGTTCCTTGTGGCTAGGAATGTTGTCTACCAACTCTGTGTTGTACTTTTCCAAGTGCTTAGTACAGGGCTCTGCACACAGTAAGCACCCAGTAAATACTAGTGATCGATATGGAAATAAAGTCATTTGTATTTGGATAAACTGCCACATAAGGCTAATTTAGGGGCTTTATTTGTCATGCAGTAAAATATTTTGTGTAATTGCATGTTGAGTGTAAAATTCTACCACGACTGCATAATGCACATATGTTTAAGAAAGATTCATTTGAATTGGAAACAGTCTTTTAACGTCTCCGCAACACAGACTCCATTTTCAGTAGGCTGGCTTCCACGTAACAACTGAACCATCTAGGAATCTTGTTTTTCTGCCTAAGGGAGAGTTGCTTTTTTACTTAATTTTTGGAGTGAATGGCTCCCTTAGTTTCTTTTTTTGCCCTCCTATAAATTATTTTAGTGAAACATTATTGGCAAATTTTCCATTACAAGCACTAATCTTTCCATCTTAAAAACAAATGTGGGTTCAACATTTTGAGTATCGTTGTTCCTTCTTTTTGACTGTTGGGTCATCGATTTCTGAGCTAAGAATAATTTAAATTGACCATTACAATGAATCATTTAAATTGGTCTTGGTGTGATTGACCTTAACAGCTCTTAAGAATCTTTCTCTTTGGATGTCTTCTTTCCAGTCTTTCACTATTACTGTTCAACTGTTGAAAAAGGATCAAACTTTTCTTTTACATTCACAATAGCTATTTCATATAGTATTGTTTAGTATATAGTATTTAAATCATGTCTTCTCCAAGGAGCTTTCCCTGATTAAGCCCCCATTTCCCCTACTCCCCCTCCCTTCTGGGTCACCGTTGCACTTTAAAACAATGGTAGTAATAATGATAATAATGGTATTTGTTAAGCGCTTACTATGTGCCAGGCACTGTACTATTCGCTGGGGTGGATGCAAGCAACTCGAGTTGGACACAGTCCCTTCCCCTTGTGGGGGTCACAGTCTCAATCCCCATTTTCCAGATAAGGTAACTGAGGCCCAGAGAAGTAAAATGACTTGCCCAAGGTCATACAGCAGACAAGTGGTGGAACCAGGATTAGAACCCAAGACCTTCTGGCTGCCAGGCCTCTTCTCTACTTGGGTCTGTGTGTGGCATGGCTCAGTGGTCAGAGCCCGGGCTTGGGAGTCAGAGGTCATGGGTTTGAATCCCGGCTCTGCCACTTGTCAGCTGGGTGACTGTGGGCAAGTCACTTAACTCCTCTGTGCCTCAATTACCTCATCTGTAAAATGGGGATTAACTGTGAGCCTCACGTGGGACAACCTGATTACCCTGTATCTACCTCAGCGCTTAGAACAGTGCTCTACACATAGTAAGCGCTTAACAAATACCAACATTATTATTTCTTGACCCCACTCTCAGCCCTCCAGCACTTAGGCACATATCCGTAATTTATTTTAATGTCTGTCTTCCCCTCTAAACTGTGAGGTCCTTGTGGGCAGGGAGTGCTTACTTATACAGAGCATTGTACTCAGCACTGGGGAGGAGTTCAGAGGTGGGGATTAGACACGGACACTGTCCCTAGAGGGGGACCCAATCTGCAGATATTCGTGGGGAGAAGGATAAAGAAACAGTGTTCAGTAGTGGATAGAACGCAGGCCTGGGAGTCGGAAGGACCTGGGTTCTGATCCTGCCCCCGCCACTTGTAATAATAGTAATTACAATACTTGTTAAGCGCTACGTGTCAAGCGCTGTTCTACGTGCTGGGCTAGATATACAAGTTAATCAGGTTGGACACAGTCCCTGTCACACATGGGGCTCACACTCTTATCCCCATTTTACAGATGGGGTAACTGAGGCACAGAGGTGTGAAGTGACTTGCCCAAGGTCACACAGCAGACATATGGCAAAGCCGGGATTACTACCCAGGTCCTTCTGACTCCCAGGCCCTTGCTCCATCCACTAAGCCACACTGCTTCCACTTGTCTGCTGTGTGAACTTGAGCAAATCACTTCGCTTTTCTGTGCCTCAGTTACCTCCTCTGTAAAAGGGTGATGAAGACTGTGACCCCCCATTTAGGACGTGAACCTTGTCCAGCTTGATCAATTGTATCTACCCAGCACTTAATATAGTGCTTAGCACATAGTAAGTGCTTAACAAATACCATATCAGGAAAAGTGAAACAATAAAACAGTAGCAAGACAAGGACAGATACACACCCGTACAGAATTGTCGCTGTCATGGTAGCTAGTGGCTGTTAAACGGTGGGTGGTCATCTGCCTCTAGCCAAATGGAAAATACCTCTAGGAAAGTAAATTATATAGCCTATTTCAAAAATTCATTCCCAAGAAAAATAATTACTCCTCTCAGGAAATCGATCAGTAGGTTTGGGAAAGTACAATACAATAGAGTAGCAGACACCCTCTGTTCCCTCAAGAAACAGATTTCCTTTTGTCTAAACTCACTTTTTAAAATGAGTTTTAAAACGTTTTTTAAGGTTTTCAAGTTTATTTTCTCTGATTCTGTCTCCCTGAATGTTAAAAATAATTGATAGTCATCTGTTAAATGTTGGAGCTTATCACCTTCCCACCCAAATCCTGTCTTCCCCCTGACTTTCCCATTGCTGCAGACGGCATCGTTCTCCTTCCTGTCTCACAGCCCATAACCTTGGCATTATCCTTGACTCCTCTCTCTCATTCAACCCACATATTCAATCCATCACTAAATCCTGTCAGTCCCACCATCAAAACATTGCTAAAATCCACCCTTTCCTCTCCATCCAAACTGCCACCTCGTTAATACAATCACTCATCCTATCCTGCCTGGATTACTGCGTCGGAATCTTTGCTAATCTTCTGCTTCTCCCCACTCCAGTCCGTACCTCATTCTGCTGTCTGGATTATTTTTCTACGAAAACGTTCAGGATATAGCACCCTACTCCTCGGTGAACTACTTCTCAGTGAACTCCATTGGATGCCCATCCACCTCCACATCAAACAAAAACTCTTCATCATAGGCTTTAAAGCAGTCCACCACCTTGCCCCCACTTATCTCACCTCGCTTCTCTCCTACAACGCAGGCCTGTACATTTTGCTCCTCCAATGCTAACCTTCTCACTCTACTTCCATCCCTGACCCATGTCTCACTGCCGATCCCTGACCCATGTCCTGCCTCTGGCCAGGAACTTCCTCCCTCCTCAAATGTGACAGACAATTACTCTCCCCCGTCTTCAAAGCTTATTGAAGACATATCCAAAACCTCTCCAGGAGACCTTTCCAAAGTAGCCCAACTTTTCCTCATCTCCCATTCCCTTCTGCGTTCCCCTGACTTGCTCCCTTTGTATTTCCCGTCTCCCAGCTCCATAGCACTTACGTGCATATTTGTAATTTTCTTTTATTTATTTGTATTGATGCTTGTCTCCCCCCGCTCTCAACCTGTAAGTTCAAAGTGGGCAAGAAATGTGTCTCTTCACTGTTGCACTCTCCCAAACGCTTAGTATAGTGCTCTTTACACAGACAGTGCTCAATACATACGATGGAATGAATGAATATATACAGAAATATTTAGTTAGGATACTTTTCAGGCCCCATGCTAAATCAACCCAGCTCCTTTAGTCTTGGCTCATTAACAGAATTTTCCAATCCTTCAGTCATCTTGGTGGATGCCCTCTGAAGACTTTCTAGGTTCTCTACATTCCTTGGTAATTGAACCCAGACCTAAGCATGGATCTTACCTCTTGATTCCTACAGAGAATATGTTTGGATGTCACCGAATTTCTCTGTGCCTCAGTCACCTCATCTGTAAAATGGGGATCAACTCACTGTTGTCTCTCCCCCATAGATTGTGAGCCCAATGTGGGACAGGGACTATGTCCAACCTGATTTTCTTAAACCTACTGCCATGTTTAGTGCAGTGCTTGGCATATAATAAGCGTTTAACAAATCACCCAATTATTATTATTAGTGAAGCCTGGTTTGGCACTTGTTTGAAAGAGTGAAAGAGCACTACTGTATTGTTGGTTGTTGTCGTGTGCTATTGAATTGTGTCCGACCCATAGTGACTCCTTGGACACATCGCTCCCAGAACGCTCCACTTCCATCTGCAATCGTTCTGGGAGTGTATCCATAGAGTTTTCTTGGTAAAAATAAGGAAGTGGTTTCCCACTGCCTCCTACCACTCAGTAAATGAGTCTCTGCCCTTGACTCTCTCCTGTGCAGCTGCTGCCCAGCACAGGTGAGTTTTGACTACTCCCATTCAATTTATAATCCATCCCAACCTCCAGATTTTTGAACCTGTACCTAGGTAGTTATTTCTTACCTTATAGTAAGGCCACTTACTTCCCCTTGCTGAGTTTACTCTTCGGCTGCTTGTTGAATTTTATTCCATTTGTTTTTGGCTACTATTCCCATTTTCCTAAACCATTTGGAATGCTAATACTATTCTTCAGCATGGTGGGTGTTCCCCAGAAGGCTTGAGAGAGCTGCAAAATTTTTTCATTTCCATCATGCAAATCATAGAAATGTTTAAACAATACTAGTTTCAAGGCCAACTTTTGGCCTTGCTCAGTATCAACATCATTTATTGGGAATGTGTCTGTTGTTGTATTGTACTCTGCCAAGTTCTTAGTACAGGGCTTTGCACACAGCAAGTGCTCAATAAATACGAGTGACTGAATTTATTGAGCACCTATTGTGTGCAGATCCCTGTGTTTAGAGTGCTAAACTTGGCTCTTGGGAACTGACCAAAGAAATAATGGACATGATTCCTGACCTCAGGGAACTTACACTTGATAATCAGTAATAATTATGGTATTTGTTAAATGCTTACTATGTGCCAGACACTGTACTAAGTGCCGGTGTGGATACGAGAAAATTGGGTTGGACAGTGTCCCTGTCCCATGTGGGGCTCACAGTCTCAATCCCCACTTCACAGATGAGGTAATTGAGGCCCAGAGAAGTGAAGTGATTTGCCCAAGGTCACACAGAAGACAAGTGGAAGAGTCAGGATTAGAACCCATGACCTTCCAACACCCAAACCTGTGCTCTAGCCACTCCACAAGATGTCTTAAGATTCACAATTCCAAGTACTAAATAACACCAGACTTCATATTTATGAAGTTTAATCACATATTTATGAAGGTCATGGATTCTAATTCTGGCTTGTCAGCCACTTGTCAGCCACTTGTCAGCCACTTGTCAGCTGTGTGACTGGGCAAGTCACTTCTCTCTGCCTCAGTAACCTCATCTGTAAAATGGGGATTAAAGACTATGAGCCCCACGTGGGACAACCTGATTATGGGACAACCTGATTACCTTGTATCTGCCCCATCGCTTAGAACAGTGCTTTGCACATAGTGAGGGCTTAACAAAGACCATCATTTTTTTATTTTTATTTTTTAATCTATTTACCCAATGTGCTAGTGGGTACATTTTATGGGCCAGTCTACCTTCTGAAAGTTAAGGCTATGTTAGACTTCTTCTTCTTCTGCAAGTCAAACTATTTATGTACAGCACTGGCCTTATCTTTAGCAGCTTCATCACTGTGTTGAGGAAATTTATATAGCCGGACTTGATGTCTTACTAAGATGCTTGCTTGGTTTGCGTGCAAATGGATTTGCTGAGGATTTCTTCAGTACCAGTGCCCAATCTCTTGAATCTTCCTATTTCTCTGCATTAACCCTTTCTCAACCATGAGATCTCCCAACCTCTCCAGTTGTTTGCTTTTTTTTTATAGTGGTCTATAGAAATTTCAATAATGGCAGCCAACTGGAACCTTTGTGTCAAAATAAATCTGGTTTATTTGAATGTTATTAGCAGTTCCCTTTCTCTAGCTGGTTTTGGATACCCCTATTCCATGCAATGCTTGTTCCAGTTTCCAACACCAAAAGAAGGAAACTAAATTGGGAAAGCAGCTAAGTAATGCCAAAGTTGGAACTTGCATTTTTTTCAATTTACCAGGAAATTGTCATGCCTGCCTAGGTTCATTCTGCTATGCCTTGCCAAGGGAAGCAGCTTGGCCTAATGGGCAGAGCATGAGGCTGGGAGTCAGAAGGACATGGGTTCTAATCGCTGCTCTGCCATTTGTCTGCTGGGTGGCCTTTAGGCAAGTAACTTCACTTCTCTATGCTTTTTGCCTCATACCTAAAATGGGGATTAAGACCATGAGCCCCATGTGGGACAGGGCCTCTGTCCAACCTGATTAGCTTGTATCTGCTCCAGCCCTTAGAACAATGCTTGACAAATAGTAAGCACCTAAAAAATAACATAAGTCATCATCATCATCATTATTATTGTTTGCTGAGCCTGTTACCTCATCTGTAAAATGGGGATTAAGACTGTGAATCCCCTGTGGAACAGGGACTGAGTCCAATTTGATTAGTTTGTATGTACCCCAGTGCTTAGAATAGTGCTTGACATATAGTAAGTACTTAACAAATACCATAATCATTATAATTATTATAGTAAGTCCTGAAATATCGTTATTATTACTGAGTGGAATTTTTAAGTTTAACTTGTGGGGCGCAACAGGGTAATAATAGAAAGGAAGCAGAAAACACAGTCTAGCAGCTGAGTATTTCACCTCTCATTTCCCCTGCCCCCACCTTTCCTGGACAGCTGACAGGATCAATAAGATTTTCTGGAAATTGGGGAAGGGGCTAGATGAGGATTGGGCACTGACGAATTGGAAAGATTGTAAACTCTTTGAGGGCAGAGCTTGTGTCTACTTTATACTATGCTCTCAAGAACTAACAGAATTCTCCATAAAGTAAGTGCTCGGAAATACCTCTGATGGATTGAAAAATCCAGGTGTGACTTCAGGAGAGAGGGATGGATCCAAGTATTCAGGGAGAGGGCAAAGATGTGATTGAAATTGAAAAAGGTGGCCCAAGATAGATTAGCCCATGTAGGTTTTCGTTGCGAAATTATCAGCTTCACTGGGAGACATTTTCTTTTACTGTATCTCACTCATAGGAAAAAAAAAATGTTAGAGATAAGAAAACTGTTCTGATATATCCAAAATAGTTTACTAGCTTTATATAGTTGAGGAAATGAGAGATATGACACTCAGCTGCTAGAATGTAGTATCCACTCACCTCAGGGGCTAGGTTGCTATTGTCAGCAACCCAGCTACTCACTTTAAACTTCAGGGTGAACCATATTTCTAAAATAACTGAGTGTGAAAGACATCCCTGGCCTTGAAGAGTTTATAGTCTAGAATCTAACCTTTTACCTAATGTATATAAGCCACATTGCTATTGGGTAATCAGAAATTTTAACTTGTTCCCTAGGGTAAGTATTAGTTAACTGGATTATTTTCTGAATAGAATTCATCTCTAGTCTAAGTAGTATACAAAGGGAATGGAAAAAAGCCATCTATGGGTTTGTTTCTTTTCACCCATTTGAGAAATCATTTTCTGTCCCTAGCTTTACATTCTAACTCTCCATTCTTCAGATACCCTGGGACACTAAATTCAAATGATTGGTTCCTAGAAGAAAGTGCATTTTCCTTCCATTTTCCAAAGTTGGATTGTGATTATGTTTTAGGTTCCTCTGTGCTTTTATGTCTCCCCACCACTTATTTCTTATTTATTTTCTGGGAACCATGATGGGCTTGTAATGATGGATTGGGGGAGAAAGTGGATGGGCAGAGGATGTGGAAGTCTAATTTATGACATTGGGATTAGAACAGTGGTTTGAAATTCTGGAGTTTTGAGGTATTTTGGGTATGACCATGTTGAACTGAATCTTAGTCCCAAATGGATTAATAACACAGATTAGAATTAAGAAATAGTGTGGTGAAAATATTTTGCCTTTTCAAAATGCCCAGGTTTTGTAGATTGATGATCTCTAATCCTTTAGTATAAAAGGAGGATGAAAATTCAGAGCTTTTAGTCTTATGGCTTTCCCAGTGAGATTCATGTTTCTGTACCTGTGCTTTATAGATTTGTATGGTGTACTTGTTTAATATTCCCAACAGATATGTGTTCAGCTTCTTATCACACAGGTAATTGCTAGACTGAACAAAATCATACTACCATTTGCAAGTCAATATTGTTTGGGCTCTCTGCTTTTCAGATAAAGTCGAGCATGAAATTAAGGAATACAAACTTCTAAATGAACAAAAAAGGGTTTTTTAAGGTTTATTTTTAAGGACCCTTTCAGGAATGACATAAGAATAAATATGTCAGTAAATCACACCTTGTCAATGATTTGCATGTTTGATTCAACAGAAAACCTTACCATTTCCCCAGAGAGTTTCATTTGTCAAGACAGATAAACACTAGGAACTGTCATCTTCCTGAACTTAATATGAGCCAGAAACTGCAACTCAGAATCTCTACGTTGAGGTCATTTGTGTTCCTAGGAAAGAGGTCAGCTCCTGAGGTGATTAAAGATGAAAATGCAAGAGGAAATTCCCAAATGTCTAATTTTTAATAAATACTTGTTTATTGCTTAATTATACGGTAGGTAAATAAACTCCGTTTTTGACTTCAAACATTTTTTTGAAAGTAACACATTGCTTCAAAAAGCATATTTATTTGTGCTATTTGCAACTGTTTATGTATGGCACAGTCAATTAATAACCCAACACTAATGTGAAAAAGCAGGCAGAGGTCCAGTTAGACAAAAAAAAGTATTCCCTAATTAATTCTGCTTTAATTTGTTTACCTGAAATTATACAGCTTTGCCTTTTAGCCAATATTTTGATTCAGTGGCTGTTATTAATCGTTTAGTTAAGCCACATGCTGCTAATTAACACTACACAACATAAAATAAAGTGCACTGAAATAATGCTGAAGGACATATCCTGCTTTTATGTAATTTGTGTATTTAACCCTAAGACTCTCACTGTCAACTCAAAAAATGACAGGAGCGTCGAACAACTCATCACTATGTGCCAAGCACTGTTATAAGTGCTGCGGTATACGAGGTAATCGGATTGTAGGGGAAGCAGCGTGGTGCAGTGGAAAGAGCCTGGGCTTTGGAGTTAGGGGTCATGGGTTCGACTCCCGGCTCTGCCACTTGTCAGCTGTGTGACTGTGGGCGAGTCACTTAACTTCTCTGTGCCTCAGTTACCTCATCTGTAAAATGGGGATTAACTGTGAGCCTCATGTGGGACAACCTGATGACCCTGTATCTACCCCAGCACTTAGAACAGTGCTCTGCACATAGTAAGCGCTTAACAAATACCAACATTATTATTGTACACAGTCCAGGTTCCACATGGGGTTCGAGTCTTAATGCCCATTTTTTAACAGATGAGGTAACTGAGGCACAGAGTAGTGAGTGATTTGCCCAAGGTCAAACAGCACACAGCAGGGTTTCCATGAAATGGTGATTTTTACAATAGAAAAAGGGCAAATGAATTTGTGTAGATTGTGTATCACATATGTTAAGTTGTATGCTTCTTGAGGGCAGGGATTGTGTCTATCGTATAGGTGTCATCCTTGACTCGTCCCTCTCGTTCACCCCACACATCCTATCCGTTACCAAGACCTGCCGGTTTCACCTCTACAATATCGCCAAGATCCGCCCTTTCCTCTCCACCCAAACGGCTACCTTACTATTACGGGCTCTCGTTATATCCCGGCTAGACTACTGTGTCAGCCTTCTCTCTGACCTCCCTTCTTCCTCTCTCGCCCCGCTCCGGTCTATTCTTCACTCCGCCGCCCGGCTCATCTTCCCGCAGAGACGATCTGGGCGTGTCACTCCCCTTCTTAAACAACTCCAGTGGTTGCCTATCGACCTCCGCTCCCAACAGAAACTCCTCACTCTAGGCTTCGAGGCTCTCCGTCACCTTGCCCCTTCCTACCTCTCCTCCCTTCTCTCTTTCTACCGCCCACCCCGTACGCTCCGCTCCTCCGCCGCCCACCTCCTCGCCGTCCCTCGGTCTCGCCTATCCCACCGTCCACCCCTGGGTCACGTCCTCCCGCGGTCCCAGAACGCCCTCCCTCCTCACCTCCGCCAAACTGATTCTCTTTCCCTCTTCAAAACCCTACTTAAAAATCACCTCCTCCAAGAGGCGTTCCCAGACTGAGCTCCTCTTCCCCCTCTACTCCCTCTGCCATCCCCCCTTGACCTCTCCGCAGCTAAAGCCTCATTTTCCCCTTTTCCCTCCGCTCCTCCACCTCTCCCTTCCCATCCCCACGGCACCGTACTCGTCCGCTCAACTGTATATATTTTCGTTACCCTATTTATTTTGTTAATGAATTGTACATCGCCTCGATTCTATTTAGTTGCCATCGGTTTTTACGAGATGTTCTTCCCCTTGACGCTGTTTATTGCCATTGTTCTCGTCTGTCCGTCTCCCCCGATTAGACCGTAAGCCCGTCAAACGGCAGGGACCGTCTCTATCTGTTGCCGACTTGTTCATCCCAAGCGCTTACTACAGTGCTCTGCACATAGTAAGCGCTCAATAAATACTATTGAATGTATCAGCCAATCAATCATTGTTATCTATTGAACATGTTATTGTTGTTGTCTTATGCAGTCGAGTCGTGTCCGACCCATAACGACGCCATATACACATCTCTCCCACAACACCCCACTTCCATCTGCAATCATTCTGGTAGCGGATCGATAGGGTTTTCTTGGTAAAAGTATGGAAGTGGTTACTGTATGCGAATCACTGTACTAAGCACTTGGAAAAGTAAAATACAGTAGAGTCCTCAGACGCAAGTTCTTGTCCACAAGGAACATGCAGTCCAGAGAAGGATGCAAATATTGAGGTATATTACTAGAAAAATGACTGAATGAGATGATATTTACATTAAGGGTTGAGGGTCTGGGGATGGGTGAATATCAAATGCTCAAAGGGTATAGTAGAACAGTGCTCTGCACACAGCATTCAGATACCATTGATGAGTGATGGACTGATCACATTTGAAGTGGGAAGACAGACCTCACTATTGACTCTCCCAAGCATTTAGTATAGTGCACTGCACACAGCAAGCTCTCAATAAACATTGTTGATAAATTGATTGATATGCAAAAGCACTGTGTCATAGACTCTTTTGCAGAAATCCAAAGATCCTAGAGGTAGTGGCTGATGAGTCTCTGACTCTCTCCTTGCTTTAATCCATGAATCAGTCATTTGTATCTATGGAGTGCCTGTGTATTAAGGCACAGGCTGAAGGGATTTTGCTGATGAAGTAAATACAAAATTTACTTTTGGAATCATATGTAAACATGTCAGGATGCTGCAAGACACAGTGTTGTGTTGCTGATAGCAACTGAGCAATGTCAAGTGCTCTTAGTCCAAGTCCAGGAAGGTAAAACTCAGTCATGGAGTTGAAGCAGAGTGACCTAGTGGGTAGAACACAGGCCTGAGAGTCAGAAGGACCTTGGTTCTAGTCTCGGCTCTACCGCTTGTCTGCAGTGTGCTGTGCGACCTTGGGTAAGTCATTCACTTCTCTGTGCTTCAGTTACCTCATCTGTTAAAAAATGGGCATTAAGACTCGAGTCCCATGTGGGACGTGGACTGTGTCCAATCTGATTACCTTGTATATCGCAGCACTTATAACAGTGCCTAGCCCATAGTAAACATTTAACAAATACCAAATAACAAAAAGGATAGTGTTGAGGCGCTGAAGACAACTAGTGACCTTAAAAATAATATTGCTGTACATTCAGAAGGCTAATTCAAGTGATCAGATATTTAATAATTTTTATTTTGGTGCCATATTTGCAATTTAAATCTGAGAAACTTTCCATAGCCTGGTTTAGGGAAACACCTGCTGTTATTCACTGACAACAGGGCAGTAATAATAATTAAAAAACATAATTTCAGTATTAAGTGCTTAAGGATCCTGTCTAACAACTCTGTTGTATTACGTTCTCCCAAGCATTTAGTATAGTGCACCGCACCCAGCAAACACTCAATAAACGTTGTTGATAAATTGATTGATATGCAAAAGCACTGTGTCATAGATTCTTGCAGAAATCTAAAGATCCTAGAAGTAGTGGCTGATGAGTCTCAGACCCTTTCCTTGCTTTAATCCACGTATCAGTCATTTGTATCTATGGAGTGCCTGCTTTTTCCACGATCTCATCTATCTCACCGCTGACCCGCATCCTGCCCCGGCCTAGAGCACCCTTCCTCCTCAAATCCTACAGGCAATTACTCTCCCCCAGTTCAAAACCTTATTGAAGTAACATCTCCTCCAAGAAGCCTTCCCTGACTAAGCCCTCCTTTCCTCTTTTTACACTCTCTGTGTCTTCGGAACTTCTGCACTTCTCCCTTCTACGCCGCCCTGACTCGCTACTTTTATTCATCCCCCTCTCCCCGCCCCCAGCCCCACAGCCCTTATGTACATATCTGTAATTTATTTCTATTAATGTCTTGTCTCCCCCTTTACACTGTAAGCTCGTTGTGGGCAGGGAATTTGTCTGTTTATTGTTATTTTGTATTCTCCCAAGCTCTTAGTACAGTGTACTTAGCCGAGCACTGTATTAAGAACGTAGAAGAGTACAAACAATTGAGTTGGTGGACACGATCCTTGACTTCAAGGAGTTTGCAGTCTAGTGGGTGACATTCCGTTCTCCATTCTAGGTCCCTGTGAACATTGGCCCTGCTTCTGAGCTGCGGCAAACAAACAAACAAACAAAAAATAGATAGAAAGACATTTATTTGGTAGTGTATCAGCATCAGATAAAGAAAAGACCAACTGCAAACCAGACTGTCTGGTAAAAACAGGATGGATGGTCCCCGAAGGAGCGGAAGATGGTCATGTTATCAATTGCCATCGGAAAGTTAGGAGGAGTAGGCTTAAGGGGAAGACAAGACGATCATTTTGGCCACTTTGAGGTCTAATATATTTCTCTGCAACAGATTGATGACCCTTTGGAGCCTTTGGGGAGATAGGTGGTTCTGGCCAAACTCAAAAAAGCAAGTGAGATGTAGAGATTGGTATCCTGCCAATGGGATAGAGTTCCTGGAATAAACTTAGCTCTCACCCTGTCATCCTCTGGGAATTAGGCCCGGGTGCTTAAACATGACTACGATACCATGTGAAAGAGCTGTGTTCTAAGACTAATGTGTACAGAGTAGGAGACTAATAGGGAGACTAGTAGTAGGGAGTAGCAGCAGGACCTAATGGAAGTAGTACTGGGCTGGGAGTCAGGTGATGCAGTTTCATGTCCCAACCCTACCACTTTCCTGCTGGGTTTCAGAAGCAGCGTGGCTCAGTGGAAAGAGCCCGGGCTTGAGAGTCAGAGGTCATGGGTTTGAATCCCGGATCCGCCACTTGTCAGCTGTGTGACTTTGGTCAAGTCACCTAACTTCTGTGTGCCTCAGTTACCTCATCTGTAAAATGGGGATTAAGACTGTGAGCCTCACGTAGGACAACCTGATTACCCTCTATCTCCCTCAGCGCTGAGAACAGTGCTCTGCATATAGTAAGCGCTTAACAAATACCAACCTTATTATTATTATTATTATTATTACCATGGGCAAGTCACTTGAGAATCGTGGCCTAGGGGATAGAACATGGGTTTGGGATTCAGAAGGATTTGGGTTCTAATCCTGCCACTTGTCTGGTCGTGTGATCTTGGGTAAGTCACTTATTTCTTTGGGCCTCAGTTACCTCATCTATAAAATGGGGATTAAAACTGTGAACCCCATGTGGGTCAGGGACTGCTTCCAACTTGATTAGCTTGAATCTATCCCAGCGCTTTAAACAGTGCTTGACACATAGTAAGCACTTAACAAATCCATTGTTGTTGTTTTTCCTCATGCTTCAGTTTCCTCATCTGTAAAATGGGGATTAAGCACTCATTCTCCCTCCCGCCTTAGACTATGAGCCACAGGTTCTGTGTCCCACATGTTTCTTAAATCTCCCCTAGTGCTTGGCACATTGTAGGGGCTTAATAAATTCCATTGTCAATAATGTGGCCCCATGATGCCTTGGGATATTGAGGGTTAGAGCTCTATCCTTGAATAAAGTGTTACTGCACTTCTACGTCTTCAGACACATTCTTAAATCTAAATGGGATTCCCAGTCATGTACATGATAAGGCTGCATAACTCACACCCTCTGGATGGTTAGTAACTCAAGAACTCGGGCTGACTAACACCTATTTCTTTGGTTCACTGTTAGAACATGAGATTCATGAATTATATTTCCTCTTCTTTACCTTAAAAACATTGTGCTGGGAGAACTCTTTTGCCCTGAAACCATTTAAATCCTTACTGTGTGATGCAAGTATGTGATTGGAGGAGGGTATCATACTCAGATGCTTTGGCTATTTTGATGTTTCCCTCAAAGCACAATTTGGAAATCCCTAGACCCCATAAGTGGTCATTTCTTGTAGAAAAAAATCAGGGAGAAAGATCCATATTGCTACCAATCTGATACTGGACCAGGAAACAGATCTTTGGAAATAGCGTTTTGTTTACCAACTGTGAATAATCAGCAATCAACCCAAAGCACCATTGCCTCCACAGCTAATTCTGACCCCTGCATTCAGGAAAGTGAGAAAAATCACGGAAAGTAAAATCAGTCTTCTTTCCAGTACGGTATTTAATTGGAGATAAAAACGTCAGATCGTTTTTTTCCAAGTCAGCTTCTGAGAATAATCTGTATCTCCTCTTGCCTCAGGCCACTTCTGGTTACCCTGTTTCCTGCACTCTACTAAGAAGGTAGAACCTCTGAGAATAAGAACAGATAGCGTCCAACTGGGGAGGGTTATCTAGAAGTCGTAGGAAGAGCAGATAGGGTAGGATTTTTTTTTCCCCATAGTGACTTGCAAGATCTGAGTCTTTTGGGGATCTACTTTAACGGGCAGGAGAACCATAGCAATTACAAATTTACCTCAGACTTTTTCAGAGACTTCACATAAGCTTTCAACTGGGCATCTGTACATCATCCATTCTGTGAAGTGGCTATTTAATTTATTCTTTTTGTGGTAGCAATCATGCTATTACTGCCAATACAGTTTTCATTCAGTCATACTTATTAGGTGCTTACGGTGTGCAGAGCACTGTACTAAGCGCTTGGGAGAGTACAATATGGCATTCTACCATACTGTAGAATGCTCTCCCGAAGAGATGAAATAAGACCAAGACCTCTTCAGATAATCATGCTAAATTGGGCATGTCTTGGTCAGGAAAAGCAAGCACAGCAGCTTTCTTGTGCTCCAGATCACGCCCATTTGCTTCTGCCAAGTAAGGGTTTAGTTTTCGACTTGGAAAACAAAAATCTGCCAGCAAAATTACTATCAAAACAAAAGTAACTCCAAACCGCTCAGTAAGCATAATAGAAATGAAAGAGATTCTCTTCCCCGAAATGTAGTTCTGAGATTGGGTACGATCGCTACCAATTAACTGTCACCTAGGTAAACAAGAATATGTGGTATAATATTTCTGAAAGAAATGGAATGAATGATGATTTCAACATTCAACCCAGAGTTATAGGCAAGATTCTAGCCCATTTTCTGAGTAGGATCACAAACAACAACAGAAGTCAGGACCTTAGCATTGAAGCTATACTCACTGTGGGAGAACTCTGATGGGAAGCAAGAAAAGAGTATGGCAGGACAAATTGGAAAATAGAAAAGCAAAGAAGACCAGAAAAACAAAGTCACAGACAACGTGAAGAGAAGCAGCATAGCTTAGTGGAGAGATCTCGGGCTTGGGAGTCAGAAAGACATAGGTTCTAATCCCAGATCTGCTACTCGTCTGCTGTGTGACCTTGGGCACGGCGCTTCACTTCTGGGACTCGATCACCTCATCAGTAAAATGGGAATTAAGACTCTGTGACCCCTGTGGGACATAAATTATGTCTAATCTGATAGGTTTGTATTAACCCCAGCGCTTAGTACAGTGTCTGGTACATAGTAAGCTCTTAAATACCATCAAAGAAAAAAAATACACCCCAGCTGAAAACCGAGAGTCTTAAGCTACAGATAGACCAACATGGCATATCACAATCAAGAAAGGGGTGTCTCATCTCAAGCAGAAGTTGGTAAGAATTGTTAGACAGAGATGAAAGGGAAAGCGTATGTGTGGAATCAGCATAGGTCAGCACAATAATGATCATAATTATTGTGGTATTTGTTAAGCACTTACTCTCCACAGAGCACTGTACCAAGCATTGAAGTAGATTCAAGATAGGTCAGACACAGCCCCTCTCCCACATGGGGCTTCACAAGTAGGAGGGTAAGCAAATATTTAACCCCCATTTTACATATGAGAAAACTGAGGCACAGAGAAGTGAATGGACTTGCCTGGGGTCTCAGAGCAGGCAAGGAACAGAGCTGGGATTAGAACCCAGGTCCCTTGATCACAGACCCAGGCTCTTTAAACTAGGCCACAAGGGACAGTCTTAGTGTGTACACAGAGTGACCTTTTTTTCTCTCTCTCTCTCTCTCCTCTCTCTCATGCTCTGTCTCTCACACACAAACAAACACGTGTGCACGTGCCCATTTCACCAACACTGATGTTTTTGGAGTATGAATGACAACTACACCTGTATATGTAAATTTGTAGCTACTGTATATGTGCATTCATTTATTTGTATTTATTAAGTGCTTACTTTGTGCAAAGCACTGTACTAAGTGCTTGGGAAAGTACGATACAACAGTAAATAAATATACATACTTATAGGACCCAGGCGATTGTGCCCTATTTGTTACAGTGTAGCCAATTATAATTATCCCTCTTTAACTGTAAGCTCACTGTGGGCTAGAATTGTGTCTGTTATATTGTATTCTCCCAAGCGCTTAGTCCAGTGCTGTGCAAACAGTAAGTGCTCAGTAAATGTGATTGTTTTATTATTGATAATAATAATAATAATAAAATCAATAATTGATAATAGTGATGTGTGTTTACTATGTGCCAAGCACTGTATTAAGCCCTGGGGTTCACTCAAGATAATGAGATTGTGAGAAGCAGCCCGGCGTAGTGGTTAGAGCATGGGCCTGGGAATCAGGAAGTCGTGGGTTTTAATCCCGGCTCCGCCCCTTGTCTGCTGTGAGACCTTGGGCAAGTCAATTCACTTCTCTGGGCCTCAATTACCTCATCTGTAAAATGGGAATTGAGACTATGAGCCCCATGTGGAACAGGGACTATGTCCAACCTTTTAATCCCGGCTCCGCCCCTTGTCTGCTGTGAGACCTTGGGCAAGTCAATTCACTTCTCTGGGCCTCAATTACCTCATCTGTAAAATGGGAATTGAGACTATGAGCCCCATGTGGAACAGGGACTATGTCCAACCTGATTTCTTTGTATCCACCCCAGGGCTTAGTACAGTGCCTGGCACACAGTAAGCATTTACAAATACCACAGTTATTATTATTATTATTATAATCAGGTCAGACACAGTCCCTGACCCTCATGGGGCTCACAGTCTAAATGCAGCATAGCAGAGAGGATTTTTGTAATGCAAGAGCTGAAGGTGTGTGAAGTCCTACAGGGTGAAACATGTGAGGAGAATGAATGGCAGGGCTTTCTATAAGGGGAACTGAAACGAGGCCACAAAAGCTGAGAGGATAATAAATATTTTAAAGACCCACTGAAGCAGTCTCCAGTTATGTGATATTGTAATGACCCATTGAGAGACCACAGAAACAGAGAGATCTGGCTGGCAAATAACAATCAGTGGAGGAGGCAACTCTCTGAAAGCACAGGCTTTGAAAAGATCAATCAATCACATGTACTGAGTGCTTACTATTTGCAGAACACTGTACTAAGCACTTGGGAGAGTACAGTACAACTGAATGATCAGAGACCTTACTTGTCCATAATGAGTTTACAGCATAGAGGATTTTTTTCATTTTCAAGGCTGGTGTATAAATGGTCCTTTTTAAAATTCCTAAACCCACTACACAGCTCAGTTTACAGTAATATTCTACACTTATCATCTTTGAAAGCCATTTGGGTTAAATTTTACTTGTTTGTTCACCATGTCAAAGTCCAGATCTACTTATAGAATGAGAAGCTGCACCTATTTTGCAGTGCCTTACAAGTGGTATGAATTGACGTGAAAATCTTTCAAATTTAGTGTTTACATGATTCATTCTTTCTTGGTTTGTTTCCTTACAAAGAATAATACGCCAAGAGATCAGGAGGAAAAAGTCATTTCTTAATGAAACAGGCTTAAACTTGCCAAAGCAGTAGCAAATAAGTGCAGATATTATTGGACCCTTGGAAATAATGTCTTAGATTAAATAGTGTCAATCCAGTACATATTTTACTAAATATTACCTTTATTTCTGGAGAAATTCCCAAGGGGTTAGGACCTATGTATTTAGTGTAGCCCTTGATTATAGACTTGCAACCACAGTGGCTAATTATCTTGCTGTTCTCCTCACAGCCACATCCCAATAGGACTGAGATGGAAAAACAGGAAAATATGTATTTGCTAAGGAGATGTAACTTATTTCTAAAGCCAATTAGACCTCCCCCCATGCTCCCTCCCTCTCCCCGTCTAAACACACAAGGACCAGAGCTTGAAATTTTCATTTTTAGAGGTTAACTTCTCATGACGTCGGTTTCAAAACACTTTCTAGCTCACACGACCGCTTTACAGGTCAAGTTGTGTGTAAAACGGATGGCATAGCTGAGGGAGAATGTAAAAATGGAAGTTAAAAATGAAAAAGACCTTTGAAGTCCTTTCAACGAAGCCCTAGAAACTCATACATTGTTGACTACAATGATGGTAAAACTCTGCCATCTGCCCCCAGGATTTAACACCTGGAAAATCTAGGTCTCCTGTCACATCGGGAAACCTGGCTAATTGGGTGAAGTTTGCCCTTTCTGGAGTGTTGAACCAGCTGTAAAATGTTCCCTGTTGAGGCGTTGTCATGGGAACACACCTTTGAAAAGGGTCCAGGGCAAGTTCAGCGGGGGATAGACACTTGGATAATCCCTGTGAGGATCATTTCTTACGTAGGAAATGACGGGTTTCAGAGTGTTAAATTAAGGCTGAGATTCTAACCTGGATCTAGTCTGGCCGTGAGGAGGAGGAGGAGGAGGAGAAGGGGCACCGGAGAAATGCGCCGTTCTTTTCTGCTTCGTTCTGTAACTAGGCACAGACGTGAAGCAGAAAACTGAGGCTCTATTCATCTTTTTGCTTCCGAGCTTAGTCACAGGATGAGGATGTAGCGTCGTGTTTCATCGGTGTACATAGGAGAATGGGTAGCAGAAAGGAGATTTTTAAAATTATGTATTCTGTGAACTCATAGAGGATGGACCCGGGTTCTAATCCCGGTTCCAGCACTTATCTGCTGTGAGACCTTGGGCACATCACTTCATTTCTCTGTGCCTCAGTTGCCCCATCTGTACAATGGGGATTTAATATATGAGCCCTATATGGGACATGGACTGTGTCCAACCTGATTAATGTCTCTGCCCCACTGCTTAATACGGTACCTGGCATAATAATAATAATAATAATGATTATGGTATTTCTTCATTCATTCATTCAATAGTGTTTATTGAGCACTAACTATGTGCAGAGCACTGTACTAAGTCCTTGGAGTGTACAATTCGGCAACAGATAGAGACAATCCCTGCCCAATAATGGGCTCACAGTCTAAACGGGGGAGACGGCAAAGCAAAACAACAAAACAAAATAAGGAGTCTAGTACAGACATCATCAAGATAAATAGAATCATAGAGATATACACATCATTAACAAAATGAATAAGGTAATAAATAATATATACAAATATGCATAGTGCTGAGGGGAGGGGAAGGCTGAAGAGCAGAGGGTGGGGGGGAAAGGGGAGGGGAGGAGGATCAGAGGGAAAGGGGGACTCAGTCTGGGAAGGCTTCCTGGAGCAGGTGAGCTCTCAGTAGGGCTTTGAAGAAGGGTAGAGAGTTAGTTTGGCGGATGTAAGGAGGGAGGGCATTCCAGGACAGCGGTAGGATGTGGGCCAGGGGTTGACGGCGGGACAGGCGTGAACGGTGGAAGGTGAGGAGGTGAGCGACAGAGGAGCGGAGCGTGCGGGGTGGGCAGTAGAAAGAGAGAAGGGAGGTGAGGTAGGAGGGGGCAAGTTGATGGAGAGCTTTGAAGCCGAGAGTGATGAGTTTTTGTTTCGTGCAGAGGTTGATAGGCAACCACTGGAGGTTTTTGAGTAGGGGAGTGACATGACCAGAGCCTTTCTCTAGGAAGATGATCCAGGCAGCGGAATGAAGAATAGACTGGAGTGGGGAGAGACAGGAGGACGGGAGATCAGAGAGGAGGCTGACACAATAAACCAGTCAGGATATTATGAGAGCCCTTTATCGGCAGGGAGCAGGTCTATGAACTCTAATAATGTTGGTATTTATTAAGCGCTTACTATGTGCAGAGCACTGTTCTAAGCACTGGGGCAGATACAGGGTAATCAGTTTGTCCCACGTGAGGCTCACAGATAATCCCCATTTTACAGATGAGGTAACTGAGGCACAGAGCAGTGAAGTGACTTGCCCACAGTCACACAGCTGACAAGTGGCAGAGCCGGGAGTCGAACCCCTGACCTCTGATTCCGAAGCCCACGCTCTTTTCACTGAGCTCTGTTTTACTGTACTTTCCCAAGCGCTTAGCACAATCCTCTGCACACAGTAAATTGATCAGTAGGTACAAGATCGAGGTACAGAGATTAGGTTGGCGTTAGAGGAGCAGAGTATGTGGGCTTTTGTAATAATAGTAATCATAATAATAATAATTGTGGTATTTGTTAAGCACTTACTATGTGCCAAGAACTGGGGTTCACACAAGCAAATTGGGTTGGACACAGCCCCTGTCCCACATGAGGTTTACAGTCTTAATCCCCATTTTACAGATCAGGTAATTGAGGCCCAGATAATTTAAGTGACTTACCCTAGATGACACAGCCGACAAGTTGCGGAGCAGGAATCAGAACCCAGGTCCTTCTGACTCCCAAAGTCCTTCTGATTCCCAGGTCCGTGATCTATCCACTAGGCCATAGAGTGAGAGAGCTAAGTGCCTTATAGCTGATGGGAAGGAGGTGAATGGGCAACCATTGGAGGTTTGTGAAGAGTGGGTGGGTGTGAACTGAATGGATTTTCAGGTAGAAGTGTGAAGTAGGAACCAGAAAGTTGAAAGACAGGAGGCAGGGAGGTCAGCAAAGAGACTAAGCAGTAGTCAAGGTCGGAAAATAGTGTTTGGATCAGTGGCATATTCAGTTCTTCCTGTGTGCACTCTCTAAAAAATGTGGTGTCAAATTAATGACTGTTCCAATGAGATCTTGCAAAGGTTGGATCCGAATCCTGGTCAATCATATCTGAGTCGTATCTATAAACTGGAGAAAATCAGGGCAAGATTTTTAGAAATCATTTGAAAAAAAAAGCCTTTTTCTATTCACACTTTCACTTGATGCTGCTATTCTCAGTTCTCTTCAAGACTGGAAGCAGAAGTGCTGTAACTACTAGAAAGGCTGTGAGATCTAATGGAAAGAGAGGAGTTGTTTGGGGGAGGGGCTCAGGAGACCTACATTCTAGTCTCAGTTCTATCACCGGCCTCCTGGGTGACTTTGGGAATGTCACTGAGCCTCTCTGTGCTAGTTTTCTGATCCGTAAAATGGACTAGTAATACCTGCCTGCCCAAACTCAGTGCACCAATCAATCCCCCCTCTGCTCCTTCCCCTTCCCCTCCCCTCAACACTGTGCATATTTGTGTATATTATTTATTACCCTATTTATTTTGTTAATGAGGTGTATATCTCCATGATTCAATTTATCTTGATGATGTTGTTTTGTTTTCTTCTGTTTTGCTTTGCTTTCTGTCTCCGCCGTTTAGACTCAGTCCATTATTGGGCAGGGATCGTCTCTGTTGCCAAATTGTCCATTCCAACGCTTAGTACAGTGCTCTGTACGTAGCGCTCAATACATACTGTTGAATGAATGAATAATGGTATTTATCGAGCGCTTACTCTAGGCAGAGCACTGTACTGAACGCTTGAGGGAGATACCGTAGTTTTGTAAATTCAAGCCCTGCCTTGAAAGAGTTTACAGTCAGGCGAATGTTGAGGATAAAATGAAAACGCTGATGTAAAAGTCCTTTGGGACAATCAAGTCAAGGAACGAATCCCAGATTGTATTACTATTATTTTAAAATATGTTTCTGACAAGGCAGTGTGCAGTAATTATTAATATAGAAAGATATTTTGTTATGCGCCACGCTTAGTTGGTGTTTTCCCTTGGGTCTCATTTCCCAGTATTGTGAAATATTAGTCGGTTGGGCCATGCTGTCATCCAGAATGTTTGAGGGAATCCAGTTTATTAGGTGTTTTAACGTACTCACAATTTGAATGTTGTTTTTTCAGAAGATAATTAACTATGGTAACAGTATTGTTTTACAGTCAATTTGCTGGAATAATATATAATGTGGCTTGGAACCATCAAGGCAACTACTTTCATCAGATGTGATTTTGAAAACATTTCCAGATGGGAGATATGTTTTGTTAAGTCTTGCCCATTTCAATTTATGAACGTTTCCCAGTACCCTGTTTGCCTGCGGGCTGGATTATTTTTTCTGCCTATGATATGTTTGGCACATACCAAATGCTTTTTGGAACTACTTTGTTCACTCAGTCAATCAATAAATATGATTAACTGATTGATTCACTCACTAGGAAGCAAATGGGGAATCACATTTAATTCTGTCACCAGTGTTTGGGAAGGTTTTGCTTGAGGTTAGTTCAGAAACAGCATGGCTTAACGGAAAGAGCCGGGACTTGGGAGTCAGTGGTTGTGGGTTCTAATTCCGACTCCGCCACTCGTCTGCTCTGTGACCTTGGGCAAGTCACTTAACTTCTCTATACCTCAATTACGTCATCTGTAAAATGGGGATTAAGACTGAGCGCCGTGTGGGACAACCTGACTATTTTGTATCTACCCCAGCACTTAGAACAGAGCTTGTCACATAGTAAGCGCTTAACAAAAGCCTTTATTACTGCTATTAGTATAAATATAAGAATATAAAAGCACGGGCATAGGAGTCAGGGGACCTGGGATTTAATCCTAGCTCGGCTCTTTGCCTGCTCTGTGACCGTGGGCAGGTCACTTAGCTTCTCTGTGCCTCCATTTCTTCATCTGTGAAATGGACATTAAATACCTGTTCTCCACCTCCTTAGACAGTGAGTCCCATGTGGGACAGGGACTGTCCCAATTGTTGTGTAGTTACCTCAACATTTAGTACAGTGCTTGGCACACAGTAAGTGCTTAACAAATGCCTCTACTGCCATTATTGCAGTGTGGAAAATAAGAGGGCAAATGAAACAATCCAGTGTAGGTTATTTAGATTCTAAAGCCTTTTCAGTAATTTTAGAACAGGCAAAATTCAAGATTAAATGTATTGACCTACTCAATAAAGGTGTTTGATTTCTTGGTGATGTGAGCAATGACTAATCTCCATTTGAGTTTCAAACCCTTCAGTCCACTGCCCTAAGGTTTAGTAGTACCACCCAGCCCTCTAATAATAATAATAATATTAATGGTATTTGTTAATGCTTAATATTTGCCAGGCACTTTACTAAGCACTGGAGTAGATACAGTCTCAAACCCCATTTTCCAGATGAGGTAACAGAGGCCCAGAGAAGTGAAGTGACTTGCCCACGGTCACACAGCAGACAAGTGGAGGAGCCGGGATTAGAACCCATGAACTTCTGACTCCCTGGCCCGTGCTCTAGCCACTAATACCAACGCTACCCTCTCTACCTCAGTCTCGTCCCTCTCATTGCCGACCCCTTGCCCATGCCCTCCCTCTGGCTTGGAATTCTTTCCCTCCCTCGTATGTGGCAGCATATGTGACAGAAGCAGCATGACTTAGTGGAAGGAACATGGGCTCGGGAGTCAGAGGTCATGGGTTCTAATCCCAGCTCCGCTACTTGTCAGCTGTATGACTTTGGGCGAGTCACTTAACTTCTCTGTGCCTCAGTTACCTCATCTGTAAAATGGGGACTAAGTCTGTGAGCCCCACCTGAGGCAACCTGATTACCTTGTATCTACCCCAGTGCTTAGAACAGTGCTTGGCATATAGTATGTGCTTAACAAATACCATTACCATCATCATGTGACAGACCACCACTCTCCCTCCCTTCTAAGCCCTGCAAAAATCACCCCTCGAAGGGGTCTTCCCCAACTAAACCCTCATTTCCCCTTCTCCCTCTCCCTTCTGAGTCTTTTATCCACCCCAGCACTTAGTGCAGTGTCTGGCATATAGTAAGCGCTTAACAAATACCATCATTATTATTTTTATTATTCACCCCACCCACAACTTCCCAGGGCTTGTAAGAATAATAATAATTGTGGTATTTGTTAAGAGCTTACTATGTGCCAGACACTGCACTAAGTGCTGGGGTGGATAAAAGCAAATCACAGAGAAGTGAGTGACTTGCCCAACGTCACACAGCACACAAGTGGTGGAGCTGGGTTTAGAACCCAGGGTCTTCTGACTTGCAGGCCCGTGCTCTATCCACTAGGACATGCTAATTCTTACGTACATATCTATAATTTATCCTCTTGTCTGTTTCCCCCTCAGAAGGAGTCTACCAATGCTGGTGTATTGTATTCTCTCAGAAACTTAGTACAATGCTCTGCACATAATAATCACTCAAATACTATTGATTAATTGATTTTGTGATGCAGCTTTGCCTTATCGTTCCCAAACAGCCACCTTCTCTCTTTTGGTAGATGTCGGTTTCATTCAGTCATTCATTCAGTGGAGATGCAGTATGGCCTAGTGGATAGAGCCTGAATCTGGGCTGCAGAAGGACCTGGTTTCTAATCCTACCTTTGCCACTTGTCTGCTATGGGACCTTGGGCAAGTCACTCAACTTCTCTGCCTGAGTAACCTCATCTGTAGAACAGGAATTAAGACTGTGAGCTCCATGTGGGACAGGAACTGAGTCCAACCTGATTACCTCATATTCATTCATTTTTCAATAGTATGTATTGAGCACTTACTATGTGCAGAGCACTGTACTAAGTGCTTGGAATGTACAATTTGGCAACAGATAGAGACAATCCCTGCCCAATGGCGGGCTCATAGTCTATCTACTCTAGCGCTTAGAATGGTGCCTGGCACTTAATAAGTGCTTAACAAATACCATAAAAAAACCTATTTATTGAGTGCTTCCTATAGCAGAGCACTGTACTAAGGGCTTGGGAGAGTACAATACAACAGAATTAGCAGACGTTCCCTGCCCATAACGAGCTTACAGTCTAGCGGGGATGTTGAATCAGTCTTTTAAGAAGTTAGGGCCTCATGAAGAGAGAATTTTCTTTCATTGCAAGGCATATGTTGTCCCCATAGTTTGCATATTTTTAGAGGAATGGAATAGGCAAAGCTTTTTTCCTCCCTAATAAAGAGTTTCCAGCTATTCTGTCTGATTGCATTATGCATTTCACTCATCAGTCCTCATTGGAACAGGTACAATAAAATATATCCAAACCATAAAATACACGAGGAGTTATATAGATTGACATATTGGCTCAGTAATTTGGGGATTTGTTTTTCACGATGGAAAACATAAGGAGTTTCATGTACTAATTACCATCTGTGTTCACGGTTTGTCAGTCTTGTGCCAGAAGTACCCCAAAGATGGGAAATACTATTTAACACATACTAAATGTACGTAAGATATTCGATAAGCTCGGTGGTAGTGTGGGCTAGTGGAAAGAGTGTGGCCTTGGGTGTCTGGCCACTTGCATTCTATCCTTGGCTGTGCCCCCTGTCTGCTGTGTGTCCATGGGCAAGTCACTTAACGTCTCTGTGCTTCAGTTTTCTAATTTGTAAAGCGGGGATTTTATATCCATTCTCTGCCCCTCTGTGGGGCAGGGGAATGGCCTACCTGCCTTTATCTACCCCAGTGGTCTGGCACACAGTAAGTGCATAGCAAATAGCATAATATAGTCAGGCGTGGTTCCTGTATTTATGGAACTAATATTTTAGCAAGGGAAGCCAAATTCTAGGAAGGAAAAAAAGGAAGTAACACCAGGTGAAAGATCTTCAAATAACATGCAGCTGCTGCTTTTCATTCATCACCCGTTTTTCTCTTCTATTTCCCCTCCTTCCCTCTTCTGTCTCCATTCTTTTCTAGCTCTTTCCTGCCTCCCAACTCTCCTTTTCTTCTCTCATATCATCATTCTCTCTCTTTAATGATAATAATAATATTATTCATGATGTTTGTTAAGCATTTGCTATGTGTCAGGAATTGTACTAAACACTGGAGTGAATATAAGCAAATTGGGTTGGACACAGTCCAAATTCCACATAGGGCTCACAGTCTCAATCCCCATTTAAAGATGCGGTAACTGAGGCACAGAGAAGTAAAGTGACCTTGCCCAAGGCCAACCAGACAAGTGGCAGAGCAGGGATTAGAACCTGTGACCTTATGACTCCCAGGCCCGTACTCTATCCATTACGCCATGCTTCTCTTGTTAGCTTTTCTTTTTCTGTTTCCTCCCCCTTTCCACTCCTGGATTTCCTATCTTTCCCTTTCCCTTCACCCCTACTCCTAATCAACCATGCCAGCCCCACCTCTTATTTTTTGTCTCTTCAGTGGAGGTGAGGGGCAAAGAGTTGAATCATGTAACATTGCCTGGAGAATACTCCTGGCTTCCTTGCTGGACAACCAAATACTTCTTCTTCCCTGGGGAATTATGACTAATTTTGATTGGGATGGAATCACATTTTCTTTAAGAAGCATCACATTGTTTTGGCAGATAATACATCAGATTTGAAATTTCTGCAAATTGGGAAGAACAAATTTGTTTCATTAGTATTACTTAGATTCTGAGCCCTTTGGGGAAATGTGGCTGTCCGAACTGTTTTATTTTTCCCAGCACATTTTGAAATTTTAATACCTTTTAGCACATCAGTAATCATGACATTGAAGATCGGACTATCCCAGATTCAACAATAGAGATGTTAAAAAAAAATCCTGTTCTCCTTCCTACTTAGACTGGTGTGTCCCATGAGGGATAGGACTCTGTCGGACATGATTAAGTTGTGTCTACCCTAGTGCTTAAACAGGGCTTAACGCATAGTAAGTGTTTAAATATTATAAATAATAAGTAATAAATATCTACAATACTGTCTTACTGCATTTTGAAGTCATTAACTCCGTGCCCCACTTCTCCATGAAGCAAGTTGAATTGCATACAGTCCACTTATGAAAATCTCAATAATATCCATTTAATTATTTTCTTCAACCATACTTTTATCTCTCTAGAATACTGAAAACATGCAAAATGATGTTGTTATGAAACTTTGAGATTTTTTTATTTGAGAATATAACCGTTCAATCCATTCAAGCCCCGAGATGTTGATTATTTCTTCAGAACTTATCTATGGAAATTGTTAGAGATCTGACTGTCGGTTCACATTACGTGCCCTTTCCTTCTCCTTTTTAAATATGTAACTATTCGCTGGATTGTGCAACAAACAAATACGACATAGTCAAATTGGGTTGAATGTGTGCAAATTGATCACATTTGCCTACCGAAATAAAAGGCAAGTAGCTAACTTTAGATTAGAAGCAGTTGAAAATATAGGGTAGCTAATCAAATGCAGTTTGTTTTCCTTTTCGATGACGCACAACGTGATGAAGTGTAGAAAAAAGAAGTAATACATGTTATCTTTGGGACAAATAGCATATGGTCAAGTTAGTTTGATTAGTATGATCCAATTAAAAATAATCCATACAGGCAAATGGATAAGAATTATCCCTATGCCACTCAGAAGTGGTAGCTCAAAACCCATTGGAAATGATTATCTCACTTTTCCTCTCACCTCAGTTGGATGGTAATATTTTGGGCACATATCCCAGAATGCTGCGGGATGAAAATTGAGCACATACTGTGAGCATACTCTAGCCTAGGCCTGAGCCACCCACATTTATAGGGAGCAATAATGGTGGGGTTTGGTGCAAGGCAGACCAAGCAGCGGGATTCAAGCCAACCCCCCTGGTGTAGCCTTCTGAAATTCCCAGGATAGTCTACAAACCTCTGGGGCTTTCCTGGTAAATCCAAACACATGGTCATCCCTGACTCTGATCCAGTTCTTTAGTTAATCCCTCTCTGGGCTGGATCTCAGCCATCTTTAAATTCTACCATGACTGAACTGGGGAAATTTATCATTGCAGAGTATGCCACGCTGACATTATTATTATCATTATTATTATTATTATATTTGCTAAATGCTATATGTTAGTCCCTGTTCAATCGTATTTATTAAGTATTTACTGTATGCAGAGCCCTGTACTAAGCCCTTGGGAAAGTATACTGCAACAATAAATAGTAAATAAACAATAAATATGATTGGCTGATTCAGAATTTAACAGGTGACATAACTGGTCTCAGTAACTGGTGTCAGGTGAAGGATATTGGAAGAAAACGCTCCATCAGTAGCTGGGCTGCAGTGTTTTAAAAAAAACGTTAGGAACCAAGTTATCATTAACCGTGAAGTTCCAACCCAAACTGATTCCAACCATCAGATGGAGGTGGGTGACTCCTCCTGACTGGATGAGGAGGCCATCCATTTACAGGTGTTTCTGATGAATTTGGGCTGACTTTTTTAACCTGCTGAAAACTTGAATTTGGCAGTCCTCTCCAGGACAGCAGTGGGGTGAGGTGAGATGGTGGGAGAATTTAAAAGCTGGGAATGCAGGGTGTCAGACATTCATGGTGAAATTTTCTCAGGTGAGCTTGGTGAGAGGAGTGTGTGACTCCAGAATGCTAATCTTATCTGCACAAGATAAGACAAGCAGCACTGCCTACTTGATAGAGCAGCACAGGTCTGAAATAAAGGACCTGGCTTTTAATCCTGGCTCTGCCACTTTGCTGCTGTGAGACCTTGGGTAAGTCACTCCACTTCTCTGGGTCTCAGTTACCTCATCTGTAAAATGGGAATTAAGATTGAGTCCCATGTGGGACATTGACTCTGTGCACCCTAAGTAGCTTGTGTTTATCGCAGTGCTTAGTGCAGTCCTGGGCACATAGTAAGCACTTAATAAATATCATTATGGTATTTTTTTAGGGGGAAATAATATATCTGAGTATAATGGAGTCCTGAGCAGTTGTCTCTTTCCCCTGAGTGAAAGGACAGATAAGAAAGATCAGTGGTCACCTGAAACTGATATCAGATCTATTTGGGGGTAAATTTTATTTCAGGGGGTTATCCTTGTTTTTATTTTTTAAGTGCAGTTGGTGAATCAACTCAACAGTAGTTAATAATGACCAGAATAATCTTTACCCTTTTAAACTCCCTACGTCAGTGGAAATGATTTTTATTCTGTGTTTTCATATTTTTAAATCGAGCATTATCTTTATTGCATACTTTCCCCTTCAAGTTCTCTTTCCTTCCTGTTATGCGGGTGTATCTCAGCCTAACCTGTCAGGTAGTCACCATTATTTATTGCACACGTATGATGTATCTCAGTACCAAGTGAAATTGTCAAGGGGATTCAAAATCAAATCCTCTCTTCAAGGAGCCAAATACCTAATGAGATCAGACAAATAAAAAAGATATATAAATTTTGAATGGCAAGCAGAAACACGTAGTTTAAAAATATGTATTTTTAGTGGCTTAGCAGAAATATCATGGACCTGGGTGTCAGAGGACCTGGGTTCTAATTCTGATCTACTACTTTGCTGTGTGATCTTGGGTAAGTCACTACGTCACTTAACATCTGTGTTTTAGGTCAAAATGTGGATTTCAGTGCCTGTTCTCCCTTTTACTTAAACTGTGAGCCCCAAGCGGTACAGATGCTATGTCCATCTTGATTGTCTCATATCTACCCCAGTGCTTAGTACAGTGCCAGGCACATAGTATTTAACAAGTACCATTAAAAAATATAAAAAATAGAAAACCAAAAATGCCATTCAGTTGGAATGCCGCATGATCTGAGGCTGCACTTTGCTGCATTCCTAAATTGTTTCTTCTGTATATCTTGCTTTTGATGATATGCAGGAAAATGGAAACCCTCAACCTCGCTCACAAGAGCTTTGGAAGTTATATTTTAGAGGAAACCAGACATGTTCAAAAAGGAAGTGTTTATTGGCCATCTTGTAAATTTTTGAGCATTTTGGGAGTCCTCCAGCTTCAATCATCTTTGCAAAGTATATTATACTCTAACCTCCCCTTTTCCCTCTCTTGCCAAACCTGTGCCCTGTTGAAACTCGGTCTAGGCTGCCAGATGTGTAGTAAACTTCGCTGTAGTTAATTTTATTATTTCTGTATATTAACATACCCCCAAGGTACATATAAGCTTTAGGCATAGGCAGATATTGCTTACGCAGCAAAACTCCAGACAGAAACAGTTTTAGGGTAGGATTTTTGTTACGAATAAATACGTTGTAGGTTTTCAAAGGGAATTTTTTCTACTCTCGTAATAGCTTCTTTTTTTGTTCACGTTAGAAAAGGATGATAACAAAGATCAGAGTAATTCTCCTTCCCTAGAGAAAAGAAGTATCAGAGATTTGTGTTGCATTCTGATTGTTAAACCAGTAATTCAGCGGCTAAGGAATATTTATTTCTTGCCAAAACTGCAATCTAGTTAAGAGTGTTTATAATACATTCCAATCTATTTCCTGTGAAAGTAATATTCTACTTTGGGAATAGTGGATATTATCACTGTCAATATTATTCATTTTCTCCATTTTGTAAAATCCATAGGTTGAAGAATAAAGTCTTTTTAGAGTTTATGAATAGGGCTATTTCATTTTTTGTTTTTCGTATTCTATTTTTCCCGGAAACCTATCAGAATTTAGTTCAACAACAGAAAACAGCAGTGAGAATTTGGTGGAGGAAAATATGGTATTTCTGGGAAAATGTTGGAATTTAATTTGGGATGGAAATAGGACTCTCTCCCTTTAGCATGTAGACTTGGAATTAGGAAGTTCTAAAAAATCTCCAGGTCCAAGAACTTCAGGACAAGGGATACCAGGAGTCTTTTCTGAGCTAGAGGTGGGGGATGAAGGAAGCCTCAAAGTCCTACCCAGTCAGCAAGAGGGGAGTCAGGCCTGGCTGACCCTTGAACCCTGGTCAGATGCCCCCTCACTTGCCTCTCAACTATTCAGATTCAGTCCCAACATTTTGCTGCATTTGAGTGAAATTTTGAGTGAAATCAGAAGACAATGAATCAGACCTTTTTAACTCCTGGGAATTTGGTTGGGAAATTAGTTCTAATGGAATTATTTTCAAAAACTCAACATTAACATTTCTTAAGCACCATAAAATGGGCCTAACAGAATCTGTGGGCACTGACTTAGACTTGGTGCCTGGCTAACAAAGGGCTTCCAGCCTAAGGGATGATTGGAGAAAGACAGAGAAGACAGACTCAGAGGAAAAAACAAACAGACTAAGTACAGTTGTTCCTCTTGGATCATGATTTTTCAGTACTTGATTTTGGTAGGCTGCAGGAGAATAATAGGGGAACATAGTGCCATAACATTGCAATATGTGATGCGACTGCACAAACAGATCTCATTGTGGTTCTTTATCAGAATCACTGTATCAGTTCATTGGCATTGCAGAGGAAATTAATTGTAAGTGGTTAAAGATTACTGGAAAATGTAAAATGATAATGAACCGGCATAGTGTTTCGATTGAAGAATCACGATGCAGACATCTAAAACCAGCTGTAGAGGTATAAGTCCAGTGGCGTCTAAGACTTCCATGAAGCGTTCAACAGTTGTTTAGTCATCTTTTCCAAAATGCTTTATACTTCTAGACAGTGAGCCCGTTGTTGGATAGGGATTGTTTCTATTTGTTCCCCAATTGTGCTTTCCAAGCACTTAGTACAGTGCTCTGCACACAGTAAGTGCTCAATAAATACGACAATGAATGAATGAATACCATTGAAACAGTGGCTAGTACATGTGATTTTGTTAATACTGAGGTTTTCAAGAACCCACCTATTACGCTGTGCTAGTGTTCCACACATAGAAAGCATTCAGTAAATACCATCGATTATTAATTTGAGGATAGAAGCATCTCCTCAGTCTGCCTCTCACTTTAGTATTTATTAAGTATTTATGGGTATCTGAGTTCTTACACTGTGCAGAGCTGTGTACTAAGAACTTGGGAGAGTATAATAGGGGTATTAGCATGAACCCTGCCCCCAGAGAACTGCCACAAGCCTCCCAATTCTTTAACTGGGATGGTAACTCTAGCCCATCTCCCATCAACTTTCACACTGATTATTGTCCCCCATTTTGAAGGCTTGAATTACTGAAGGGAAGAATATCCCTTGGTGTGTAGTTTCTATGAGAGATGTGCTCTGCCAAACAATCTCAACAAATGTTTTAACAGCAAAAGGACGGGGATTTGGCCTAAGGAAACTGGAAAGTCTTTCAAGAATTAAAGCTTGCTACAAAAAAAAAGCACAATCACTGAAATTTATGGAGCACAATGTGTACAGAGCCCTGTATCAAATGCTTAGGAGGGTATAGTGCTACAGAGTTTGTAGACATGTTCCCTGCCGACAGGAAGTTTATAGTCTTGAGGGAGCCTACTCACAGTCTAATATTAGGCCTAATATTTATTCTAGTTTAGAAAAATAGATTTGGAGTTTTGGGCAATCCTATTCCAATTGAGATTTTCTTTGTCTATGATTTTTTGCAAATCTTCAGCCCAGTAGGATGAGAGGAATTTCCAGATGGACTTTATCCAAAAAATCATTCATTCAATTGTATTTATTGAGCACTAACTTTGTGCAGAGCACTGTACTACGCACTTGGGAAAGTACAATACAACAATAAACAGACACATTCCCTGCCCTCAATGAGCTTTCCATCTAGAAATCTATTATTCTGTGAAGATTAGGTTCATGTGCAACTGTAAAATTTCTGATAGGTTCAGATTTTTAGTGCTTGTGTACTTTGATCATATCCTCAGCACTTGTGTATGTGTTTGTTTTTATTCATACTTACATAATTACAGTTCAAACTTTCTACTTGTTTGTCCTCTACCTTTCACTGCCTGTTAAGAGTGAGTCAGAAGGTCATGGGTTCTAATCCTGACTCTTCCACTTGTCTATATGACCTTGGGCAAGTCACTTCACTTCTCTGGACCTCAGTTACCTCATCTGTAAAGTGGGGATTGAGACCGTGAGTCTCACATGGGGCAGGGACTGTGTCCAACCTGAATTGCTTGTATCTACCCCGGCACTTAGCATGGTGCCTGGTACATAGTAAGAGCTAAACAAATAGCATTAAAAAAATTGCCTGTGTCATTCGATTGTAAGATCCTTACGGTTAGAAGATGAAGGTATTCTCACAAGTCCCAGTACAGTACTTGGCACTCGTAACCCTCTTTTCTATTTGCAATCCCAACTTAAAACATCCAAAATTAGAACTTGGAAAGTGATGTGGTAAAATTATCTTCAAACACCTTTAATAATTGGTGTGTTCATTTATTTAGATTTGGACCATGGAGTGGCTTTCTCATTTTCGCAAAGGTAGATAAAGGCCTTTTTAAAGAAATAGCATTTAAGCATTTACTGTGTGTCAAGCACTGTTATATGTGCCGTGGTAGGTACAGGTTAATCAGATTGCACACAGTTCCTGTCCCACATGGGGCTCACAGTCTAAGTAACTCTTAATTTCCTGACACCGGGTTTTATGAAATAGCTTGATAAACATAAAGGGCAATATTTAGTGGAGATTTGGATTTAGCACTGCAATTTTACTGTTCAAGACTCTCCAGAAAAACCATTTCCAGGGGAATGGATTTTAAACATCAGCACTTTGGTTTGTTTCAGTCTTTTGCTAACCTACTGCTTTGGAACCGTCACATACCTCATTAAGCAAACAAGTATTCATGCCAACTAAGTAATTAATTTTAGGTGACAACTTATAAAAAAGAATAGGTCTGAATGCCGTACTTCTCTCAAGTGCACTGCCATTTAAGGGTTTGGTAGTTGTGACATTTATTAAATGCTTACTGAGAATCGTGGTGAGAATGGCAGAAGGATTAGGAGCAGCATGGCCTAGGGAATAGAGCACGGATGGGCCTGGGAGTCAGAAGGACCTGAGTTCTAATCCTGGTTCTTGTTTACTGTTTGGGCAAGTCACTTATCTGTGCCTGTTACCTCATTTGTAAAATGGGGAATAAACTGTGAGCTCCATGTGTCCATCGGATTAACTTGTATCTACCCCAGTGCTTAGCACAGTGCCTGGCACATAGAAAGCACTTAACTAATACCATATTTTTTAAAAAAGGAGCTTAGTCTAGAGGAGGGGATGGGCATTAATATAAATAATTTATAACATAATTTATAGAAACGTACACAAGCCTATGTTTCTGAAAGTTGAACTCCGTGTTTCATAGTGGAAAATAATCTTAGCCAGTGGTATTTTTCCATAAGGTGTTTGCGATTGCCCTGTTTGCAAATCGGTGTATTCAGGAAAAGGTTCAGGAGTAATTAGGATTCGTAAGGGAAGAGTAGAAGAATCTTTATTTTAATGTCAAATGCAAATGGCATGCATGGTTTTGACGCAGCACCTGAGTTAATTTAGGAAATGAAAGTAGCAATGGTTTCCATATGACTTTGGTTATATCTATAGACAAATGGTCAAAAATAGTTGACATTAAAAATGGGTATGAAACTTGTTTTACTCATGCCGAGTATCACCCACCTGGTTAGTAGCTGGCCTTTCCTGTGTTAAAGCAATATCAATTAATCAGTGGTATTTACTGAGCACTTATTATGCAGAACACTGTAATGAGAGACAACTGCTTAGTACAGTACATGGTAAGTTCTCAAAAAATACCATTGATAGTACATACACTTATGTACATATCTTTAACATATATTATAAACTATCTACATTAATGTCTATACTGTAAGCCCATTGTGGGCAGGGATTGTCTTTCTTTATTGCTGTATTGTGCTTTCCAAGCGCCAGTGCTCTGCACACAGTAAGTGTTCAACAAATATGATTGAAATGAATGAATGAATACTATATAAAATAATTGGCAGACATGTTCCCTGCCCACAGTGAGTTTTCAGCCTAGAGGAGGAGACAGACACTAATATATATAAATTGTTTATAATATATGTTAATTTAAAGATATGTACATAAGGGTACGTAATAGCAATTAATGGTATTTATAAGCATTTACCATGTGTAGAGAACTGTACTAAGCATTTGGGAGAGTACAATCCAATAGAGCTAGTAGATGCAATTTCTGCCTTCCAGGAGTTTACAATCCCATTAGACATTCCTGCCATCCAGGAGTTTACAATCCCATTAGACATTGTATTCATAAATCCTTGTTAGAAAAGAGAGACACTGGAAAAAAATCGCAGAGAGGGAACACTAAATGCAGTAAGAGGAAGGAGGAAAATTGAACCCAGTGCAATAAGTAGATTACGTAATGTTTGGTAAAGGGGTAATTCTGCTAATGTGAATTAAGTTACTATCCATCTTTTGTCATCTCTTAATCGGTGGAATTTGAGTGCTTACTATGTGCAGGAGCAATGAGGGCAGGGAATGATTCCGTTTATTATTATATTACACTCTCCCAAGCTCTTATTACAGTGCTCTGCACACAGAAGCAGCAAGGTATAGTGGGTAGAATACAGCCCTGGGAGTCAGAAGGTCATGGGTTCCAATCCTGACCTCACCACTTGTCTGCTGGGTAACCTTGGGCAAGCCACTTCACTAATCTGTTTTTCAGTTACCTTATCTGTGAAATGGGAATGGAGGCTGCGAGCCCCATATGAAAAAGAGACTGTGTTCAATGCAATTTGCTTGGATCTACCCCAGTTCTGAGTTACAGTGCCTGGCACATAGTAAGTGCTTAACAAATACTATGATTATTAAGTATTACTGTTATCATTAGAGTAAACACTCAGTAAATATAATTGACTGACTGAGAGTTGATAGTGACATTCCCAGCCCGCGAGGAATTTACAGTAGGGAGGGGGAGGCAGAGATTAAAATAAATTACAGATTTATTTTAGTACGTGCTGTGGGGCTCAGGTTGGGGATAATATCAAGTGCTTACAGATCTAGGTGCTTAGGTGATGCAGAGAAGGGAGTGAGTAGGGGGAATGAGAAATTCTTTGGGGAAGACCTCTCGGAGGAAATGTGATTTTAGTAGGGCTTCAAAGAGTAGTGGTCAGTCATACTAAGCGGAAGGGAGTTCCAAGCCAGAGGAAGGTTGTCGGTAAGTGGCAAGATAGACAAGAGTGAGGTACAGTGAGAAGGTTGACATCTGAGGAGACAAGTGTGTAGGCTGATTTGTAGTGGGAAATCAGTGAGGTCAGGGAGGAGGAAGAGAGCTGATTGAGTGCTGTAAAACCACCGGTAAGGAGTTTTTGTTTGATTTGGAGGTAGATGTGCAACTGCTGGAGGTTCTTGAGGAGTGTGGAGACATGTACTGAGTGGATTTTTAGGAAGATGATCTAGGCCATAGATTGAAGTAAGGACTGGAGTAGGGTGAGACAAAAATCAGGGAGGACAGAGGAGAGGCTGTTGCAGGAATCAAGGCCAGGTATGATAAGTGTTTGGATCAGCTTGTAGCCGTTCAGGTGGGTTCCTGTCGTTATCTGGTGATTTTATTCTTTTGCTGTTTTTGCTCACAAAGTAGTGTACTGTGAAGAGATTCCCCCCCAGGCCCCTGGTTAAAACTGGCTTATTTTTCAGAGCTATTGATTTCATTTAGTTTCAGTACTGTGTGTCTGAGGAATTGGATTTCAAAGGCTGAAATCCTATTCGCAGAATAACTTGTTATTGGACTATAGACTTGGGGAAGCCAGCTCTGAGGTCCTGTGAAACTGACCACACTTTGACATCCTGTGCTTCATACTGTGCCTGGCACATAGTGCATAATAAATACCCATTATCATCATCTTTGCAGAAAATGTCAACTGAAAATTTACCTGTCTAAAAGTAAGATTCACACTTGAAGTTTCAACTCGGAGTTTGTATCTCCTTTGAAAGCAGTTATATAATGCCTAAGGCTGGTTTACTTTTGACAAGCTGATGAAAATTAGCCACATAGGTTAATCCACTACATCGGTGATAGACTAACTTCAGCTCTAGGATTCATTCATTCAATCATATTTATTGAGTGCTTACTGTGTGCAGAGCAGTGCATAGCTTCACACAGAGCTTCCTTGAAATAAACTCAATAAAATGGGTTGACGTTGTAGTCTAATTCCATTATGACTCTTACAATAAAGAATTTGCATGAATAGGACAGGTCTTACTCAATTTGTTCACAAATAATTCCCTGCAGTGATACTTAGATTTTACAATAGATATACGTGAGGATAAAAATAGTGTAGTGGAAAGGTAATGTGTTGGGGAATCAGGAGACCTGGCTCTTTTTTAATGGTATTTAAGTGCTTACTGTACTGTCCTATGCACTGAGATAGTTACAAGCTAATCATGTTGGACACGGTCCATGTCCTACGTAGGCTCACGGTCTTAATCCCCATTTTACAGATGAGTCAACTGAGGCACAGAGAAAGTCACAGAGCAGACAATGACAGAGCCAGAATTAGAACCCACATCCTTCTGACTCCCAGGCCCAGACTCCACTAGGCTGTACTGCTTTTCATCCCATTATTGCATCACTTTCTCTGAATAATGAGGTTTAATCTAATTGTAGCAGATAATAAAAATAATAATACCTAGGTTGTTAAGAGCACTTTTCATTTTCCAAAGCACTTTTACATGACACCTCATTTTTGCCTCATGGGACAATGTCAAGTGGTAAAGGGATTGCATCAGATCGGATTTTATTGTATCTGCCTCAGTGCTTACCCATACAATAACTGCTTAACCAATAGCACAGCTATTTTCATTATTATTAGAGAGACTCAGGAAATATCTCCATTTTTAAAGACTAGGAAACTGAGGCCCAGAGGGGTTATATGATTTGCCTAAGGTCCCACAGGAGGCCAATGGCAGAGTTGGGATGAAAATAATAATATTTCAAAAATCATCAGAGCAAATATAGCATTGGTAAAGATTTTCAAGGTCTTTTAAAAATTTGACCAAGCATAACTAGTGGTATAGACGTTTTCTAGATGAAACATGTTTCTGTATGTCCCAAATAATGGTATTTATCAAGTTTTTACTATATATCAAACACTGGGATAAATACAAGATACTCAGGACACTGTCCCATGTAGGGCAGAGAGAACACGAACAAAAACAGGTATACAATCTCCAATTTGCAGATGCGGAACCTCAGGTCCAAAAATTACTTGATGTGCTCAAGGTTGCACAGCATGCAAGTGGTGAAGCAGGGATTAGAACCCAGGTAATCGGGACTCCTAGTCCCAAGATCATAATAATAGTAATAGCAATAATGAATAACAGTATTTAAATGCTTACTATATACCAAGCACTAAAGCCCTAGGAAAGATAGAAGAGAGGAAGATATAATTTCTGTCCCACGTGGGTCTCAGTCTAAATAGGAGGGAGAATGGATATTTAGTCCCTATTTTACACATGAGGGAACTGAAGTACTCTGCACAGTGGGTTACAAAATATTGGTAAAGGTGCCAAATTTTTAATCCAGAGTTTATAGAAGGGAGAGCCCAATGAAAACAGCTCCGATAGTAACGCCTTGATTTAGTGGAAACGTTGAGATTTTCTCTTTAGTCTGTTGGGTTATTCTCCCTATGACTCATGCTCAGAAAATAAATTGTAACTGGAAAATTTACCTCCATATACTGGAACATTTTTTTTTTTTTTTTCCAAAAAGAATCTGGTGAAATTTTCCATAGAGCATATTTGATGACAAAACTTCAAAAAACAAAAATGCAGTACTTAAACCACCGTGAGTAGGGAGATAAACCCATGAGTGCCTGAAGCTAAAATTAGATCCCTGTCAGTCAATAAGTATTTATTGAGCATCCAAAGAGGACTTTCCGCTCTCCTGTGATGAACTGGTATCTGCAATAATGCCCCTCCTCCCAAAAAGTGTCAAATTTGACTGGCAGCCTCATGAGATCTAAAGCTATATAATTCCCAAGAAGCCATAGATATCTGTCTTTGTGCACGTCTTTGGAACCAGATTGATGATTCCAAGTGTTTACCAATATTCTTCTGCAAGGGACATTCATTCAGTCATTTTTATTGAGTGCTTACTGTGTGCACAGCATTGTACTAAGCCCTTGGGTGAGGATGATATAATAGACCGATTCTCTGTCCACAACAAACTTACAGTTTAGACACCTTATTTTTAAGGGCAGGAAAGGAGGATACACTTCAGACCAGAAGCATAAAATGTCTGGTTACAATGACACTGGCCAATTTTTTTGAGCAAAGTGGAGAGTAACCAACACAGTATCCAGATCTTCCTTAGGGGTGATAGCGATGAAATGCAGCAGACAAAACAGATTAGAAGTGGAACTAGTAGAAAACACAGTATAATTTTTTTAAAAAAAACAATCATCCTTTGGCATGTGACTGTTCTAAATGGGAAAAAAAATATTCAGAACTCCACTCCTGGGAACCATTTTAGAATAAATCCTTGAGGGAATGGAGCTATGAGGAAGTGAGGGAGCGAAGGGAAAGGAAAACAGTAGCTTCCTTAAGACCAGGGCTCTTGTCTCACAACTCCATTGTATTGTACTCTCCAAAATGCTTAGTACAGTGCTCTGCACACAGTAAATGGACACTAAATACCATTGATTAATTCAATGCCTCTCATCCTTGTTAGATTTTAAGCTCCTTAAGGTATTGTGTATAACAACTCAATTGTTCCCACCCAACTGCTTAGGACAGTGTTCTGCAAGGCTTAGTGGATAGAGCATGGGCTTGGGAGTCAGGATGACCTGTATTCTAAACCCAGCTCTGCCACTTTGCTGTGTGACCTTGGACAAGTCACTTTATTTCCCTGTGCCTCAGTTACCTCATCTTTAAAATGGGGAATAAGACTGTGTACCCCATGTGGAACAGGGACTGTGTCCAACCTAAGCCTGAATCTACCCCAGCATTTAGTACAGTGCCTGGCTCATAGTAAATGCTTAATAAATACTATAAAAAAGTGGTCATTGAATACCACTGATTTCCTTATTTTAATGCCTGCAAACCTTCCTATATTGCTAGATAGTAAGCACTTTTAGAGCAGGATATTGTGTATACCAACATTATTGTACCCTGCTGAGCATGTAGTACAGTGCTCTGCAAATAGTGTTCAATAAATACCCCTGAATGAAAAGAGGAGTTGGAAGAGAGAGTGTGAGTAAGGAGGAGACTATGGAGAGGGAGAGGGAAGGTAGACATTTTCCTTACCTTGAAGTTGTGACTATCACCAGTAATAGTAATGGAATTTACTATCCTGTACTATCTACCCTCTGTCACTGTACAAAGTACTTGAGAATTTATGGTAGAAAGAAGTGATGTTTCTTGATCCTAAGGAACATATAGTTTGCTGGAGGAAACTGACAAAAATATTTTGAGAGAATTGCATGAATGATTGAATAGATTTTGAGTAAATGTACTCTAAACTGTAAGCTCATTGAGGGCAGGGAATGTGTCTCTTATACTGTGTTGTACTCTCCCAAGTGCTTAGTACAGTGCTCTTCACACAGTAATTATTCAGTTAATAGGACTGATTCTTTCTACCCCCTTTCTGCTTCTCAGCACAACTCGACCATGATGGACTTTCTAGTTGTTAGTCAAAAAACAAAACAAACCAAAAACCCCAAAACAAACCAAAAACCCAACTAGTTTCATTTTTTATCCTTTCCCCGCAGACTTTCCATTTAGTATCACAAGCAATGAACTATTTCTAGGCTTCTCCTGCTCCATTAATTTGACCCAAAAAGTGATAAATGTTTAGCCACATAATTCCAACAATGATAGTTACTCTGAGGTGGAAGGCCAAAGGATTTACCTACCTATCTGATATTAAGTAGAAACGAATCTGCCTTTTAGTGCCTAATATCCTGCCAGGATGCTGATGAGCTAGTGCCTGTCAAGTTAATTTCAATTGTCTCTGTCTCCGAATAACCATTGCCTTGGTAGAAGCAGTGTCTCTGTTCCCAGGAGTACTTTTTCAAGTGGAGTATTGCCTGGATTTCAGCATATGGTTACTCAATTCTAAAGCAGCCTGTAAGCGGTCAGAAGCAAATAACTATTCACCTATCAAAACGAACTTAGTATTTTTCATGAAAAAACTGAGCTGCGTTCAGGCACAGAAAGCAAACTCAAAAGTGCAGCAGATGAGCTAAATGGTGCCATCTGGATTAGAACTGGGATTAGAATAAGTAATAAGCTCTCTTAAGGTATTTCTTAAGCGCTTACTCTGTGCCAAGGACTGTTCTAAGCACTGGGGTAGATACAAGGTAATCAGCGTTGTCCCACGTGGGGCTCATGGTCTTAATCCCCATTTTACGGATGAGGTAACTGAGGCACAGAGAAGTTAAGTGGCTCGCTCAAGGTCACACAGCAGACAAGTGGCAGAGGCGGGATTAGAACCCACATCCTCTGACTCCCAAGTCCACGCTCTTGTCACTAGGTCGTGTAGGTTCTCTTTTTCTTCTTCCCTGCTGTGTTGATATTAGGAAACTCACATAAATGATCTCTACCTCCATTTCGTCATGGGTACAAATAGAGGCAAGATGCCTGATCTCTCTCTGCTTTAGCCTTTGAACCCCATGTTGGACAGGGTCTATGGCTGATCTGCTCATGTTGTATCTTACCCCATGCCTGCTACAGTGCTTGACACAAAACAAGCACTATCAAATATCACCGTTATTATTATTCTCTAAGATAGTGCAGTCGTTACGGCAATCTAGGAGTCAGGTTATGGCGGGTGAAGGTCATCATTTCAGATTTTAGTAGATGGGAAGGGGAAAATGAAAGGTGTTGCCGAATGGTAAAGCCTAGAGTAAGTTTGGGAAATTTTTTCAGAATGCTAATATCACAACCATACACTTTTGGGCTGGTGTCTTTTCATCAATCAATCATATTTATTGAGTGCTTACTGTGTGCAGACTAATCGATGATATTTATTGAGCACTGACTGCAGAGCACTGTGCTAGACAAATCAATCAATGGTTTCCCTCTGCTCCCTCTACCCCCACCCTTCACCTCTCCGCAGCTAGACCCTCTTCTCCCCCCTTTCCCTCTCCTCCTCCCCCTCTCCCATCCCACCCCCTCAGCACCGTACTCATCCGCTCAACTGTCTATATCTTCATCACCCTATTTATTTTGTTTAATGAGATGTACATCGCCCTGATTCTATTTGCCATTGTTTTATTGCCATTGTTCTTGTCTGCCAGTCTCCCCCGATTAGACTGTAAGCCCATCAAAGGGCAGGGACTGTCTCTATCTGTTGCCCATTTGTACATTCCAAGCACTTAGTACAGTGCATAATAAGCGCTCGATAAATACTAATGAATGAATGAATGAATTTATTAATCATTTTATTGAGTGCTTGCTATGTGCAGAGCACAGCATCGTGTTATAGTGGGTAGAACACTGGCCTGGGAGTCAGAAGGTCATGGATTCTAATTCTGGCTTCACCATTTGTCGGCTGTGTGACCTTGGGCAAGTCACTTAAATAATCTGGGCCTCAGTTACTTCATCTACTAAAATGGGGATTAAGAGTGTGAACCCCATGTAATAATAATGATGGTATTTTTTAAGCGCTTACTTTGTTCCAGGCACTGTACTAAGCACTGGGGTGGATTCAAGCAAATCGGGTTGGACACAGTCCCTGTCCCATGTGGGGCTCACAAACTCAAGTCCCATTTTTCTACAGGAGGTACCTGAGACCCAGTGAAGTGACTTGCCCAAGGTCACACAGCTGACACGCGGTAGATCCAGGATTAGAACCCATGACCCTTTGACTCCCAGGTCCAGGGCTCTAGCCACTGTCATGCTGCTTACCATATGGTACAGGGACTGTGTCCAACCTGATTAATTTGTATCTACGCCGGCACTTAGAACAGTATTTGTCACATAGTAAGTGCGTAACAAAGAACAATATTATTACTAAGTGGTAATAGGATTAGCAGACATATTCCCTGCCCATAACAAGCTTACAGTCTATGGGGGAGACAGATATTATAGATAAATGAATTATGGACATGTATATCAGTGCTGTGGGACTGAGGGAAGGGTGACCAAGAGTGCAAATTCAAGTTCAAGGGCGACACAAAGTACTGGGAGAAGAGGAAATGAGGGCCTAGTTGGGAAAGGCCTCCTGGAGGAGCTGGGCCTTCAATAAGACTTTGAAAGTGGGGAGAATCATCTTGTCAGATATGAAGAGGCAGGGCATTCCAGGCCAGAGGTAGGATGTGGGAAACAACATGGCCTAGTGGATAGAGCAAGGGTCTGGGAGTCGGAAGGACCCGGGTTCTAGCGCTGGCTCCACCACTTGCCTGCTGTGTGACCTTGGTTAAGTCACTTGACTTCTTGGTGCCTCAGTTACCTCATCTGTAAAATAGGGATCAAGACCCTCACGTGGGACAACCTGATTACCCTGTGTCTACCCCAGAATTTAGAACAGTGCTCGGCACATAGTAAGCGCTTAACAAATACCTACATTATTATTACCTACCTTCTCTGTATTTGTTACCTCATCTGTACAATGGAGATTAAGAGTGGGAGCCCCATGTGGGACAGTGACTGGGTCCGAGCTGATTAGCTTATATCCACCTCAAGGCTTAGAACACATAGTAAGCACCGAACAGATATTATTATTATTATTATGTGGCCAAGAGGACTGCAGAGAGATAGACAAAATAGACCACTGTACTATTTTGGAGGCTACAGTATAACGGAGTTGGTAGAAACTCTCCTGGCTCCCAAGGAGCTTGCAGTTGAAAGGGTGAGACAGGCATTAAAATAAATTACGAATCTGTACATAAATGCCGTGGGGCTGAAGATGTGGTGAATAGAGGGTACAAATCCAAGTGCCAGGGGGACACAGAAGGAAGGAGTAGGGAAATGAGGGCTTCGTCAGAAAAGGCTTCTGGATGGAGATACAATTTTAATAGGCTTTCAAGATGGGAGGAATGATTTGTAAAATATGAACGGGAGAGAGTTCCAGGCTGGAAACAAGCATGGACAAGGAGTCAGCAGCGAGATTGAGATCTGGGTTTAGCGAAGAGGCTGGTGTGAGAGAAGTAAAGCGAATGTGCTGTATTGCAGTAGTCAATCAGCCAGTCGTATCTTTTGCGCACTTAGTGTGTGCAGAGCACTGTATTAAGCACTTGGGAGAATACAGAGTATCAGTACGTCGGACACATTCCCTATCTACAACGAGCTTACAGTCTAGAGGAGGAGGCAGACATTAATAGAAATAAATAAATGACAGATATGGACCTAAGTGCTGTGGGGCTGAGTAGGGGGGATGAATCAAAGGAGCGAGTCAGGGCGACACCGAAGGAAGCTGAAGGTAATCAACAAGGTATCCTGGCTCCCTTGTTACCATCCATTAATCAGTGGAATCAATCGATGGTATTTACCGATTGCTTGCGGTAGACTGTAAACCCATTGTGGGCGGGGAACGTGTCTACCAACTCTGTTGTATTATAAGCATGGATTAGTGGAAATAGCGTGGACTTGGGAGTCAGAGGTCGTGGGTTCTAATCCCGGCTCTGCCACTTGTCAAATGTGTAACCTTGGGCTAGTCACTTCACTTTTCTGTGCCTCTGTTACCTCATCTGTAAAATGGGGATGGAGACCGTGAGCCTCACGTGGGACAATCTGGTTACCTTGTATCTACCCCAGTGCTTAAAACATTGCTTGGCACATAATAGGCGCTTAAATACCAACATTATTACTATTATTCTCTGCACATAGTAGACACTCAAATACCATTGTTTCATTTCTGGATTGATTGTACAGCAAAGAAGAACATACAAAGAATTGGTTTGGGGAATGTGGTCACATTTTATAGCAACTTTCATTTATTCAATCGTGCTGAGTGCTTACTGTATGCAAAACACTGTATTAAGCACTTGGGAGAGCACATTATAACAATAGTCACATTTCCTGTCCACAACGAGCCATCTTCCTCTGAGGGGAATAAGAAATTTAAATCAAAAACAAAGTTAGGAATAGAAAAGATGTCATGGGGTTGAGTGGAATCAGGGGCACCCAGACAATTTTCCAAATATTTTTAGTCCCTGGAGAGACAGATCTTTTCCCCAGCTTCTGCAGAGGCAGATCTTGGTTAGAAAAGTATCTTCTAGGCAGTAGAAAAGAGGTCAAAAGCTCTGGCCTGAACTCTGATAGCTATATGCTTGTAGAAACAGCAGTGCATGTAAATAGCTGGAATTGCTTTCCTCTGCAGTGTGGGAGGAGGTCCCAGAGGCAAAGAAGTAGATGCAGTCTCATTTATTCAACTATTATTGTTTAAGGCTTCACTAGATATACTTGTTTCTGGGAAGCCAACTGGAAGAAACATAAAGCGTTGGGAAGAAATTCTCTTTTGGGAGATTCTGCTTTCGCATCAGCTGTCCAAATCTTTCTTCATTCTAACTGTGATTCTCTCTGTCTTTTGCTTCTAACTAGGAGTATCATTTCCACACTGTCCCCACCCTTCCCCACCCCCAGGGAATAAATGTTCATTTTTTGCTCTTAATGCAGTTTCACCGTCACTTAGATTTATTTTTCCTTTTCAAAGAGACTCCTTGAGCTGAATCACCTTTGTCTGCTTTACACAATGTGTTTCCCCCAGATCTGGGTACTACAGTGGCAAACCAATTTAGAGTTGCAGGCTTGGTTATTTTTAGTCAGCTAGTGTCACTGGAAGCTGTTGGGATTCAAGGAACTGATGAATCACGTTGTAAGAGGCATTTTAAGATGCAATAAATCCGAGGGAATCAATGAATGGAATGCATTTTATTTCTTTGGCGTAAGATGTCAGTTGAATTGAGTGCTTACCGTGTGTAGAGCACTGTACTGAGCGCTTGGGCAAGTATGCTACAACAATAGAACAGACACATTCCCTGCCCAGACTGAGCTTGTCTAGAAGGGGAGACAGACATTAATATAAATCAATCAATTATGGTACATACTGTGTGCAGAGAACTGTACTAAGCGCTTAGGAGAATACAGTATAACAATAAACTCAATATTATGGATGAAATGAGAGAGGCCATTTTTAAGAATTGCTTTTCTAGTCCTTGTTTCCATCTGGCATGATAGTTCATCTAAAAATTTCAGTAATAGTAATTTTGATATTTAAGCCCTTACAATGTGTCAAACACTGTACTGAGCGCCGGTGTATGCACGAGATCTCCAAACAGGGCTGCTTAAGTGCCCACCATACCATAAGCTCCTGGGCAGGGAATTAATTTATTGTTATATTGAACTCTCCTAAGTGCTTAGTACAGTGGTCTGCACACAGTAAGCGCTCAAATACTACGGACTGACTGACTGACCGACCATTGCATTGCTGCCTTGCTCTTCTGCAATGGAGTGATCAGTGAATCCGGTCCACCCCCGACGAAGAATTAGATTTTGCCACTGTCAACAGATGGCCACTCAAGTTGTTTTTCTCTAGTAGTGAACCATGAAACCCACACCTTCTGTCCTAACACGCTCACTCTTTTTTGCCCCAGGAAAATGGAGAAATAATCCAGAAAAGGGAAAACAATGATGTATGGTTCTGTGCATCAGAGTAAGGGCCAAACCCTCCAGCATCTTTGGGTTCTCGTAAACTCTGTCCGTCATATTTATTGAGCACTTACTGTGTGGAGAGCACTTTACTAACCACTTGGGAGAGTACATATAACAATAATAACAATGTAACAGACCATGCAGTTCTCTGTTTTAGCAGTCATTGGGAACGAAGCGGGCTCTGCTTTGTCCCCAGGGAATTAGACTGGTTTTAGGCGGCCCTCTTTTTGGCGGGGAAGAGTTGGAACACCCCAGCCCCAACAGAGAGGCAGCTTAACCTAGTGGAAAGAACACAAGCCTGGGAGTCAGTAATCCTGCTGGATTTTAATCCCAGCTACACTGTTTTCCTGCTTGGTGATCTTGGGCAAGTCACTGAACTTCTCTGTCCCTTAATTTCCCGAATCTGTGCAAAATGAAGATTCAATACCCGTTCTACCTCCAGCTTAGACTATGAATCCTATGTGGGGCAGGGGGCTGTGTCCAAAGTGATTACCTTGTATCTACCCAAGCATTCAGAACAGTGCTTGGCACAGAGTAAGCACTTAACAAATACCACAGTTATTCCGTGTACCCCTAGGGAGAATGGAAGCCTCAGCCTACACCTTGCCTATAGCTATTTAAAAAAAAAAATTATCTGAATTCTTTAAATCAGCACCTTTTCTTCATCAGTTGAAGGAAAATATTGAAACAGCTGACCCTTCTTTCCTTTTTTCCCATCTTTCCCATTCTTCTCTTCCCTCCCTCCCTTCCTTCCCAATTATGTCAACCTATATAAATAAATCATTGGGTAAAATGGCTATGTTAAAATATAACAATGCTTTGCATTATTTTGACTTCCTTTTTTTTTTTCTTTCTTTACAGTGTGTCCTACTCAGTACACGTATCTGAGGATTACCCAGGTAGAGTTCACTCTTCTTTTTTATATGTTACCAAAATTAATTTCATAAATATGGTGGTGAATTTATGATGCAATTATTTGGAAATGTATTTTATACAGGGATGTCAATCCAGCAAACGTAGTGTTGGGTGACAGTGTGGTCTAGTGGAAAGAGGACATGACTGGGAGGTAAAGACTTGAGTTCAAATCCTAGTTTGCCTACTGTGTGAGCTTGAGCAAATCGCTCAACTCCCACATGAGGCTTCCTGATTTTTAAAATGGGGATAAAATGCTAGATCTTCCCCATTCTTATGCCGTGAGCCTCATGCGGGATAGGAATCGTGTCCAATCTAATTATTTTATGTCTATCCCAGATCTTGGCAGCGAGTAAATTCTTCATAAGTGCCATCCTTATTGTTTTTAGAGTTCATCTGGAAAATGCCATCTTTTCTATCCTGCTTTTAAGTCAGTCAAAGCTTTTTTCAAGAGGAAAAATATATTTTACAGAAAGAATATCTTCAAATTGTAGTTGAATCTTTGAAACCAAAATACGGATTGAGGTAAGGCAGCTCGAGAGATCAACCGATCGATGGGATTTTTTGAGCACTTAGGTGCAGAGCACTGTACTAAGCGCTAGGGAGAGTAAAACATAACAGTGAATGTAAACACCTTCCCTGTCCACAGCAAGCTTACAGTTTAGGGGGAGTGACAGACATTAAGATAAATGAATCACTTACAGCTATGTGCTTAAGTGCCTTGGGGATAACTATCAGTCGCTCTCAAATCCTTGTGAGCAGGGAACATGTCTACCAACTCTGTTATATCGTTCTGTGTCAAACGGTACAGGGCTCCGCACTCGTTGAACGCTCAGTAAATACGATTGATTAGTGACTATCCAATCAATGGTATTTACTGAGCGACTACCGTGTGCAGAGCACTGTACTAAGTGGTTGGGAGAATACAACACAGCAGAGTTGGAAGACACATTCTCTACCCACAAGGAGTTTACAGTCTAGAGTCTAGTGATCAATAATGATGGTATTTAAGTGCCTACTATGTGCCTAGCACTGTTCTAAGCACTGGGGTAGATACAAGGTAATCAGGTTGTCCTACGTGGGATTTACAGTCTTAATCCCCATTGTACAGATGAGGTAACTGAGGCACAGAGAAGTTAAGCGACTTGCCCAGAGTCACACAGTTCATGTGGCAGAGTCTGGATTAGAACCCACAGCCTCCTCACCTTGCTTAGCTGTGACTCACTGCTTCCTTCTCTTAGATACCTCAGGAAGGAGAGCCCAAGAATCTAGTTATCACATACAGTATAATACTAGCTCTCCTCCCCTCGCTCTCCTCCCCTCCCCTACTCAGATTTGTTGGTTTTATAGTATTTAAGCACTTACTATGTCTCCAGCACTAAGAACGGAGTTAGATACAAGTTTATCAGGTTGAACATAGTTCCTGTCCCACATGGAGCTCACAGTCTAAGTTGGAGGGAGAGGGATTTAATCCCCATTTTACAGTTGAGGAAACTGAGGCACAGAGAAGTAAAATGATTGGCCCAGGGTCAGCGAGCAGACAAGTGACCGAGTTGGTTCTCTGACCCCCTGCCCATGCTCCTTCCACTAGGCCATTCAACATTCAAAACAGCCTCTGGGTAAAGGCATAATGGAAAAAGCTGGCTGCTTTTCAGATCCCTAGCTAGATTTCTTTTAGGTCCACTTTCATTTCATTAGTGGCCCTGGAAGTTAGCAAATATTTTCATGGTTGATGGAAGCATCCCAGTGCTTAGTACAGTGCTTGGCACATAGCACTTAACAAATACCCCAGTTATTATTATTATTGTAATTGTTATTTAAGCATTACTGACTGGATGACAGACCCTCTCCCATTTCCCCAACTCTCCTCCTCCCTCTTGAACAGTGTTTAAGTACCCTACTTAAAGCTCACCTCCTCCAAGAGGCCTTCCCAGACCGAGCTCCCCTTTTCCCTCTGCTCCCTCTACTGCCCCCCTTCACCTCTCCGCAGCTAAACCCTCTTCTCCCCCCATTTCCCTCTGCTCCTCTCCCGTCCCATCCCCTCAGCACTGTACTCGTCCGCTCAACTGTATGTGTCTTCATCACCCTATTTATTTTGTTAATTAAATGAACATCGCCTCGATTCCATTTATTTGCTATTGTTTTAATGAGATGTTCATTCCCTCGATTCTATTTATTGCCATTGTTCTTGTCTGTCCGTCTCCCCCGATTAGACCGTAAGCCCGCCAAAGGGCAGGGACTGTCTCTATCTGTTACCGATTTGTACGTTCCAAGCGCTTAGTACAGTGCTCTGCACATAGTAAGCGCTCAATAAATTCTGTTGAATGAATGAACAGTGATGTGCCTGATGTGAAATGGTTTAATACTATTTCAGTGACTTTTTAGCCCCTGCAGAATCACGTGCAGAGTACACTGAATATTTCCTTTTATGTTTCCTTGAATTTGTCAGCAATTTCCTCCGATTCCTCCTAGATTTGCCATGCCACCCCAATTTCAGCCACAGTGGAACAGATTTGTGGTTTCACAATTTAAGCTCGTGAATTCTCTTTCTCAGTTATTTGACCAAACTAATTTCATAGTACGTAGTTTCAAGACAAGAGGGGAAAAAGACACAGGGAGTGCTGTGCTAGGGGAGAATCATGGTTGCACAGGAGGATTTGTTCAAATAGCATGCTAAATGGTCTATGACAACACCTGAAACGAAATGACCAAAAATAGATTATCGGCGCCTTTTATTTCTGCTTCGTATGTTTCATAGTAATGAGATGGACGGGAAAATTTCCTCCAAAACTCAGAGCCCATGTTTCCTTCTTGATGCTGTGCCAATTTAAATAGCCCTATTACTAATGCTAATAGGAATTGCGATACTTCAGTTTGCCATTTTTTGAACGGGGGGCCAAATCACTTTGTGTTTCTCTGGGAGAAATATGTAACAGTAAAGACCATCAGCTTTGCCAATAATGGGTTTCTTTTAATTTGGCCAGTTAGGATGAGCATACAACGTGTGAGATTGGATCTTTTCTAATTAATCAATCAGTTGTATTTATTGAGCACTTACCGTGTGCAGAACACTGTACTCAACACTTGGGAGCGTGTCTAACAGAGTTGGTTGACACATTCTTTGCCCACAACACTCTGGTATTAAGGCCTCTTCTTATGAGACTGGCTTAAAATTTGGCACAGTGACGTGTTTAGGAGGTTTATGGGAGGGAGGGAGTGACAATCTCTCAGTATGTCTCCCAAGACAGCCATTTTATGGGAAGTAGCCGAAGAGATCATCCTGTTAGCCTGCATCCGATGATGCTTCGTTCAGAGGCAGTTTGGGGTTTTAACAGTGTTTTCTAGCAGAATGCAATGGGTCTAAATCTACGGCCCTCCTTCAGCATAGCATACTCATACAAAAATCTGGCATCAATGTTATTAGTGATCAGTCGATCAATCAATTGTATTTCCTGTACACTTTCTATGTGTAGAGCGCTCTACTCAGTGCTTGGGAGAGTATGATGTGATGAACAGAGATGAACATATCTCTCTATGATCAGAGATATGTTCCCTGCCCACAGGGAGTTTTCAGTTTAAATGGGGAAACAAACATTTAATATAAGTAAAAATTAAGGATTATGGGCGTGGGACAAATAAAGATTGCAAATCCAAGCACAAAGTCAGGAGACTTGAGTCCTAATCCTAGCTTGCCTACTGTGTGATCTTGGGCAAGTCATTCAACTTTCACATGAGGTTTGCTGTTCTGTAAAATGGGTATTTAAATGGGGATTAATAATACTAATAGTAATTTTGATATTTGATTAGTGCTTAGATACTATAGGTTAAGCAGTGGGGTCAGTACAATCCAAAGGAGGACATTTCACTGCGGCACAGAGCAGTGAAATGCCGTATCTTACCAAGCAGGAGAGCCGGAATTAGAACCCAGGTCTCCTGCCTCCCAATCCTTTGCTCTTTCTACTAGGCCAAGATGCTTCTCTTGTTTGGTAAATCCTGTATTTTATGCATATTATACATCAGTGAAAATAGAAAAGTAGCATGGCCTAATGGAAATAGCCTGGGCCTTGGAATCAGAGGACCCGGGTTCTAATCTTGATTCTGCTACTTGCCTGCTGTGTGATCTTGGGCAAATCACTTCACTTCTCTGTGCCTCAGTTCCTTCTTCTGTAAAGTGAAGATTCCATATCTGTTCTACTTTGATCGTGAGTCCCTTGTGGGACCTAATTATCTTGCATAAACCCCATTGCATAGCACAACACTTGACATATAGTTAACACTTAGCAAATACCACTATTATTATTATTAAAATAGCCCATCCAAAAAAAAAAACCAAGAAAAGTTGAGGATGCTCTTGAGTTTTCTTCTCTCTCGATCTCCAGTGAGAATGATTGTTGCAATTTCCAGTGAGGATCTGGCATTCTGAGGGAAGAGCCGGACCCAAGTGTGTTTTCTCCCGCTCCCTGAAAACGTACTCGTTATTGATGGGCCCCTGCAGGCACATCTTAAAATAATCCATTTGCATGAAAGGAACCTAGCGAGCAAAGTAGGACACTCCCCAACTCAGTGGAAAAACTCCGACAGTGGGAACTTTTGAATTTGACCCAATTGTAGTGCTTCCATCAACTCACTATTCCCTTGGGTGAGTTACTTCTTGGTTTCCCTGTTTGCAAAATATTTGTAGTCTCTCACATTCCATTTCATTCATTCATTAATTCATTCAGTCTTATTGAGCACTTACTATGTGCAAAGCATTGTACTAAGCACTTGGGAGGGTACAGTATAACAGACACATTCCTGCCTACAGTGAGCTCACGGTCTAGAGGGGGAGACAGACATTAATATAAAGAGATAATAATAATAATGATAGTACTTGTTAAGCGCTTACTGTGTGCAAAGCACTGTTCTAAGCACTGGGGGGATACAAGGTGATCTCACATGGGGCTCCCAGTCTTAATCCCCATTTTACAGATGAGGTAACTGAGGCTCAGAGAAGTGAAGTGACTTGCCCAAGGTCACACAGCTGACAAGTGTCGGAGCCGGGATTACCTTTTCTATATTAGAAAAGGTAGATAATTCAGGTTAAGGTGAACAAAAGCATTTTTATAGCCCAAGGGAAGGGTTGGGTTAAGGAGCCGGGATTAGAACCCATGACCGCCTACTCCCAAGCCCGGGCCCTTTCCACTGAGCAACACTTCTTGATATCTACAGATATATGCATCCCGCATCTTACCTTGTGACTAAAGTGTTAGGGGCATCCTTCTGAGGTTTGGTAAAGTCGAATTCCTTCTTTTCTTCTGAACGGTCGCACTACCTTACTTACCAGATGTCGCAAAAAAGAGATGGAGAGAGATGGATGCAGTGCTTTAGCCAAAATGAAATGTTCCCCAGCGTAGCTTAGTGGAAGGAGCAGGGGCCTGGGGGCAGGCGGGTCAGAAGACTTGGACTCTGCCACTTGCCTGATGTGAGACACTGGGCAAGTCACTTCACTTCTCTGAGTCTCAAGTTTCCTTATTTTTCTGATCTACCCCTTGGACTGGGAGCTCCCGGTGGGACAGGGACTGTCTGACCTGATTAATTGTGCATCTACCTATGAATTAATTCAGTGCTTGACATCCAGTATGTACTTTATTAGAGACAGCATAGTGTAGTGGATAGAGCACAGGCCTGGGAATCAGAAGGTCATGATTTCTAATCCCAGCTCCGCCGCTTGTCTGTTATGTGACCTGGGACAAGTCGCTTCACTTCTCTGTGCCAGTTCCCTCATCTGTAAAATGGGGATTAAAACTGTGAGCCCCACATGGGACAGGGTCTGTGTCCAACTTAATTTGCCTGTATCCACCCCAGCGCTTAGAGTGTCTGGCACACAGTAAACGCTTAACAAATGCCATCATCATCCTCCTCATCGTGAATACTATTATGTTATTATCATAATTATTAACTATTTTGGGACAGTGCAAAAGGCTTCAAAATATTAGTTGCTTAAAAGTATTCTGGAAATGGGCTAAATAGATCACTAAGGAAACTGCCTATAAGCTAATTGAGTAAATTAGCATATTTGAGGAATACTGCAGCATGACAATATAAAGCTATTTTTCCAGCACTAATGATTCATGCCTTAGGGAATGAGGTAAATGATCCATTGATGTGGAATCAGTAGGTCATATGAGATATCCTGATATTTAAATTCTAATCAAGAAAAGGTAGATAATTCAGGTTAAGATTAACAGCATTTTTATAGCCCAAGGGAAGTGTTGGGTTAAAAAGTTCATTTGCTCCTTTTTGGGTTTTGCTCCAATCTTTTGGTAACGATGATAGATAAATTGGTATTATCTGGGGTGGCTCATAGGAAATTGGGGAGCTGGTACAGTTTCAGGCAGCATTAGCATGATTTTTGAACTATATCCTTTTGCCTGGTCAAGTCCTCCAAGACGATTATCTTGGAGACTTTAACCGTCATTCCAACTGGCGATGAAGCGAGAAGTCAGTCGGTTGTATTTGTTGAGCACTTCTGTGTGCAGAGCACTGTACTAAGCACTTGGGAAAGTGCAATATAATAAAAGACATATTCCCTGCCCACATGAGCTTACAGTGGAGAGGTGGAGGGGCAGACATTAATATCAATAAATTACTGATATGAACATAGGGGCTATGGAGCTGGGCGGGGGATGAATTAAGGGAGCAAGTCAGGGAGATGCAGAAGGGAATTGAAGAAAAGGAAAAGAGGGCTTAGTCAGGGAAGGTCTCTTGGACTGTAAGCTTGTTGTGGTCAGGGAATATGTCTTTATTCTCATTTTGTATTCTCTCAAGTGCATAATACAGTGGTCCTCACACAGTAAGCGTTCAATAAATACAAATGAATGAATGAGGAGATGTGACTTCAATAAGGATATGAAGGAGAGGAGAGTTATTGTCTGTCGGATTTGAGGAGGGAGGACGTTCCAGGCCAGAGACAGGACGTGGGCAAGAGGTCAGTGGCGATACAGACACGATTGAGGTGCACTGAGAAAGCATTAGCGGAGCAAAGAGTGTCGGCTTGGTTGTACTTAGAGGGTAGCGAGTGAGGTAGGAAAGGGCAAGGGGATTGAATGCTACAAAGCCAGTGATGAGGAGTTTCTGTTTGATGTGGAGATGGATGGGCAACCACTGGAGAGTCTTGAGGAGAGGAGAAACATGGCCTGTATGTGAAGTATGGCCTGGTGTGGGGAGAGACAGGAGGCAGTGAGGTCAGCAGTTTAAGTGGAAGGGAGAAAAGGTATTCAATCTCTAGACTGTAACCTCATTATGGGCAGGCAATGTGTCCGTTTTTCTGTTGTTATACTCTCCCAAGTGCTTAGTACAGTGTTTTGCATACAGGAAGTGCCCGTTGTTGGTTAGGGGTTGTCTCTATTGCTGAATTGTACTTTCCAAGCATTTAGTACAGTGCTCTGCACTCAGTAAGCGCTCAATAAATATGATTGAACGACTGAATCAATAAATACAGTTGAATGAATGAATGAATACTCCATGCCTCAGGTTCATCATCTGTAAAAAGATGGCAAAATACCCATTCTCTCTCTCCCTTAGACTTTGAGCCCTCTGTGGGACTGTGACCAATCGGATTTTCTCATATAATAATAATTATGGTATTTGTTAAGTGCTTACTATGTTGCCAGTTACTGTACTAAGCGCTGGGGTGGATACAAGCAAATCGTTGGACACAGTCCCTGTCCCATGTGGGGCGCCCAGTCTTAATTCCCATTTTCCAGATGAGGTAACTGAGGCTCAGAGAAGTGAAGTGACTAGCCCAAGATCACACAGCAGACAAGTGGTGGAGCGGGGATTAGAACCCTGACCTTCTGACTCCCAGTCCTGTGCTGTATCCACTACGACATGTTGCTAGCCTAGGGCTTGGCACATAGTAAGTGTATAACAAGTCCCACAGTTGTTACTGGTACAGTGCTCTACACCCTGTCAGTGCTCAATAAATACTTTGGTGATGATGATGACGATTATTGTGAAAGCCGTATCCACCCCCTTCAACGTTAGCTAGGTAGCCAGTGTTCCGTACTTTTTTTTAGCCTGATGCCAACTTTAATCGTTTTCAATTAATATAAGTAGACCCATTCAGAAAGCAACAAAGATCTATTCTCCTATTCTCCGATAGCCCCCCGTTCATGAAAACATTCTCTTCTCCTCTTTGGTGCGTGGATCTGTAGTCTTTCCGATGAATCTGAACAGGCCAGTAAATAGACAGAACACCATTCCAAATAAGCAGAGCAAACCCATATCTAGCTATATTATCAAATGAGAATAAACTTTCAGAAACCTGGTAGAGATTAGGGTGAGTTCTAATTATGAGAATGGAGGTTTGGGAAAATGGTGACAGGGTTGGTGATGCAATCATCTGTAATGAGACAGATCAGCTTAGCCAATGAAAGATTTCATTTTTCAGGTTTAAAAAGATAACTGATTTTTTTTTTAGGTAAAAGGTATATTTATTGCTATTGTTCTTGTCTGTCCGTCTCCCCCGATTAGACTGTAAGCCCATCAAAGGGCAGGGACTGTCTCTATCTGTTACCGATTTGTCCATTCTAGGAGCTTAGTACAGTGGTCTGCACATAGTAAGCGCTCAATAAATACTATTGAATGAATGGATGTAGAAAAAATCAATTAGCCACCATGTTCATACCATCCTAACACAACGCTTTCATTCATTCATTGTCATATGTGTTGAGCACTTACTGTGTGCAGAACATTGTACCAAGGCTTGGAAAGTACAATTTGGCCACAGATAGAGACAATCCCTACCCAGCAACGGGCTCACAGTCTAGAAAGGGGGAGGCAACAAAACCTAACAAGTGGACAGGCATAAATAAACAATAGGATGGAAAGCTGCTTATTATAATGGCTTTTTTAATTCTATAGACTAAAACAGCAATGCAGTGATACATTCTGCTCTTTTGAGAGCTATTGTTTCTTACTTGTGGAATTCCCATGAATAAGTGCCTGTACTATATGTGTCGACAGATATATATTAAGAACCATTGTCTCTTGATCTTAGGGGTGTTTTCTTAACCAGAAGACACTGTTCCTAAAAATGAAATGACATCAATAATGGTAGAAATATAGTGGGAAAAAAAAGTAAACCATAAACCAAAGACATATTAATTTCAAGCCCCATTAGAATTATATCTGAGGAGAAATCAATATTTTGCAGAGAATAAGGTCATTTTATGGAGCAAATAATACATTTTTAAGCTCCTGAGAGGTAACAAATGATGCAAAATGAAACCGAAATTAAAATCCATATGGGTAAATGTGTTTCTTAGTATCGTCTGGGCTATATGACTATTTTACTTGCACTTTTATCGTCTGTTCGGTTCAACTGAATTTATGAATGCGGCTCTTGCTGAGACTGTAGACTTGATCTGGAAGCTCCCCTTCAAGACTGTAAGCTCCTTGTGGGCAGGAAATGTGTCTACCAAGTCTATTGTATTGTACCATCCTAACTGCTAATTAGTAGTCATATTAGTTAATTATTAATAATTAATGCGTCACTGTGAATTTGATTGTTGTGCACAGTAAGTGCTCAATAAATATCATTGATTATACTTCATCTGTAAAAAAAACCAGTATAGTAACACTCAATCAATAGTCATATTTATTGAGCGCTTACTGTGTGCAGAGCACTGTACTGAGCACTTGGGAGAGTAAAATATAACCATAAACAGACACATTCTCTACCCACAACGAACTTACAGTTTAGAGAGGTAACACTGTACGATTTAAAGTAAATGTACTCAGGCTCATGCCCTGCTTGATTGTAAAATCCTGAAGGCAAGGATTATGTCTGCTTACTCTGTTGTACTCTTCCCAGGGCTCAATAAACATCTGTGCTCAGTAAACATCTCTGATGGATTTTGAATCATTTTATGGGTGCATGGTTTCTACACTTTTCTGTTCAACTCTCTCAAGTCCAGAAATCCTTCAGTCGATCGGTGGTATTTGTTGAGCACTTACTGTGTACAGAGCACTGTAGTAAGCATTAGAGAGAGTATAGTGTAATAGAGATGGTAGACATGTGCCCTGCCCACACCATTATTTCCATCCCAGAGGTGTTGTTAACCTTATAGGTAACAGGTTTCAGTACACTTAGGCATTACCTCTCCCATTCCCTGGGCTATCGTGAAATTCACACCCTTTGAACATTATGTTCATTCAGTCGTGTTTATTGAGCGTTTACCGTGTGCAGAGCACTGTATTAAATCCTTGGGTAAGTACGATACAACAATAAACTGTGATATTCCCTGCCCACATGAGCTTACAGACTAGAGGGAAGGAGACATCAATTAGGGAGGTGGTATGAGTGCATTCATTCTGTACTTCCGTTTGTATCATACTCTCCCTAGCCCTTAGTACAGTGCTCTGCACACAGTAAGCACTCAATAAATACCACTGATGGGTTGACTCACAGAACAGATTCATTCAGTAGTATTTATTGAGCGCTTACTATGTGCGGAGCACTGTACTAAGTGCTTGGAATGTACAAATCGGCAACAGAGACACAGTCCCTGCCCTTTGACGGGCTTAAAGTCTAATCGGGGGAGACAGGCAAACGAGAACGATGGCAATAAATAGTCAAGGGGAAGAACATCTCATTAAAAAAATGGCAAATAAATAGAATCAGGGTGATGTACATCTCATTAAGCAAAATAAATAGGGTGATGGAGATATATACAGCTGAGCGGACGAGTACAGTGCCGAGCGGGTGGGACGGGAGAGGGGGAGGAGGAGAGGGAAAAGGGGGAGGAGAGGGTTTAGCTGCGGAGAGGTGAAGCGGGGGGTAGAGGGAGCAGAGGGAAAAAGGGGGGAGCTCAGTCTGGGAAGGCCTCTTGGAGGAGGTGAGCTTTAAGTAGGGATTTGAAGAGGGGAAGAGAATTAGATTGTCGGAGGTGAGGAGGGAGGGCGTTCCGGGACCGAGGGAGGACGTGGCCCGGGGGTCGACGGCGGGATAGGTGAGAACGGGGGACGGTGAGGAGGTGGGCGGCGGAGGAGCAGAGCATGCGGGGTGGGCGGTGGAAAGAGAGAAGGGAGGAGAGGTAGGAGGAGGCAAGGGGATGGACAGCCTTGAAGCCTAGAGTGAGAGATATAATGGTAGGCTCCATTTTCATGGTGGCTATAAGTTCTTGAGGGCAGGGGTCATTTCTCCTCACTCTGTTCCTTCCCAGGTGCTTAGTACGGTGCTCGATCAGCCCAGGCTTGGGAGGCAGAGGATGTGGGTTCTAATCCCGCTTCTGCCACTTGTCAGCTGTGTGACTGGGCAAGTCACTTAACTTCCCTGGGTCTCAGTTCCTTCATCTGTAAAATGGGGATGAAGCTTGTGAGCCCTATGTGGGACATCCTGATTACCTTGTGTCTACCCCAGTGCTTAGAACAGTGCTTTGCATATAGTAAGCACTTAACAAATGTCATCATTATTATTATCAAGCGTATTTATTGAGTATTTACTTTGTAGAGAGGAATGCACTAAGCACTTGGGAGAGTACAATATAAAAATAAAACAGTATTTTTTGTGGTATCTGTTAAGTGTTTACTATGTGATGGCCACATTTCCAGCCGATAGCGAGCTCACAGTCTATACAGGAAGACAGATATTGATATATTAAGTGATTAATTCTTTGATTCTGAAATCATTTCAATGGAGAATTCAAAGAATTTCACCATTCCTTTTCGAAAGATGTCTTACATCCTTATTACCCATTTTCTTTTGCAGATAATACGTATGTGTCCAGTTCAGATAATGATGAAGATGTATTAGTGACCACAGAGCCAATTCCAGTAATATTCCATCGAATTGCAACAGGTAATATTAAGAATCTAACACATTTTCTATTCAGTGTAATTTGGAAGGTGATCTGTACTAAGCACATGGGAGAGTACAGTGTAACAGATACATTCCTGCCCACAGTGAGCTCACAGTCCGGAGAGGGAGACAGACATTAAATAAATAACGGATACAGCAAAACCTCTGCAAAATGGAATCCAAACATACTTCCAGTTTTTAAAGCACTCAATCACCTTGCCCCCTCCTAACTCACCTCCCTGGTCTCCTACTACAGCGCAGACCACAAGCTTCACTCCTCTAATGCCAACCTACTCATTGCACCTCGAACTTGTCCTTGATTCTGTTTATCTTGATGATGTCTTGTTTTTGTTTGTTCTGTTTTGCTTTGCTGTCTGTCTCCCCCGTTCAGACTGTGAGCCCGTCATTGGGCAGGGATTGCTTCTATCTGTTGCCAAATTGTACATTCCAAACGCTTAGTACAGTGCTCTGCACATAGTAAGCGCTCAATAAATACTGTTGAATGACTCTTGTCACTGACCTTTTGCCCACGTCCTGCTTTTGGCTTGGAATGCCCTCCGTCTTTGAATCCAGCAATTATTGTCCCCACCTTCAAAACCATATTGAAGGCACATCTCTTCCAAGAGGCCTTCCCTGACTAAGCCCTCGATTTCCCTTCTCCTATTTCCTTCTGCATCATCCTGATTTGCTCCCCATAGCGCTTATCATATCACTTATAGCACTTATCATTTGCTCCCCTTAGCACAAATCCTTATGGAATTTATTTATATTAATGTCTGTCTCCCTCTAGATTGTAAGCTTGTTGTGGACAGGGAATGTGTCTACTGATTCTGTTACATTGTACTCTCCCAAGCGCTAAGTACAGTATTGTGCACACAGTAAGTGCTCAATAAATACAATTGATTGGTCGATTGAATCTACTGTGAAACTATTGCAGCCTTACAGGATGAAAGTATAGTACAAGTAAGCCCATCAATGAGCAGGGATTGTCTCTATCTGTTGCCGAATTGTACATTCCAAGCGCTTAGTACGGTGCTCTGCACATAGTAAGCGCTCAATAAATACTATCGAATGAATAGTAAATAATCATATTATCCTGCCATCTACAGTCCAGATATTTTTCCAGCATGTTTGCTTTTGATTGATTTCTAGTATATTTTAAAGAGTAAGGTTATAGCAAAACACTTTCAAAATTTCATTTGACACTAACAAGTGAAAAGTGCAAGTTAAGGAACAAGTAGTTTTATTTGTAATTATGTAACGCAAGCAGTAAAGATGGAGTTTTTTCATTTAAAGAAAATATTCAATAAAATCCAATTTAGAACTTAGAGATAGTACACGAGAGCAGAGAAAAAAGCCTCTGACATTAAGAACCTTATTTTCCTGGTGAACTACATCAACTTCTAAAATTCAGGTTTTGATCAGGGGCAAAGGAGAGTCACCCCAGCCTTTTTACTCTCAAAATGTGTTTGGTTTTTTTTTATAAAAAAAAGCTAGATTTTTTTTTCAGAGTTTTTTTTTTGCTTCTAGAACTAAGAAAAACAAATGACATCACCTGTTGTTTATCTATCAAATCAAAATTACAGAAGGAAAATGGAGAGGCAAGTACATTATTTTTACAAATTACTTCCAAAAAGAATGTCTTTAAATATTACTAGGGTTTGTATGCCGATTGTGTGTGGTTATTGTTAAAATGGCATTCTGAGAGTCAGATGGCAGTAGGTACTATTATGAGATGGGGTGGAGATGAGGGAAAATATCATTGTGATTAACTCTGATGATTCAATGTCTTGATAGGAAAGAAAAATAATTAGCAAGTCCATATTCTTGAATTTATGAAACCCATTCTCTAGCCATCGTAACAAATGTTTAATTATTTTTTTTACAGTTCTCTAGTCTGTAAACTCCTTGTGGGTAGGGAATATGTCTACCAACTCTGATATATGAAGTGCTACTGCAGTGGTCTGCACACAGCAAGTGCTCAATCAATAATGATTAATTAATTGATTTTACTTGAATTTCATTGACTCAAGAACCCTGTGACTTGGGGTCCCTGATTCTAACGTATATCATTGATTTTGCTTTCTGGACTCAGCGTGACCACTGATGAGAAACAGCATGGCATAGTGGGTAGATCACTGGCCTGGGAGCCAGAAGGACCTGGGTTCTAATATCAGCTCCACCACTTGTCTGCTGTTTGACCTTGGAGAAGTCATTTCCCTTCTCTGGGCTTCAGTTTCCTCCTCTGCAAAATGGGGATCTAGTCTGTGAACCCCACGTGGGACAGGGACTATGTCCAACCTGATTTGCTTGTATCCACCCCTGCGCTTAGTCCAGTGCGTGGCACATAATAAGCACTTAACAAATACTCTTCTTATTATTATTATTATGAATCTAAGCAGAGTTACTTGGTTCTAGAGATAGCTGAAACTGACTCCCCGTGTCTCTGCATCAAATCAAACTCCTCACAGTCAGCTTTTAGGGTCACTATCATTCATTCAATCATATTTATTGGGCATTAACATCTGTGCAAAGCACTGTACTAAGCACTTATGTAGACTACCTTATCCAACCAACTGTTCTGGCCCCCCAGCTTGCAGTTTTCATTCCTCCAAAACCAACCATTTAACCATACCTTGCTCTTTAGGCTTCCCATAAACAGGTATCTGACTCTTGGTTCTTCCATTTAATCCCGATTTTCTTAAAACAGAAGATGCCAGGGAGCAAGAGCTGGTGGGTGATAGCAGTGATCAATTGTTGGTTGTTTTTTCTTTCAAAAACTTAGGGAGTCAAGTTGTGCAGTAAAATATATCCTGCTCTAGAACAATATTGTAGCACCTTGTGTTTGGTATTGTACTTTAATATTTCTGAACACTTTGATATCAGTAATCGCAAATCCTTAATCCAATCCTGAGATATCTCTATTAACTCTACTTTTTGAAAAGGAGTCACGACAAAATAGTACTGTGGAAGAAGATTCTGAAGGAGATAATGACTCAGAAGAATTTTATTATGGCGGACAGGTGAGTAGGCAGGCTTCACTAGTTGTTGAAATGAATAATTGGAGTAGTTTTTATGCTTTACTACGTATGCTAATCAAAACACACTTTAGCCTGTGCGGGCCTATATGATCTAATATAAGAAAAAGTATAAACCTACAAATGCTTTTCTAGTCTTGTGGGGATTTGTTTTGGGGATTAGATGTTGCCTTCCAAATATTTTTGTGACCTGCACTCTACCTTCTTTGATGCTGTTTTAAGACAAGTCATATGTGGGTTGTTTATGGACCGGTAATATACTTGAGTTTGGACTGAACATTGTGAGCCAGCAAAATTCATTTGCTAGTGATTGCTAGTGTCTGATTGGTTATTGCATTCTCCTAAATTCAATACAATAGGAGAGTTCTGAAGCCAGTACCCCGGTGTTAGATGTTTTGATTATGACCTGTAGCCTGTATTAGCTACAGATAATAATGTAAACTCGACTTGTGATATTGAAAGCCCGGAAAAATAATTATTTCCATCTTTTTTCTGCCTCGAAGAATTCAGTTTTGTTATTTTCTCTAGAAGAGTACAACTTTTGTATTCCTATATTTTTAAATCTTGATTCATACGTTTAATATAGAAAAATAATATAGAAAACGTTTTCTTCATATTGGCTTCAAGGTCCGTATCAATTTCTTTTCATCCGGACTTTTCTCATCGACGGTTTCTCTTCAAATTCACTTTTTTTTTTTTTTTTTGATCAAAGGGATTTCAGCATTGATGTTGTTGTTTTTTAAATGGAACTTTCCAATCTATTTAAAATTTTTAAGTCAAGAAGTTGCGATGCTTCTGTGCAGCAGTCAGACATATCAGACGCTTGTTCACAAAGGGATTTGCCTACTGGGGTCATTTTTCTTTGGGATTGTCTTGGTTCTCAGCATCATCCTGCAAATCCTTTCTAAATCGATGAACATCCCTAGGTAAACTACGACGGAGAACTTCACAAGCACCCTCAGCTTGAAGCAGATTTGACAGCGGTGAGAGAGCTTTACGGTATCCAGGCAGTTTCACTCAGGTACTCACCTGTGTGAATGGATGTGTGCTTGTGTTGAAACCTAGAAGTAGCATTGCCTAGTGCAGAGTCAAGGGACCTGGGTTCTAATTGCGACCCCATCCCTTGCTAGCTGTGTGTGCCCTTGAGCTGTCACTTCATTTCTCTGAATCTCAATTTCTTCAACCGCAAAATGGAAATTAAACACTTGTTCTCTCTCCCATTCAACTGTGAGCCCCACATGGGCCAGGAAATATGTCTGTTCTGATTATATTGTATCTACCCCAGTGCTTAGTACTGAGCTTGGCACACTGTAAGCACTTAACAAATATTATTATTATCATATTATAAACTCTCCCTGCACCCCTAAACATAGCAATTCCCAGTGAGCTTTCTTTGACTCTCTTCCAAAGTTTTGAGAAGAGGATTGAATTGTATTCTTATGGAGTACCCTTCAAAGGCAGGCTATCTATATTTGGTTGATTTCACTCTCTTTATAGATTGTCTTAATTGCCCATGAAAATGAAATTAATTAGTTATTTTGAAAAAAATTAATGTGCTGGATCTTCCTTCAGTCATAAATATCCTTCTACACTTATATTACACCATAATAACTGACGTGGCTTTTAAGGAGAGACATAGGACATGACTGAGAAACTATATAGCTTGGTAATTGGACCTTTTTTCTAATGGATTATCCCAGGTTTAGCATGAAGACAGAAAACTAATCTTTCAAGGCTCATATTCTTACTTCTTTATGGGATTTTTAAGAAAAATGTGGCTGTGAGGGAAACTTTCCACTTTCTGTTTCCTTCAGGTCTTTGTTCACGCTTTTGGTGGTATTAATAATAATAATTGTGGTATTTAAGTGCTTACTATATGTCAGGCACTGTTCTAAGCACTGGGGTGGTTACAAGCAAATTGGATTAGACACAGTCCCTGTATCATATGGGGCTCACACTCCCAATCCCCATTTTACAGATGAGGTAATTGAGGCCCAGAGAAGTAAAGTGACTCATCCAAGGTCACATAGCAGACAAGTGGCAGAGCCGAGATGAGAAACCGTAATCTTCTGACTCCCGGGCCCGTGCTGTATCCGTTACACCATGCTGCAGTGTCAGGCAGTGTGTTAACCATGGGGCACATACAAGAAAATCAAGTTAAATATGGTCCCTGACCCACATAGGGCTCATAGTCTAAGGGGCAGAGAGAACATATTTTAAATCTTCATTTTACACATGAAGAAAGTGACTTGCCCCAGATCAAGCAGCCAAAGAATGGTGGAGTTGGAATTAGAACTCAGATGTCATGACTCCCAAGACCGTGCTCTTTCCACAAGGCTATGCTGCTTTTCATCCTTCTTCTGGGCTATTCTTTCTCTAAACAAGCTTGATCCTCTTCACAGATAATGCAGTAAGAAATGATCAGTAAATGTCCACAAAATACTTTGCAGTCAATTGAATCCCAAATGATCTCTCTAGTAATTTAACTTTCTCCTTATTGTTGGGCAAATGATGGGTTATCTGCCCTTCAGAGATCGTCCATGGAGTCTTTTTCAGTCAATCGATGAGTATTTATCGAGCGCTTACAGTGTGCAGAGCACCGTACTAAGCTCTTGGGAGACTACAGTTAAACAGAGTTGGTAGACACCTTCCCTGCCCACAATGAGCTACATGTCTACATGTCTATATCATGCTTGGAGATCCAGTGGCTTTGTATATGGTTCCCTTGCCCCAGTGGTACACAGATAATTGTGGGGAGGGGAGAGTCAGGCCTCTCTGCATACAATAATAATAATAATACTTGTGGTATTTAAGCATTTGCTATTTGCAGGCACCATACTGAGCACTGGAGTGGATACAAACAAATGGGGGGTTGGACACAGTCCCTGTCCCATGTGGGGCTCACAGTCTCAATCTCCATTTTAAACATGAGGTAATTGAGGCACAGAGATGAAAAGTGACTTGCCCAAGGTCTCACAGCAGACAAGTGGCAGATATGGGGTTAGAGCCCATAACCCTCTGACTCCCGGGCCCGTGCTCTATCCACTGAACCGTGTTGATTCTCAGCATCTTGGGAATACCATGGAGGTGCTCTAGAAACAATGGGCAGAGCTAACTTTAGTCACCCAACCAAAGCTTCTTTGTTTCTGGTATTTGTTAAGCACTTGCTATTTGCCAGGTATTGTTCTAAATCATTGACCTGGGATGACTGAGCTGCTTTCTTCTTTCCATGGTTTGCGCTATGAGAAGCAAAGTGACTTAGTGGAAAGATCACGGGCTCGGGAGCTAGAGGTCATGGGTTCTAATCCTGGCTCTGGCACTTGTCAGCTGTGTGACTTTGAGAAAGTCACTTTTCTGTGTCTGTTACCTCATTTGTTAAATGGGGATGAAGACTGTGAGTCCCAAGTGGGACAACCTGATTGTATCTAACGCAGCGCTTAGAACAGTGTGCATGGCACGTAAGAAGTGTTTAACAAATGCCATCAGTATTATTACTATATTATTTTTACAGGTGCATAGACACTACAGTGGACCCTTGGCTGCTCCATAATCTCATTTTTGGTTTTATTTATGGTATTTAAGTGCTGATTATGTGTCAAACTCTGTTCTAAACTCTGAGGTACACACAGGTTAACCAGGTCCAGTCTCTGTCCCACATGGGGCTCACGGCCTAAGTAAGGAGAACAGGTATCAAATCCCCAGGTTGCAGTTGAGGAAACTGAGGCCCAGAGAAGTGAAGTGACTTGCCCAAGGTCATACAGCAGGCGTGTGATGGAGCTGCAATTAGAACCCAGGTCCTCTGGCTCCCAGGCCTGTGCTTCATCTACTAGGTCAAGCTGCTCCTTGGCTCCACTCTCCATAGCTTCCCACACTGTTGATGACAGCGGGGGCAGATAATAATGTTGGTATATAAGCGCTTACAATGTGTCAAGTACTGGTCTAAGCCCTGGGGTAGATACAAGCTAATCAGATTGGACACAGTCCCCATCCCATGTGGGGATCACAGTTTCATTCCACATTTTACAGAAAAGGAAACTGAGGCTCAGAAAAGTGGTTAGTAATAATGATGGTATCTGTTAATTACTTCCATACTATGTGCCAGGCACTGCACTATGCTGTGGCGTGGGTACAAGCAAATCGAGTTGTACATAGTCCCTGTCCCACATGAGGCTCGCCGTCTCAATCCCCATTTTACAGATGACTAAGGCGCAGAGAAGTGAAGTGACTTGCCCGAGATCCCACAGCAGACGATCGACGGAGGCGGGATTAGAACCCGGGTCCTACTGACTCCTAGGCCCGTGCTCTATCGACTGTGCTGCCCCAGTGTGGTTATTCCTTAGAATACCATAAACATTCAGAGTGCTAACTCCCCATAAGGCACTGTCGTCCTATAGACTCTAAGCTCTTTGTGGTCAGAGAATGTGTCTGTTTATTGTTGTGCTTTCCCAAGAGCTTAGTAAAGTGCTTTGCACATAGGATGTGCTTGATAAATACGTTTGAATGAATGACCCAGTGTAATGGAAAAGTGGAGCAAAATGAACCAAAGGCAGTGACAGAGCAGTCTGGTCAGTCAATTGTATTTACTGTGCCCTTACTGTGTGCAGAGCCCTGTACTAAGCACTTGTGAGAGTACAACATAACAATCAACAGACATCCTTCCCCACAAGTAGTCACGGGGGTAGGTTTTGTTTCAGGGGCTTTGCCTGCCTTCTCTAAAATGTGACCAAATGGCTCTAGGAGCTCATGTCAACTGGGTTAATGCTTTGCGCCCCATATGGGACATGGATTGTGTCTAATCTGTCAGTCAGTCATAGTTATTGAACGCTTACTGTGTGCAGAGTGCTATACTAAGTGCTTAGGAGAGTACAGTATAACACTAAACAGACACATTCCCTGTCCACAGTGAGCTTAGAGTCTAGGTAAGGAGACAGACATCGATGTAAAAGAAATAAATTAGAAAATATATACATAAGTGCTGTGGGATCTGATTAGCTTTGTCTACCCTAGTGCTTAGAACAGTGCTAGACTCATAGTAAGTGCTTAACAAATACCATCATCATTAATAATAATAATTGTTGTATTTCAGTGTTTATGATATGCTAGGCACTGTACTAAGCACTGAGGGAGATACAGTGTAACCGGGTTGGACAAAGTCTCTGTCCCACAAGGAGCTCACAGTCTTAATCCCCGTTTTACAGATGAGTTAACTGAGGCACGTAGAAGTGAAGCTTTTTGCCCAAGGTCACACAACAGACAACTAGCAGACCCGAGATTAGAACCCAGGTCCTTCTGACTTCCAGGTCCGTACTCTATCCATTAGGCCATGCTGCGTCATTATCTTTATTAAAGTGGTGCCGTCTAGATCTACCCTGTCCCAATCTAGACCTTGGTCAGAAACTCTGGGGTTTGAAGAAGAAAACAGAGCCTCCTTGCTGCAGTCTGGTCCTTATCTTCTCTTCCTTAGCTGCTTCCTCTGCTCACTAGACGATTTCTTCGGTCTCAGTGGAGTGGATGTAATTAGCAAAAGTTTCAGAACGAATGATATCTCCATGGGCTCTTCCCTTTTCATTTCCTTTCAAGACATGGGTACAGAGATAAGGTCGCAGAGGAGCTAGGAGTCCCCAGTGACCCAGTTCCCAAGGGAACCAGGCCCATGGCGGGCTGCTGAAGTAGCTGAGGGGAAAGAGCAGAGTTTGCCGAAGCTCTTGGGTTTTCCCTAATTATGTCTACATTTTTGGGGGGAAGCATGGGAAGCAGCTTGGCCTAGTGGATAGAGCACGGATCTAGGAGTCAGAAGGACCTGGGTTCTAATCCCAGCTCTGCCACTTATCTGCAGTGTGACCTTGGCCAAGTCACTTCACTTCTTTGTACCTCAGTTACCTCATCTGTAAAATGGGGATAAAGATTGAAACCTGTGTGGGACAGGGGCCGTGTTCAACTCAATTAGCTTGTATCTACCCCAGAGCCTAGAATAGTACTTGATAGATACCATCATCAACATTATTGCTCCCTCTCTCTCTCCTCCCTCCTCCTCTGTCCTCTTTCTCTTTCGCTATCTCTCTCTCCCCCCTCACCCCTTCCCCCCATTCCCTCAGTTTTCACAGTTCCTCAGCTCTGATACAGGAGAATGTTTAAATTGCATGCTTAGTTCCACAGCAAATGAGAATTTGCCACCCAGTGAAATGTGATATATAACAAAAAGAGCACTGTGCTTGATACATTTATCTGTCAGTTGTGACATGGAATTATGGTTAAAACATCCTTTGGTATTTTTCCTTTAAATGTAGGGCCAGGGAGAAATCTTTGGATAAATATTTCCGGAAGGTAAATAGAAATTAATTTGAGACTTGTTCATTTGAGAGAGTACGTCTGGCACATTTATTCATTCAGTCTTATTTATTGAGCGATTACTGTGTGCATGGCACTGTAGTATGGGCTTAAGGACTGAACAAGTACCATTTATTTAATATTTTAGAAAGTCCTCCACCTTATATTAGCCCTTACCCAGATTAGCCTTGTGACTGTCATCATTTATCAATAGGTATGTTTTTACTAACACGATAAACAAAGCTCCATTGTTTTCCAAGATTGTAGAAAGAAGTCAGTTTTCTTCCAAATCATCATCAGAGAGAGTGAGGGTGGAGTCTGGAAGCATTGTTTACAGATGTTTAAAGTTGAGAACAAATCAAGTTTTTAGATGGTTGCAAAATGCATGTCAATCTTTGTTTTCAGGGAATACGGAGCTATTGACGATGTAGATATCGACCTGCATATTGATGTTAGCTTTCTTGATGTGAGTATAAAATTTACATGATGAGCACTGGTATTTATAAAATACTTACTAAACTATGGAATCATACAATGCCCTATTCAACACAGCTTGATCTTAGCCATTCACTTCAGTGTTACATGATCTGTTCCCCAATCTTCTATGACTTTTGCTCAAGTGACCCGTCAAGAAATATTGTTGTGTCTTGTACAATTAGTAGATTTTATACCTTTTATTTTGTGATCTTATTGTGATCTAAAATGCATTTGGCATTAGGTTGATGCTTATTTATTGAGTCCACAGGATCTAAAATTTAGCTTTCCTTCCTTTTATGATCTAAGATGACATCACTATTGAGGAGGTATAAGATTGACAACTTTGTTAAAAAAAGGAAAAAACAAATGATTGAAAACAAACAGTTGTAAGCAGCAATCTAAGAAGTACATTAAGGATTCCACTCAGTGACTTCTGATTCTCCCATTTTTTGATTTTTCAGGAGGAGATCGCAGTGGCCTGGGATGTGATTCGTACAGAGCCTATAATTGTCCGTCTGCACTGTTCACTTACACAGTACTTAAATGGACCAGGTGGGTGTCGTCCTCTCTGCCTACGTTCTGCTTTGGGCTGCGGATCTTTTACAGGAAGAAGAAAATGTATTTTCCTGTGGTATTTCGATCTATAACTATTGAGTTCATCGGTTGATAACTCTATAGAAAAAATCCCCATATGCCGAAATGAGGTCGGCAGAATCTCCGTCTGCTATCCGGGGATGTGCTGAACAGAAGTGTGTGTCCTCTGGGTGAAAGCAGAACTGTTTACTTTCTGGTTGTGTGGAAGATCGAGAGGTGTTAGAGAGTGAGCCCCACTAGAGTACTCTCCCAAATACG